>NC_064817.1:18005234-18160843 GCF_023721935.1 Panthera uncia | reverse complement strand
TTCTTTCTTTCTTTCTTTCTTTCTTTCTTTCTTTCTTTCTTTCTTTCTATTCATTTTGTGAGAGAGCGAGAGAGCGAGCAGGGGAAGGGCAGAGAGAGAGAGGGAGACACAGAATCCAAAGCAGGCTCCATCCGGGCTCAGAGCCCGATGCCGGGCTCAGACCCACGAACTGTGAGATCAAGTCAGATGCTTAACTGACTGAGCCACCCTGGTGCCCCTGAATAATTTTCTTTAAATACTTTATCCCATATTTGTATTTGTTTTAAGTAGAAGGGTGTTCTGAATAACCTGTCCTCCCATTACTGGAAATAAATGTTGAATAACTTAATAATTCACACATCTTTTTTAGATGTCAGCTATATTCAAGTGACCATACTAGACCTGGGAGATACAAAGTTGAACTAGATGTTGTCCCTACTCAGAACTTTACTGTTTACTAGAAAAGACAGTAGAGTATGAGTAGTTATACTGGTGAGTATGTAGGGTTTACTGATTTCATACTCTTTAAGATCCTTTGATTGGGCACTTCTCGTATTCATTGTCCACTGCAAAATAAAATATTTGAGGCAACTATTGATATTACAAAGCCATGAGAATATGTAGTGAAAGGAATTGATATGATCTTTAAGATCATATCATCTGTACTAGCAATTACACTCCTTGGTATTTATCCCAAAAAGTTGAAAACTTAGGTTCACAAAAAATAAAACGTTACATGCAGATATTTATAGCACCTTTATTCATAATTGTCAAAAGTTGGAAGCAGCCAAGATTTTCTTCAGTAGGTAAATGGATAAATTAAATTGTGGTCCACCCAGACAATGGAATATCATTCAGCACTAAATGACATGAGCTATCAAGCCATGAAAAGACATGGAGGAAGCTTAAGCGCATATTACTAAGTGAAAAAAGCCACTCTAAAAAGGCTGCATACGGTATAATTCCAACTATATGATATTCTGGAAAAAACCAAACTATCGAGACAGTAAAGAGAAAGAACTCCTGTTAAGAGTTTAGGGTAGGGGGATGAATAGGCAAAGCGCAGAGGACTTTTAGGGTTGTGAGATTATCCTGTATGATACTATAATGATAACTACATGTTATACACGTACATATATTATACATGTGTCTAAACCCTTAGAATTTACACCACCAAGTATGAACCTTAATGTAAACTATGTACTTGGGTTGATTATCATGTGTCAATGTAGGCTCATTGATGGTGACAGATGTACCACTGTGCTGGGGGGCGTTGATCACGTGGGAGGCTATGCGTGTGTAAGGCAAGGGGTATATAGGAACTCTCTTACCTTCCTTTCAATTCTGTGACCTAAAATACTCGAAAAAAAATAAAGTACTTAAGTACGAAAAATCAATCTTACTCCTGTAACATCTGACATGGTCTGGCACTGCTACATCTTTGGTCTCTTCTCATACTGCTCACCCCTAGCTTTCTGCCCTCCAGCCTCTAGACTTGTTTCATCCCTTAAGAAGATCTTCATTTCTCTTGCAGGAGGGCCTTTGTGCCTGCAGCCTCTTGAGCCTGTGGTGCTCTTCCCATTTCTTCCCATTTTGCTCATTAACTCCTGTTCATCTATCAGCTCCTAGCTCTAGGATCACGTCTTGAGGGAAGCCTCGTTGATACCCTAGTCAGTTGACGTTCCTTTGTTGTAGCCTTTGGAAGAATCCTGCCTCTCCTTCAGCACACTAATCTGTTTGCCATTGCACATTAATCAGTAATTACTCGATTAATGTCAACTTCCTATGTTAGACTGTAAACTTCTTGAAAGTAGGGATTGTGTTCATTAACACTTAACACTTTACACAGTGCCTGGTACATAGGAGGATATTAATGAGTGAAATTTTAAGTGAAAAGAAACTTATTTTTTCACTCAACATTTTCAGTGAGGTTTGGCTAATGATTATATTACTGTAGGCCAGTGATTCTCAGCCCTGCTTGTACATTAGAATCACCTGGAGAACTTTAATAACTATTGCTATCTGGATCCCACCCTTGAAGATTCTGATTTGAAAAGTATAGGGCAATTTTAAGGTGCAACCAAGGTTGAGAACCACTTATCAGCTCCCAGTATGACATAGCAAATCATAAGCCTGAAATGTCTCAGGATTTAGGAAATAGGACTAGGAGAGTTTTGAGTGTATTTCAAGGAAGAGAAATATAATTTATTAATTAAAATAATGATTAATATTTGCAATATTTAATTGTGGAGTCACAGCCAAAAGGAGAAGCATTTTACTAAGTTAATTTGATGGGGGTGCCTGGGCTAAGCGTCTGACTTCGGCTCAGGTTGTGATCTCGTGTTTTTGGGGGCTCAGGCCCCACATCAGGCTCTGTACTGACAGTGTGGAGCCTGCTTGGGATTCCCTCTCTCTTCCTCTCTGCCCCTCTCCCACTTGTGCTGTCTCTGTCTTTCTCAAAAATGAGTAAATTAAAAAAATTTTTTTAAATAAAAAAGTAATATCTTAAAACATACTGTGACATTGGTTCAGTGATAAATGAGCCAAAAATAATTATACATGTGATTGGTAATTTGATATATGACAGAGAGGCGTTGTAAGTCAGTGGGACAAGGATGGCCTATTGATTAAATGGTGAGGGGACTCTATTATCTCTATGAGTGAAACATGAAAAACTAGATACCTACTTCATCCACATACAAAAATCTATTCCAGATTGATGAAGATCTTAAATGTGAAAGAAAATTTTTTTAAGAAATAGAAATCTTTATGACCTTCGGGTAAGGAAGTCTTAAGATTTAAAAAGCAGAAACCACAAAGGAAAATATTGATAAAATCTACATAAATTTTGAGAACTACTCTTTATCAAAAGATAGAATGAAAAGACAAGCTCTAGTGGGAAATGATATTTCTGACACTGATTACTTTAAAAAAATAAAAAATCAAAACAAACAAAAACAACCTGGTAGGATTCAGAGTATACAAACACCATTAGAAATCATTAAGGAAAGGACCTCCCCCCCAAAAGAAAGATGTGCAAATGACATGATCTGTATTTTCATGAAAGGGGTAATACATATGTCCAGTCAGCATATGAAAATGTTAAGATAAAACTACACACTAACTTGAACGACTAAAATTAAAATAATGATAATACTAAACAAAGATGGGGGACAAAAGGAAATTGTTTCGGTTTGATTACTTTGGAAAATATTTGGTATTAACTAGTAAATTTGAAAATAAGTATATCTGATGACCCCGTGGCTCCACTCCTAAATATGTAGCATATAAAATATTTTATGTATTCAAGAGATGTGCAAACAGTAATTTTTTCAACTGTTTATTTTTGAGACAGAGAGCAGGGGAGGGGCAGAGAGAGAAGGAGACAGAGGATCCGAAGCTGGCTCTGTGCTGACAACAGAGCTGGCTGCGGCGCTCGAACTCACAAACCTCGATACCATGACCTGAGCTAAAGTTGGACACTTAACTGACTGAGCCACCCAGGCATCCCTTAAAAAGTAATCTTAGGATTGCTCTTTGTAATGACAAAAAGACTGTAAACAATACAAATATCTATCAAAAATAGAATAATTTGTGATATATTTACACAGTGGGTATTGATCAACAGTGAAAAAGAAAATGGAGTAAAGGTACAGGCATCTGTGTAGATGAATCTTTTATTTTTATCTTTTTTAATGTTTATTTATTTTTGAGAGAGAGAGTGCAAGTGGGGAAGGGCAGAGAGAGAGAGGGAGACACAGAATCGGAAGCAGGCTCCAGGCTCTGAGCTGGCAGCACAGAGTCCAAAGCAGGGCTCGAACTCATGTACTGTGAGATGATGACCTGAGCCGAAGTCGGACACTCAACAGACTGAGCCATACCCAGGCGCCCCATGTAGATGAATCTTAGTACCATAGCAGAATGAAAAGGGTTGCAGCAGAATAAATTAGTATGATTACTTTAATTTACATTTTAAAACAGGAAACAAAATATTTCTTAAATTAGTTTTAGTTTAGTGTTGATGTTTAGGGTATAACTACATTATGTTGTAAAATTATAAATACAAGCAAGGACATGTTTAATATAAAATTCAGGATATTGAATGTCTCTGATGGAGATGGGGTTGGGATTGATTAGAAACTATGAAAGAATTCAAAGTAATGCCCCTTAATTAATCAGGGTGGTGCAAGTATATGGGCATTCATTTTGTTGATTTTTTGTGTTTCTTCTTACCCTCTAAACTATACATTTATTATCATACTATTTTGGGTGCATGATCTATTTCAAATATGCTATGAAAAAAGTAGTGTGAGAAGGAGTGGAAGTGAGATGAGTCTGGATGTAGGAACACTGGTTGGACTACAGGCATCTGTGAGGCGAGAAGTGATGACTGACTGTGTCACTTAATGGGGAACTGAGAAGGCCATGCGGGGAGGAAAAAGGATCTCAAGGAATTGCTTTGAAATTTATAGTAAAAAAAAAAAATCTTTCAAAGAAAATGTAAAATGTACTTACCATGGTCTCTCATCTCTCATTTTTAAATGTTTTTTAAAAATAACTATATTGAGGTGTAATTGATAAGCACAACTTATATTCACCGAACAGCTCCCCATTTTCCCCTCCCCCATCCCCTGGAAGCTACCATTCTACTTTATATTTCTATGATTTTGACTGCTTTAGGTACCTCATGTAAGTGGAATCATGCAGTATTTGCCCTTCTGTGACTGGCTTATGTGTGACACTTAGCATGGTGTCCTCCAGGTTAGTTCATGCTAGTGAATATGGCAAGATTTCCTTCTTCTCTAAGTTTGAATAATATTTTATTGTATGTATGTACTACGTTTTCTTTATCCATTCACCTACCGGTAGACATATAGGTTGTTTCCATAGCTTGGCTATTGCAAATAACAAGACATTGAACATAGGAGTGTAGGTAGCTCTTCTGGATCCTGCTTTTAATTCTTTTGGATAAATACCCAGAAACTAGAAGTGCTGGATCATATAGTATTTCTTTTTTTTAAGTTTTGGGTGAACTTTCATACTATTTTCGATAATGACCATACCATCTATACCAAACTAAAAAACTTCTGCACAGCAGAGGATACCATCAACAGAATGAAAAAACAGCCTATGGAATGGGAGAAAATATTTGAAAAACAACAATAAAGGGTTAATAGCCAACGTTTGTAAGGGACTCCTGCAACTCAGTAGCAAATCATCGTTATCTGATTACAAAAAGAGGAAAAGACTTGATTAGATATTTCTCCAAAGAAATCTGCAAATGGCCAACAAGTTTATGAAAAGGTGCTCAGTATCACTACCTATCTGGGAAATGCAAGTTGAAGTCACAGTTAGATCTCACTTCGTGCCTGTTAGGAGGGCTGTTATGAAAAAAAAGGGAGGGGGGGAATGAGTATTTGTGAGGATATGGAGCAATTAGAACCCTTGTACATACACTGTTGGTGGGAATTTAATAAATGTTTTGTAGTGTCAATAAATTTTATTGAGTAAACATTTTCAATATGCTTAGAGAAATATCCTCAACAGACAGACACACAGATGTACAACTTATGTAAATAAGATGTATAGTGTTAGTTACAGTTCCCTGGTACTGCCTGTCTTGAAAATGTAATATCCATAGCCTTTTGTTCTTGGTAAATTATAGATACACACGTTTATTCCAGCTATAACGTTTCCTCTTCCGTTTATGATTTTATATATTTGAGTCCTCTCTCCGTTTTTCTTAGTCCAGTGAAAGGTTTGCCAATTTTGTTTATCTTTTTGAAAAAGAATAGCTCTTAGTTTTGTTAATCTTTTTTGTTGTGTGTCTGCTCTCTGTTTCATTTATTTCTGCTCTGATCTTTGTAGAGGAAGAGAGGATTGAAGTCATGATAACTCCAGAAAAAGTTGGAGCCTTTTTCTGAAATGCTGTTATCTTATCTGGTACCAGGAACATGCATTGGCTAGAAAAGATCTAGTCTTGATTTCCAGAGAATGTTCCTGAAGATTGGCCCAGAAGGTGGTAGGATTGCATAATCATTAGGAGGCAGACAGATCTGCGTTCAGTTTTTCCAGTTATTAGCTATGTGGCCTTAATAACACAATTTCCACATCTGCACAAAGTGATCATAATATTACATGTAACAAGCGGTAGCCATCTGCTGTTTTTTCTACATTAGAGCCCAGTATCACAAGTTCATCTGATTTTCTTAAATAACAAGGCTATAGATACAAACTTGTAAATTGATGTATAACATACATATAGAGTGAAACCTAAGTGTTCAACTCAATAAGTTTTACAAAGCAAACAAACCTGTGTAACCAGATCACTCAGAATAAGAGACAGACCATGAATAGATGTCTCTAGATATCTCCTTTCTTGCTCCCCACCTTTTTTGGAGTGAGTGAGTGAGTGAGAAAGAGAGAACGAGTGCAAGCAGCAGAGGGGCAGAGGGAGAGAAGGAGGGGCAGAAGGAGAGAGAGAGGGAATCTTTAAGCAGGTTCCACACTCAGCCTGGAGCCTGATGTCATGCTCAATCCCACAACCTGGAATCATGACCTGAGCTGAAATCAGGAGTCTGACACTCAACGGACTGAGCCACCCAGGTGCCCCACATTGATGGCCCCTTTTGATCACTGCCTCTTCCTGACCAAAGGTAACGACTATCCTGACTTGTAATATCAAGGTTTAGTTTTGCCTTTTTGGGTTTTATATAAACGGAGTAATAGAACATATATTCTTTGGGCCTGGCTTTTCCCCACATTATGTTCTGAGATTCATGTATTTTGCTATGTATGGCAATATACCATTAATTTGCACTTCAGTTTTCTACGCCATTGTTTGATCCTGGCACAATTATTTATGCATCCTGCTGTGGCAGGACGTTTAAGTTGCCAGTTTTTATTGTTAAAAGTGAAGCTGCTGTTAACACTCTTGTACCTGTTTTTTTTGGCATATATTTCAGTTGGAAGTATAGTTATATATGCCTGTGTCTTGTGTAGACAATGACAATCAGTTTCACAGAGTAGTTGAGTGCATTTACACATGCTCTTACCAAGAGTTAATGGAAATCTTACCTGCTCTATATCCTCATAATATTTTATAATTCATTTTTAAATTTGTCATTCTGTTGCTTATATAATGATATTTTAGTATGGTTTTAATTTGCATTTCTCTGATGACTAATGAGGTGAAACACCTTTCCATGTATTTATTGGCTCTTTAGATATCCCTTTTCATGCCTGTTTAAATATTTACCCATGTTGCTATTGGATGGTGTGTCTTTTTCTTGTTGATTTATAGACCTATAAAATTGGCAATGTTTGTAGTAGAATGTTGAGGAGCAATCATAAAATTTAGCAAGACAGGAAAAGAAAGGGGAAGAAGAAAAATGATTACTTAAGGACTTTTGGGGGGTCATCTTTGGAAGGGTGGTAACCTGCTAGTATAAAATGGAATTATGTCTAGAATCAGAATACACAATTATTTTCTAGACTCACCCACTGCTCTGACATTACATGAAATTATGGTACATTTTCTAAATCTTCTTTGGCAAATGAGAGAAACTCATTTCTAGTCAATCTGTCATTTGCTGTTGCTCTGTTGAGTAGATACTTTCTGTCAGCTTCTAAATAGTAGAGGAATGGTGAGGATGGGGAGGAGAGAAGGGTTCACGTTTAGCAGTCTCTTCTGCACACAATTGCAGATTTGAGAAATCACAGTAACCACAACATGCCGATTTTCAGCCCTTATCCAATTTGCCTTTTAAAATACAGTTCTTCTTCTGGGGCGCCTGGGTGGCCCAGTCGGTTGAGGGTCCGACTTCGGCTCAGGTCATGACTTCTCAATTGGCGAGTTCGAGCCCTGCGTCAGGCTCTGTGCTGACAGCTCAGAGCCTGGAGCCTGCTTCAGATTCTGTATCTCCTCTCTCTCTGCCTCTCCCCCACTCATGCTCTGTCTCTCTCTCTCTCTGAAAAATAAAGATAAACGTTAAAAATAAATGAATAAATAAATAAATAAAATAAAGTACAGTTCTTCTGTAGAGTTGAAACATTCCTGCGTGAAATTGATTAGGAGAATGTAAGGAAACATTTTCTCCCTCCATATAAATATTAGTTTGTTGGCGTTATGAAGGTGAAGGTTAATTTTCGTTTATTTCTCTTACAATAACATCTGCTCTTATAGCAGGACGTACTCTTTAATTAATAGACATAATATCACTCTTCCCATTTTATAAAGATAAATCTTTCCTTTTCCCTCAGCTGTCCTACCTGATCCTTGAAAACTTGCTTGATTATGCTATATCATTTTATTTTAATATTTTTATTTATTTTTGAGAAAGAGCAAGAGACAGAGCATGAGCAGGGGAGGGACAGAGGGAGAGAGAGACACAGAATCTGAAGCAGGCTCCAGGCTCTGACCTGTCAGTACAGAATGCCATGTAGGACTCAAACTCACGGTCCCGTGAGATCAAGACCTGAGTTGAAGTTGGACGCTTAACAGACTGAGCCACCCAGGTGCTTCTGTGGCACATCTTACAGAGACTTCACAGAACGCTAGAAAGCATTTCATAGGCCGAAGATTTGCTTTTCACCACAATTGAAATTTAACCTGGTTACCAACTCTCACCTCTTTCCCAACTTTCTATTCACTCCTTTCTTTTTGCAAAGTCCTCCTGCTCATTCTCACCTGAGATGTGGATAACGTTTATACCTGGGACATATAGCAAGCAGCCTCCCTTCGTGCAATGAATCAGAGAGAAGGAGGTTAAATACGGAAAAGGAGATCTTGTATTAATGTTGAATCTATCAGAAGTCTTTGGCGTACAAAGCTGCTTTACCAAAGTAGTCTGCAGAATGTCCCTGTCTGCCTGAGAAGAGGAAGCACACCCGTAATCGAGTTACCATCAGTCCCATATCTGCGCCTTCCATGCTCTGCTCTCTTTTCCAGGGCTGGGCGTCTGCAAACGCAGTGCTGCTTTGCCAGTTGCTCCTTGTTGGTCTCTGCTCACAGGGGTATGAGAGAACAGAGAGGAGGGGACAGGAGAATGAGGAGTGAGGGAGCGAGAGGGAGAAAAGGAGAGAGGGAAGTGTTAGCATCAGCACAAGGACCCAAGCGACAGCAAGCACTTCCTTCCTATGGGAACAGCCCAAAGCACTTTGCAGTTTTTCCACCATTTGTGTACAGCCAGCCTCATCGTACAACCGTTGGAGACACCAACACCAACTGAGCCATACCAGTCCTCTGCCCTCCATGAGGCCCCTCAACTAAGCACCTTGTTTTCACAGTTCTAACCTCTTCTCTTTTGTTTTTTAAAAAAAAAGTTTATTTCTGAGACAGACAGAGTGTGAGTGGGGGAGGGGCAGAGAGAGAGGGAGAAACAGCATCCGAAGCAGTCTCCAGGCTCTGAGCTGTCACCACAGAGCTTGACTCGTGAATCACAAGATCGTGACCAGAGCCGAAGTTGTATGCTTAATTGACTGGGCCACCCAGGTGCCCCTCTGACCTCTTTGTTCTTCCAGTTCTACAGCTGCTAACAGTTTCTGGAAGCTTCTGCGGCTGTGAGGTCTTAGAATTTTCTTTCCGTCCTTTCAGGAATTTAACAATTTTTTTAGACTTAGAGCCTGCTTGGGATCTCTCTTTCTCCCTCTCTCTCTGCACCACCCCCCCATGTGTATGTGCATGTTCTCTCTCTCAGTCAATAAAAAAGCAGATGTGTTACCAAACCCCAGGTTTGACTGCCCATCGCTCCAAAAGTCAATACTCAAGAGACAAGTTTGATTGGAACGGAGTAAGTGCTTTATTCGGGAGCCCAGCCACCTGGGGAGAACATATACTCTTGTCCATAAGGCAACTCTGAGGTTTCTGCCTGGCCCAGGTATTTTTATTTTATTTTTTTAATGTTTACTTATTTTTGAGAGAGAGAGCATGTGAGCAAGTGCACGCATGTGTGCGAGTTGAGGTAGGGCAGAGAGACAGGGAGAGAGAGAATCCCAAGCAGGCTCTGCCCTGTCAGCACAAAGCCAGACACGAGGCTCAGACTTACCAGCCATGTGATCATAAACTGAGCCACAATCAAGCATTGGACTCTTAACTGACTGAACCACCCGGATGCCACTGGCCCAGGGAGTTTTAAGTAGGTTTATGGTAGTTAATCAGTAAAGGGAGCTCCATGGTCCATAACATTTCTTGATTACGTGCAGACTTGATAGTGCCAGCTACAGACATCGTCTCAATGCTCGGGGATTGTTCAAGGGGGTGTGGTTTCTGTTTCATGAGTGCAGGAGCGTTCTCTTTTTTCTAGGAAAGAATGCGCGATGTATAGATATACAAATAAGGGTTAATTAATCATGCGAGCTAAGGGCAATTTGCTAAAGTTTCAAGACTACTGGGTTGGCCAGAGGAGCCGAGGTGACTTCATATTTTTATTTTCTCTGTTCAAGTAACAGTTGCATTGTGATATGTATGATATATGTTTATACAATACATGCAATGTATATGACGTACATATATATAAATGGTGTAAATTATCTTTTGTTTTATCAACAATGAAAAATAAGGAAAAAATACCATGAAATATATCAATATATACACATACATCCTTCTGAATAAGGCATAGTTAAGTCTATTTGCTCACACAGAAAGATTTTGTAGGACAGATTTTAAAATGGAGTGAGTGATTTCATATTCAAACAAAGTACATTGAGCACAAAGGACCTAATTTAATATGTGATGATAATAATGATAATTTTAGTAGATACCTGCTAAAGACAGATACATCTTCCTCCAAGATTTCTTTGGAACTATGCAATTACTGTGGAACGATTTTCTTTCCTGCAGAATTCTTGAAGAAATCTGACGAATTCCTCAGAAGTTTCACTGAGTAGAGTGGACATGTTGACTATTAATCATGATAATTTTTGACATAACCTTAGAGGAGAGAAAAGAATGTTTGAAGGGTGGGAAATGCTTCCATCTATTTAGGGAGATAGACAGGTTTGATTTGAGCTGTCGTTTATGTGAATATGTGCTCTAAAGGGCCTGGTTTTGATGCTAGTCGAAAGCACCTGACAAGAGTAATTACGCATCACCAGTCTTCTTGGACAGTGCACATACTTGAGTGCTGGTGAATGTAGCTGGTGGAGGGGAAACAGTGTCTCTGTGATGCCAGCAGGCCTGGTCCAAGGACCTGGAGTAGGTCCTACAGGATGAGCCAAGGAGGATCCTTGACTTCATACAGAATAAAAATCAAATGGGATCCAGCAGAAAGTGAGAGCAGAGTTTACTGACATTACAGAGAGAGCAGATAAAGATGGAGTATCTGGGAGACTCAGAAAGGAAAGGAACATGAGTCTGGTCTTTGTTCCAGGTCTCGGGGTTTTTACCAGGGATCCAGCTCTGGTGTACATGTCCTCTCAGGCCTCCAGGAACCAGTCAGAATGAAGATAAAGGCTCAGGTGTTATTCCTTGGAGCCATGGCTTCTTGGCATCTAGATGTCTAGCTCCTGTGATCTGGAATATGCATATGATGGCTTCATCTGGTCATTCTCACCTGGTGCTTCCTTAGATGTGCTCTGTTTTAGAGAAATTATTAAATCCTTGTCCCTTATAAAGGGGACATATGGTACTTGAGTTACAAGAAATGTATAAAGTAGGGTGGAGGTGCAGCTCGTATCCAGAATAGAAGCAGGAAAAAGAACAAAAAGCATATTTTTATGGATTCCTTTATTAATTTTTTTTACAAATGTTTTTTATTTATCTATTTTGAGAGAGAGTGAGAGAGCGTGAGCAGGTGAGGGGCACAGAGAGAGAAGGAGAAAGAGAATCCCAAGCAGGTGCTGCACTACAGAGCCTGATGCAGGGCTTGAACCCAAGAACTGTGAGATCATGACCTGAGCTCAAACCAAGAGTCAGACGCTTGCCTGACAGAGCCACCCAGATGCCCCTATGGAGTCTTTTAGTTTCCCTCTCTCATCTCCTTTGACAAACCTTCTATATTATCCAGCACAGAAAAACAAAAGCCTACAACTTAAAAGTAATGCAAGCTGACACTTTTTTAGTTAATATTTAACGACTATGTTTTCATAAATTTTGAAAGTACTCAGTGCTAGGAAATTATGCTAGGCGTGGGTTAGAAATGTAAACACACAAAATGACAGTTGTGACCAGTGTGGTAAATGTAGATGTTAGTACTAAATGTACAAGTTAACCACCGAAAAAGCAATTAACTTTCCAGGTTGGACTAGATCAGTAGGGACTTTACCTGGCGCCAGGTTTTGAAGTACCTTTAACTTTGTCAGGTGGGAGAAGGGGATACAAAAATTCTAGAAAGACGAAGCTGCATGTGCAGAAGCATCAAAAGGTGAAGTAGCTTGGCATGTTGCAAAAACTACAAGTAGTTCAGTGTTCTTGGTGGGTAAACTGTGAAGGGCAACAAATGGAAAATTAAGTACATTGTGTAGCCTTGTGCTAGGGGCTCAAAAAATCTACTCAAGGTTTGCTTGAAGAAAATTAAGAAGGTAGACTAGCAGCCAGCCAGAGTCTGCATTTTCTTCCCTTTTCACCCAATTGACTTTTCTAGTGCAGTTGTGTTGCTGAGTCAGTGCAAACTGTTGTCCCCTGATGATGTAGTGACAGTTTGAAGATGTTCAAAGAATATGGATGGGCGCAATGCATTTGAGACCATAAGGAAACCTCAGTAAGGCATATTTGAACCTATTCCGTTCAAATTGCTTCCTAACATATTCCAAAAGAAAAAGGGAAAACTTATTTAAGAAGCAAATTGGAAAAAAGAAGGAATCGTCTCTGGGTCTGCTAGGGCAAGAGACCCTATCTCTGCAGATTTGTCACCTTTATGGAAGTAGAAGGGGAGGAGCATGTGATAATAGCCAATTTCCCATGGTGCCAAGTGTTCCACTTGGCAAAACAGAACTCACAGAGGATGAGTTACGTTGTGTGCCTGGCACCATGATCCTCCTCCTCCTCCTCCTCCTCCTCCTCCTCCTCCTCCTTCTCCTCCTCTTCTTCTTCCTCCTCCTCTTCTTCCTCCTCCTCTTCTTCCTCCTCCTCCTCCTCCTCCTCCTCCTCCTCCTCCCTGCTACCAGGTAGGGCAGGATGTGAGAGCTCATGGAACGGAGACATGAAGAAAGCCAGTTTGTCTGTGGCAGGAGCTTTACCAAGTATGTCCAACAAGATATAAAGATATAAGGCCCTGGCTGGATGAATCCTAGGATGCATGTGATTAGAGACATTTGGCCCTGGAAGTGGCAAACTTCCAAGACAAAGTCTGATGTTTCAGATCAGCTAGAAGCACCACTATGCCTCTTCATGTATAGAAGAATAAGTTTGGTTAAAATGTGCATTTGATTGATTGATAAGCCACTTCACTGAGTTTTTATAAGGATTGTATGAAATGATATATTTATTTTTTAATGTTTGTTTATTTTTGAGACACAGAGAGAGAGAGAGACAGACAGACAGACAGACAGACATAGTGCAAGCAGGGGAGGGTCAGAGAGAGAGAGGGAGACACAGAATCCGAAGCAGGCTCCAGGCTCTGAACTGTCAGCACAGAGCCCGATGCGGAGCTCAAACCCACAAACCGTGAGATCATGACCTGAGCCGAAGTCGGCCGCTTAACCGACCGAACCACCCAAGCACCCCAGGACATATTTTATGGTGTTAGAGTTCCTCAAGGCACCCCTATGAGATAATATATTTAAAGTCAACACAATGCCTGGCACAAAACTAGTGCTCCTTATGGATAGTAAATATCATGTTATTCTTCATCCCACTATTATTTTTTGCTGTTTTGTTTCAAGAGTTGAGATTCAAGAAATAGTAGCACTGTGTACAGAGGTCTTTGAAATTTGATAAATATTTTTTATGTTCTAATGGTGATTAATAAAATCTAAGTAGATGTGCAGTTAAACTATGCATTAATCTTGAAGTTGTATTTAATTAAATTATTTGAACATCTCCTAAGGACAAAATAATGATCTAGTGGCAGGGGATAATATCAAGATTAGTAACAATACTAGGGATGAAGTTCTATGAGGGGGGCAAATATCAGTAAACTAAAACAAGACTTGTAGAGGTAAGTGCACACTATGGCTGTGAGAGTGGAAAGGATGAGAATTTGATAGATTTCACACAGGCAGAATTGACAGGATTTAATGACAAAATGAGGATAAGTTTTGAGAAAGGAGGCGTTCAAGATGCACTCTTTAATGAACTGAGAGGGCAAAATCTTGCTTGGGTGGTGCTTCTAAGCATATGCACCTGGCATCCCTCTTAGAGGGTTTGGAACTGGGTGAGAATGTCAGAAACAAATGTCAGGTCTGGACATGCAGACTTGGGGTTATTGCAAGACAGGACAGTCCCTGACACTTCATGTTTTCATGCTTTATTTCAAGAGCATAAACATTCCAAAAACATAAAAAAAAATCTGAATGACTTATTTATACTTTCTATCACATGTAGAATAAACTTTCATGGTTAATTAATACAACCAAATTCAGACAGCCCTCTCCATTTAGTGCTGGCATGTTTTTTATTATTTTTTCCAGCTTTATTTAGATATAACTGACATAACATTGTGTAAGTTTAAGATGTACAATGTGTTGGTTTGATACATGTATATACGGTGAAATGTTTAGCACAATAAGGTTAGTTAACGCCTCTGTCACCTCACATCATTACCACTTTGTTGTTATGGTAAGATCATTCAAGCTCTCCTCTGATAGCAACTTTCAGATATGCCGTACAGTATTGCCAACCATAGTCACCATACTATAGATCCTGGGAACTTTCTCATCTTATAATTGAAAGTTGGTGCCTTTTGACAAACCTCTCCTCATTTCCCCACTCTTCAGCGCCTGGTAACCACAATTCACCTCTCTGTTTCTGTGAGTTCAATGTGTTTAGATTCTTCATATAAGTAAGATTGTGCAGTATTTGTCTTTCTCTGTCTCCTTCACTGTCTGATTTCACTTAGCATAATGTCCTCCCTGTTGTTGGAACTGGGAGGATTTTCCTTTTTTATGTTTGTTTATGTATTTTGAGAGAGAGCAAGAGAGCAGGGGAGGGGTGGAGAGAGAGAATCCCAAGAAGACTCCATGCTTTCATTGCAAGAGCTCGATGCAGGGCTTGATCTCAAGACCATGAGATCATGACCTGAACAGAAATCAAGAGTCGGACACTTAACAAACTGAGCCACCTGGGCACCCCAGGATTTCCTGTGGCTGAATAACATTCCTCTGTGTGTGTATATCATATTTTCTTCATCCATTCATTCATTAACGGACACTAGGTTGCTTCTCTGTCTTGGCTCTTATGAATAATGCTGCAGTGGACATGGGAGTATAGATATCTCTTTGAGGTTGTGATTTCATCTTCTTTCCGTATATACCCAGAAGTGGGATTGCTGGTTCATATGACGGTTGTGGTTTTAATTTTTCGAGGAATGTATGTACTATTTTCCAGAGTGGCTGCGCCAGTTTACATTCCCACCCACAGTATATCAGGACTCTGTTTTCTCCACATCCTTACCAGCATTTATAATCTCTTGTCTTTTTGATAATAGACATCTTAACAAGTATGGGATGATAATACATTGTGGTTTGATTTATATTTCCCCAAGGTTTAGTGATTTAAAGCACCTTATTAAGTACTTACTGGCCATTGGTATGTCTTCATTGGAAACATGTTTATTCAAGTCTTCTGACTATTTTTAAATCATATTGTTTGTTTTTCTGGTATTGAAATGAATGAGCTCCTTATATCTTTAAGATATTAACCCCTTATCAGATAGACGGTTTACAAATATTTTTTCCTATTCTATAGGTTGCCTTTTCATTTTGTTGTTTGTGGGCTTTTTGTTTTTGTTTTTGCTGTACGGAAGCATTTTGGTGTGGTGTAGGCCCAGTTGTTGATTTTTGCTTTTGCTGCTTCTGCTTTTGGTGTCCTACTCCACCCCCCAGAAAAAAGTCACTGCCAAGACCAATGTTAAGGAACTTTTACCCTAAGCCTTTTTTCTAGGAGCTTTAGGTTTTCAGGTCTTACATTTAAGACCTTAACCTATCTTCAGTTAATTTTTATGAGTGGTGTAAGATAAGGGTCTAATTTTGATGAAGTTTTTGGGTGATGGGAGTTTGTGGGGTTCAGAGATGACGACCAAGAAAGAATTCTTGAAGAGGTCTTTGGTGCAAAATAGGTGATTTTACTAAAGCACAGGGACAGGACTTGTAGGGAGAAGAGCTGCACTGCAAGCAAACTGCGGGGTTGACTGTTTTAGGGAGTCAGGGGAGACGAGGTCAAGAGGAAGTTTCAAAACAGTCTTTTACATGCTAAAGACTTACTGGTGGCCTACCTATTGTCAAGCTAAGGTTGTTTTTCCCTGTAGCAAAGCATTAACCTTAAGATAGTAGGGAGCTCCTGGACTTCAGGCCATTGATGGAATTGCCTTTTTCTGGTAAACTGGTGGAGACTCTGATCAGTTTAACCATGTTTTTTTTTGTCCTTTCTTGTTTTGGGGTAGCCGGGAATGCCCAAGGAATATCATATATGTCCCATTCCAGGGGACGGGGAGTGCTCTTAGCCTGCCCTTTGCCCTCAGCTTGCCCCACGCTCCCTCATCAATTTCATTCTTCTGCATGTGGATATCCAGTTTTCCCAACACCATTTATTGACGAGACCATCCTTTTTCCATTGAGTATTCATGGGTACCTTGTCAAATATTAGTTGACCATATAGGCATAGTTTTATTTCTGGATGCTCACTTCCTTTCCATTGGTCTATTTGCCTACTTTTATGCCAGTACTATACTGTTTTGATCATTATAGATTGGTAATAGAGTTCAAAGTCAGGACTTGTAATGCCACCAGCTTTCTTCTTTGTCAGGATTGTTTTGGCCATTCTGAGTATGGTTCCATATGACTTGTAGGATTATTTTTTCTAGTTGTGTTAAAAATGCCTTTGGAATTTTGATAGGGAATGCGTTGAATCTGTAGATGGGGATGGGTAGTAGGGATACTTTAATATTAACTCTTCTCATCCATTAACACAGGATATTTTCCATTTATTTGTGTCTTTGGTTTCTTTCCTTGATATCTTCTGGTTTTCAGTGAATAGATATTTCACTTCTTTGGTTAAAGGTGATGGAGCATTTGGATGACAACAGAAAAGGAAAATAACCATCCTCTCTAGAGCTGACCAGGTATAATCAAATATAGTAGATGGTACTTCTTTTCCAATAATTAAAATGCTAGCAGAACCTGATAGGGTATTTTGTGTGCGGTAGCCTTCCTCTGAGAATTCATTTATTAAAATAGCAATTTTCAAAACATATTGTCTTGGGGAATATTTTGTATTAGGGAATAGAAACCCATTGAAAGAAACATTAAAAGTGAGTATGTTCCAAGGGTATAGGGATTCTCCTGGAATCTGATTGCTGTAGTTACAGCATATTGTCACAGATTAAAATTAAATCCTGTAATGTCTTTTTGCCTTAGGTTTAAGTAAAGCCATATACATGAAAGCCTTCTTAAGGGATGAATTTCAAACGAAATACATGTCAATATGTGCAGTACTGCAACGCTTTTGAAGCTGCAGCAGTGGCTAGTGTGAAATACGTCATCACTCGATTAAGAGTGCACAGTGAATGCTTCCGAAACCATCCATAGCAGCCATCTTATTTAGTAAGACCTTCAGTTAATGCTTTGAGATTACAGTCATCTTGTTTTCTTACAGAATTTATGACCTTCCAAGGACAGATTGCATTTAGTCACCACGTTGCACTGACCAATATTAATATTGGTGTTTATTCGGGGTTTTCATAACTGACAGCTGAAATGTGGAAGGTATATCGGCACACAGATGTTGGCCTAATGGCGGATAACAGGAAACCCTACCATTTTCTCTTTTATTCAAATATCTTTAATTCTTGTCTCTGATGGCTTCCCCTGTCACTTCATGAGTAAGTAGGGCTAATACTGGCTGCAGCAAAATCACACTCCCCATTTATCATGCTAATTGCAGTTTAATGAGCAGAGGCCTTAGGCTGGAAGACTTGTCTACCTAGAGTCCTATTGGAGTGGAGTTTATTATGGTAATTAATACAGCCTGTGATAGTTAAATTGCTCTACTAGATAGGTACTGTATTTATCATAAAGATTCACCATAACAAAACTTTTTTAAGGCTATTCCAAGACCCATTTTGAAAATCGAGTTCTCTGGAGTTTTGTCTTTTTTCTTTTAAAAAGAAATTGTATGGATCCCATTTTCATCGATTTCTCCTCAGAGCCAGACTTGACTACATAACTTGGAAAGCCTGTTTCAAGATGAAAATGCAGGACCCCTTTTCACAATGCACCAAGAAAGTGCCATAAAGGTACCAAAATGTTAAGCTTTTTTCTTTCTTCCCTGTATCTTTCTTGCTTGTATGCGCGCTCCATTGTCTCATTGAATTTTACTTACAAAATGAAAGGTCAGCGATAAATGAGGATCTCAAGATGGTGACAGCATGAAGCCTGAGCGTGGGGTCCTGTGTGACTGCTCAGATTGATTGCACTCCCCCGAAGCTGGCCCTGCCTCAGAGAGCAGAAGTGTTGAAAGCAAACCATTTTTACATACTGGGAACTGAACTAATCTCATGGCAGGCTGTAATGCCATGAAGTGTGAAGGCAGTCCAGTCAAATTTGAGCCAACAGACAACCGGACCTCAGGCTACGAAAAACCTCTGTAAGGGTAAGCGGGACAATGAAAATGAAGGAGCAGTAGGGACTCTTGTGTCAGTCAGGAAGGTGCCCCTGTTTCCTGCTAGGATATGAAGTCTTTCCAGGACATGGTTACACCCAAGCCCCTAGGAGGCAGTGAAAGAGCTAAAATAAGAGTGTGATGAGTAGTTTAAACTTAGCTGTATGCCGGAGACCAGCTCCAGCAACCAAGGGTTCCCGAAGGAAGAATGGCGTCGGTGAAAATAAAACAAAACTAAAATAAAAAACTAGAAAACAAAAAACTAAAATAAAAAACTAAAACTAAAACAAAAAACTAAAAAACAAAAAATAAAAATGGACACAGACAACAGCAGTGTTTTGAACTGGCCGATTTATTGCAGTAAACATGGCATTGTATTTGCTAGTGATTTCCTTTTAACATACGTCATCTATGTTTTTCTAACATAATTTTTTAAAATGTTCCTATGTATAAACAACCTTTAAGAAAATAACATGGTGATTTTCCCCTAACTTTCCCACATACCCTTTGATTATGGATTAATTTCTTACATTATTCCATTATGCATCTGTGTTTATCTATAATCTACAAAGCATTTGCTTTGCCATTCTCGTGAAAGGCCCTCCATTTCTCAACACCTCAAGTGGAACAGCTACAGGGACACGACCTCCTAACCACATGAGGCCAGAAGAACAATGGGTTTGCCTCGGTCCGAGGTGCCAGAAAGGGGCCGAAAAAGGCTTGGAAACCCATGCCTCATACATTCTCAGAGAGATAATGCACCTAGGAACCAATGAACCATTCTGTAGCTTAACCGACTAGGTTCAGTCATCATCTGGAATGTCTCCGGGGGGGCCAGGTGGGCCTAGGGGTTGAAGTCACCTGTGCCCAGAGATACACTCCTTAGTTGCTGGAGTGAGGCTTTCAGATCCATATGTGTCTCCTTTACAGGCCCTCTTTGCTGGCAAAGGTATGAGGCTATCCTTCCTGTAAGTAGAGGAGTGTCCATAGGGGATGGCAATGGCTAAACGTAAGGCTGCTCAATTTCTTGCAGAACCTTATTTTCTTCCCCAATGGTTCTTTTCCCAGGGGGCCTGCCGAGGGCCACTCCCCAACAGACAATACCCCAGGTAGTTTTAAGGCCAAATTACCTATAAGCGGGAGGACAAGAAGCTTCGCTGTCCGTGGGCCGCCCTGCAGTCACCAATCCGTCCACAGCCCGGGCCCTGCCACTCAGGTTGGGAGAGCTCGGCTTCCAGCAGCTGTAACTACAGGTAGCTACTGCATTAAGACAAACATGCTGGCATACTCCATCTAAATAATAGTAAACTTTTTGAAAATTGACATCTTTTTTCCTTCATACAAGGTTTTGAACTATTGGAAAGATTAATGTGACTAAAACTATTCTAAAATGCATTGAAGACGGTGGGATGATTTTTCTTTAGATTGATTTTCTCTTTAATGACTATTCTGTTTCTTTCCTAATTATTGGTGAATTCACTAGGACATGGTACATTATCTTACACATAAATGATGGTCAATAAATGCTTATGGATATAATTCTATATAATTTACTCTCCACAGCAACTCAGTGGTAAGCCTCTTAGGAATATGTTCCCAGGAACAGAACATTCATTTAAATCAGAGTACTAATAGTACTCTACCTCCACAATCAAGTGGACTTCGGGTGTTATTCCAGTGTGGAACACCAGTAACGATAAGCAAACAAGAGCTCACTTGAGAGACTGCTCTAATTTCCTGGTGTAGATTATGATTTAGGTGGGGGAGTAATATCTTCTCGTCAAAGTACACTCATTTATAATAATAATAATAACAACAACATTAATAATAATAGCTTAACCACATGGAATGCCCTGTGAATGTTCTGCTCCTCACAGTTTACTATAGAACATCGCTTGAATTTAATTGAGTTCTTTATTTAGTTCTGTGTAGTGAGATTATGAAGACAAACACTGTTTGCAATAATTTTTTGATGCCTTGCTGGAGAAAGACCTTTTTATTTCCTCAAACCATATACATCAAAGGCCTGAACAGTACCAGGCCCTGGGAATATAAGTGAATGAGATATGGATAGAGTTTATAAACCGATGGACTTATAGAATAATGCCCCATGCTTTTAATCTCAGTCAGGTTCACACACCTGTGCCTTAAGAACAATCAAGCATTTGAAGATAGAGTTGAGCTGAAACTAGGCTTAAAGCAACTAGACATACTCAAAACCAGTTTCCAACAGTTAATTATTTTGAGTGCTTTCTGCATTAGTTAAAAGGAAGAGGAGATAACAGGAAGGATAGAAATACTGATAAATTTCTGAGTAGGACTAAGTTTGGTAACTATAAAAAATGAAGTATAGTTAATAAATTACAAAGCAGAAGTTTTCCTCTTAACTCATAGTTATTATACGCCATCATTAGAGAGGGGACTTGGTGCTCCCTGTGCTAGATTAATAGCCTGGGCATTCGTCTCTTTGACCTCCGCTAAAGTAGAAGCACCAGGCAACAGAAGCCAACAATGGAGGAAAAAGAAATACTATCTAGTATTTCATCTGGGCAGGGAAATTAAAAAGAGGAAGTCCTCAGACTGTAGAGGGGAATGTGAAAGGAAAGGATTGGTGCTCTTTTCTTTCCTTTGAGTACCAGCCCCTGGGTCACTAGGCTTAGTCATTCCTCTTTTCAATCACCTGAGCATCCTATTAACAAGGAGATGGAGTGAGGAGAGCAATTTTTAGGAGATAGAAGAAAAACAGAAGGGGGAATATTTTTCACATGGAGAAAAAGGCATCTATTGGGAAATAGGGATTGACGTGCAAGTAAAGTTTTTGCCTGCCCCTATTATTTTTATTTTAAACATTGTGAGAGGAGCCAGTGTGCCAAGAGGTCTAAAGAAATGATGGAAGAGAGGCCTAGCAATGTATAACTGTTTTCTGAAGATTTTGTATTCTACTGCAGGGCATATAAATAAATGGGGATGTTTGAGTGTCTATGAGTAAATATCTGAGCTTTTCCTTTAAAATAATAAACGTGCTTAGTGCTGCTGTCAGAAAAACATCGGGTCGAAGGTGCTATATTCTCACAGAATCTTACCTACTATTTATGGCTTTAGCATGTGTATAAAAATGAAAGTGCATCTCAAATTATTATAACTTTCATATAGCCATGAGGTTCTGAACACTATGATGTGGGAATTTTTCAGAAGACCCTTCCAGGTCTGTATCCATTATGTTATTAAAATATTTACTGAAAGTGAATGTTGCTTCTGACTCTATTGTTGTCATGTATCAAACTAAAAAAGGATATAAAACTCTTAATTATGTTCTCATACTTAATCAGGTGGCTATTTTGGAATGAAACACATTACTGTCTGATGCAGCTATGATCTTAAGGTGTAAGGAGAATTGTTTCATTTTTAGTAATTTGCCAGAGTTTTAAATTTGGGTAATGCAAGAGTAAAATTTAAGTTAGCTTTTCCTGGAATACTTGATTGGCTATTCTTTTTTTTAAGTTTTTTTAATGCTTTTATATATATTCTGGTTAACATATAGTGAATATTAGTTTCCAGTGTACAATATGGTGATTCAACACTTCCATACATCACCTGGTGCCCATCACAAGTGCCCTCCTTAATGCCCATCACCTATTTCACCCATCCCCCACCCACCTCCCTTCTGGTAACCATCAGTTTGTTCTCCATAGTTCAGAGTCTGTTTCTTGGTTTGCCTCTAAGTCTGTCTCTCCTTTTTTCCCCTATGTTTGTTTTGTTTCTTAAATTCCACATAGGAGTGAAATCATATGGTATCTTTCTTTCTCTGCCTGACTTACTTTGCCCAGCATTATACTCTCTAGGTCCATCTATGTTGTTGCAAATAGCAAGATTTCATTCTTTTTTATGACTTAATAATATTTCATTATATATATATGTATATTATATATGTGTGTATCTAAACACACACACACACACACACACACACCAGCTCTTCTTTATCCATTCATCAATCGATGGATACTGGCTATTTCCACAATTTGGCTATTGTACATAATGCTGCTGTAAACATTGGGATGCATGTATCCCTTTCAGTTAGTATTTTTGTATTCTTTGTGTAACTGCCTAATAGTGCAAGTGCTGACTTGTAGGGTAGTTCTGTTTTTAACTTTTTGAGGAACCGCCATACTGTTTTCCACAGTGGGTGCACCAGTTTGCATTCCCACCAACAGTGCCCAAGTGTTTTTCTCCACATCCTCACCAACACCTGTTGTTTCTTGTGTTATTGATTTTAGTCATTCTGACAGGTGTGAGGTGACAGATTGTTGTAGTTTTGGTTGGCATTTTCCTGATGGTAAGTGACATTGGGCATCTTTTCATATGCCTGTTAGACATCTATATGTCTTTTTTGGAAAAAATGTCTCTTCCTGTCTTCTGCCCATTTTTAATTGGATTGTTCATTTTTTGGGTATTGAGGTGTTGCATTTTATAAGTTCTTTACGTATTTTGAATACTAACCCTTTATCTGATGTGTCATTTGCAAATATCTTCTCCCATTCCGTAGGTTGCCTTTTAGTTTTGTTGATTGTTTCCTTCACTGTGCACAAGGTTTTTATTTCGCTGTAGTCCCAATAGTTTATTTTTATTTTTGTTTCCCTTGCCTGAGGGCACATTTCTAGAAAGAAGTTGCTATGGCCAATATCTAAGAAGTTACTGCCTGTGTTTTCTTCTAGGATTTTTATGGTTTCAGGGCTCACCCTTAGGTCTTTCATTCCTTTTAAATTTACTTTTGTGTATGGTGTCAGAAAGTGGTCCAGTTTCATTCTTCTCATGTTGCTTTCCAGTTTGCTCAAAACCATTTGTTGAAGAGATTGTCTTTTTCCTATTGGATATTCTTTTCTGTTTTGTTGAAGATTAATTGACCATATAATTGTGGGTTCCTTTCTGGGTTTTCTGTTCTATTGATCTATATGTCTATTTTTGCGCCAGTACCATACTATTTTGATTACTACAGTTTTGTAATATAACTTGAAGTCCAGAATTGTGATGCCTGCAGCTTTGCTTTTCTTTTTTAAACTTGCTTTGGGTCTTTGGGGTCTTTTGTGGTTCCATGCAAATTTTAGGATTGATTCTTCTAGCTCTGTGAAAAATGCTGTTGGTATTTTCATAGGTATTATATTAAATGTGTAGATTGCTTTGGGCAGTATAAACATTTTAACAATGTTCTTCAAATCCATGATCATGGAATGTCTTTCCATTTCTATGTGTCATTTTCAATTTCTTTCATCAGTGCTTTGTAGTTTTCAGAGTATAGGTCTTTCACCTCTTTTGTTACATTTATCCCTGGGTACCTTATTGGTTTTGTTGTAGTTATAAATGGGATTGATTCCTTAGCTTCTCTTTCTGCTGCTTCATTATTGGTGTATAGAAATATAACAGATTTTTACACAATGATTTTGTGTCCTGTGACTTTACTGAATTGGTTAGTCAGTTCTAGCAGTTTTTTTGGTGGAGTCTTTATGGATTTCTTTTTTCTTTTTTTAATGTTTATGTATTTATTTTTGAGAGAGAGAGAGAAGCAGAGAGAGAGGGAGAGAGAGTCAAGCATGCTCTGCACTGCCAGCTCAGAACCCAACATGGCGCTCGAACTCATGAACTGTGAGATCATGACATGAGCCAAAATCAGGAGTCAGACATTTAACCGACTGAGCCACCCAGGTGCCCTGAGCGTTTTCTATACAGAGTACTGGTCATGTGAGAATAGTGAAAATCTGACTTCTTCCTTGCTGATTTGGATGCCTTTTGTTTCTTTTTACTGTCTGAATGCTGTGACTAGGACTTTGAGTGCCTGAATAATAGTGGTGAGAGTGGATCTCCCATCTTATTCCTGACCATAGAGGAAAAGGTCTCAGTTTTTCCCCATGGAGGATGATGTTATCTGTGGGTTTTTCATATATGGCCTTTATTATGTTGAGGTATATAACCCCTAAACCTACTTTGTTGAGAGTTTCTATCATGAATGGATGTTGTATTTTGTTAAATGCTTTTTCTGCATCTGTTGAAATGATCATGTAGTTCTTACCCTTTCTTTTATCATTCTATTTATTAAAATGTGATGTATCACATTATTTGATTTGTCAATATTGAACCACCCTTACAACCCAGGAATAAATCCCCCTTATCTCTGTGAATGATTTTTTTAATGTATTGTTGGATTTGGTGTGCTAGTATTGTGTTGAGGATTTTTCCATCTGTGTTCATCAAAGATAGTGGCCTGTAGTTCTCTTTATTTGTGGTATCTTTATCTGGTTTTGGTATCAGGGTAATACTGGCCTCATAGAGTGAATTTGGAAGTTTTCCTTCCTTTTCTATTTTTTTTTTTTGGAATAGTTTGAGAAGAATAGATATGAACTCTTCTTTAAATGGTTGGTAGAATTCACCTGTGAAACCATCTCACCCTGGACTTTTATTTGTTGGAAGTCTTTTGATTACTGATTCAGTTTCATGGCTGAAAATCAATCTGTTCACATTTTCTATTTCTTCCTGTTTGACTTTTGATAGTTTATATGTTTCTAGGAATCTATCTGTTTCTTCTAGGTTGTGCAATTTGTTGGCATATAGTTTTTAATAATATTCTCTTGTAACTGTATTTCTTTGGTGCCAGTTACTATTTCTCCTCTCTCATTTGTGATTTTATTTATTTGGGCCCTTTCTCTTTTCTTTTTGAGAAGTCCGGCTAGAGGTTTGTCAATTTTATTATTTTTTCAAAGAACTAGCTCCTTGTTTCATTGATACATTTTTTTTGTTTGTTTTTGGTTTTGTTTTTCTTTAGTTTCTATGTCATTTACTTCTGTTCTAATTGTTATTATTTCCCTTCTGCTGGCTTTAGGCTTCATTTGTTGTTCTTTTTCTAGCTCTTTTAGGTTTCAGGTTAGGTTGTTTATTTGAGATTTTTCTTCTTCTTGTGGTAGACCTGTGTTGCTATATACTTCGTTCTTAAGACAGTTTTTGCTGCATCCCAGAGATTTGGGACCATTGTGTTTTCATGTTCATTTGTTTCCATGTATTTTTTTTGTTTGATTTTCTGGTTGAGACATTCATTGCTCAGTAGCATGTTTTTTAACCTCCATGCATTTGTGGTCTTTCCAGATTTTTTCTTGTGGTTGACTTAAAGTTTCATACCATTGTGGTCTGAAAAGGCGCGTGGCATGAGTTCCATCTTCTTGTATTTGTTGCAGCCTGTTTTGTGGTCTACTACGTGATCTGTTCTGGAGACTATCCCATGTGCAATTGAAAATAATGTGTATTGTACTGTTTTAGGATGGAATGTTCTGGATACATATGTTGAATCCATCTGGCCCAATGTGTCATTCCAAGACATTGTTTCCTTGTTTATTTTCTGTTTAGATGGTCTGTCCATTGATGTAAGTGGGGTGTTAAAGTCCCCTATTATTACTTCATTATTATTGATTAGTTCCTTTATGTTTATTATTAATTGTTTTATATATTTTGGTTCCTCCATGTTGGGTGCATAAATATTTTATTTTTTATTTTTAAAGTTTATTCTTTTTTAAAAATATAATTTGTTGTTGTTGGCTAACATACAGTGTATACAGTGTACTCTTGGTTTTGGGGGTAGTGGTGAGTGGGGTCATGAATGACACCAGACAGCTCCTTTTATTTCAGATATGTCTCTCAGTGAAAGCTGCCTCTCCAAGGCAAACTCCCAGAAGAGCAAATAATCTCCCCCCTGTGTACCTCCAGCTGCTCTTCAAATCGCTATGGCTATGGGTTGTTTGTCTGCCTTCCCTCCAGGAGCAGAGCAGTGCCGTGCCCTCCAGGCTTTATCCCGGCCAAGCCCGCTGACCTTCAAAACTCCAGGCTTTAAGCCCCACTGGTTCCAAGAACTCTTCAAATTCATCCCCTTTCCTTTTTCAAGCCAATGGCACTGGGGAAATAATCTCCTTGTGCATTTCCCTGTGTGCTCCTCCCTCTCCCACCCTTGTCTGTGGCCATGGCTTCCTCCCCTCCCCAGCATCATGATCTGTTTTTCCCCTAAACCATGTCTCTGCACTTCATACCTTGTTTGATATGACCTCTTCTCTCCTTTTACTTGTGGGGTTTGTTCTGTCAGTCTTCAGGTTGATTTCTGTGGTATTTAGGATGATTGGAGAGTTATCTAGTTGTATTGGTGGGATGAGGCTACCCTAGGGTCCTATTACTCTGTTGCCATCTTTCTGTCTCCTCTGGATTCTCTATTCTTTTGTGAGAAAACTTTGAGAACTGAACACTTTATGCACTGATTTTTTTTATGCACTGATAATATTTTTATTGTTTTAAGTTTATTTTTTCTGAGAGAGAGAGAGAGAGGGAGGGAGGGAGAAAGCACAAGTTGGGCAAGGACAGAAAGAGGGAGAGAGAGAGAATCCCAAGCAGTCTCCTCAATGTCAGTGCAGAGCCCAATGTGGGACTTGAACTCACGAACTGTGAGATCATGATCTGAGCTGAAGTTGGATGCTTAACTGACTGTGTCACCCAGGTGCCCCACACTGATAGTGTTTTTAAATGCTTCAGGTTTTGAGAAGGTGCTTTGAATTCCTGGTTTGGTCATGGGCCTACATGGTGTGGATTTTAGTCAATTCAGCTTTGAAATTCCCATCTTTTTTCTTAAACCAGCTAGTAATAAACTTGGCTCATATCATGGCTTTACTTTTTGAAGAAAAAACCATATGGCAGTTTGAAAATGTGATCTCAGATACTCAGTAGGATTAAAGTTATTAATAAAGCAAACTATAGTATCAATATTTGTTTCTCCATGTAACAGAAGTGTTGTTCCCAGAGAGCTGTGGTTATTTGAGTTATATTGTAATTGGACTAGAAAAATTTGAAATGTGATGCTTTTGATTGGATGATTTTTAATTTGAATTCTTAGGAATCAAACATTGAAAGTTGAAGTTTTACTTAGCTTGTGTGCATATATATGTGTATGCATGTGGGCTGAGATAAAACTGTTAGGAACCCTGTCCCTGAAAAGCTTTCTGACTGCTGCCCCTGTGTAGAATTCAAAATAAAAGTGATATTAAATGATAGAAAATTCTGATTTTTGATAATTAAAGTTTTCTCTAAAATACAATTTGTATTGTTTCCCCATAAATTGCTTCACAGGGCCTTGCTTTACTCTTGTCCTAAGCACAGGGCTTTGTGTGAATGTGGGTTCCCACTTCAGGATTGTTCAGTTTTAATAAAATTAACCAGATATTGACAAATCTCTGCCTCAACTCTGTGAGCAAAGCTTCAAAGTGCACCTTCCAAACTACTTCAGTTTTCTAAGTGTTTGTTTTTAACCTAATTCATCCTCTCAGTCTCAGTGGGAAGGAGAAAATTTCAGTGAAATATGTGCTCAGTTTCTTGTTTGGTCCCTAATGAAATTTGTACTTGAAATGGCTTAGTGTTTTGGAAATTTTAGCATTAAAAAGAAATATTTGACTCCAGTTTCTTTTTTAAACCAAAATAAAATACCTCTAGTGAAAAAGTCCAAATCATAGAGTTGAAGAAATTTTCCATAATAATCCCTGAAGATAAATTCAAGCACTTTGTTTTCTCTGTAATTATTTTTTTGGATAATCTCATAAAGCCTAGTATGGAGAGAATATTATGAGTTTCTCCATTAAATTCATTCCTGCTGCACATTAATGCCTAGTGTTTTATAGGCTTGCAGTTGTCTTTCTTTGGGAGGCATATTCATAGTTTCCAGCTGACGTAGTAGTGAGCAGAAGCTAATGAACTAAACTCACTGTACAGCAACATGACTGCATTTGCTTGATTTATTCTTCTGTGCAGTCGTTTTCTTTCTGCCTTGCATTTTGGCTTCCAAAGCACCTAGGGGCTAATTTTGAGGACCCCCTTTGGTAGTTCTTTAGCCTAAGGTTATCAGAAAATATGGCCATATACTGTAGCTACTGAAGCCAAGAACAGGAGAGATCAATGGAATTGATAGCTATAGATTAAAGCCAAAGTCCAGAAAAGAAACTATAATCCAGAACATTCGAGGGATCACCGCAAATCAGTCCTGAAAGTGGCAGCATAGGCTAGGGAGGTCTCTTGGAACACAACATAGATGCCAGCATTTTATAAGGGCACAAACACAGTAGGGAAAGCCCCAGAGTGCATGTAGAAGTGGGGGGAAGGAGGAAGACAGAGGGACTCTTTTAAATTTAAGAGTACGGGTGAATACCACTATTAGAGATGAGCCTTTAAGAATAATAATCATACCAATACTAGTGACAAATAAAAACAATACAAATATTATAAGAATAATGTCAGCTTTAGAGATGATCCTATAAGGATATAGGGTATGAGGTAACACATTTTAACTCTGTAATAGAAGGCAGAGGTAAATGGACAGCAGGGGTGGGAGAGAGGGTAGGAAAGAAAGCAAGACATATTTAGTTCTGAGAAAAATCTTTTGTATTTCCAGATTTATTGAGCCATATGTGACATATAACATTGGGTAAATGTAAAATATACATTTTTATTTCATATACTCTTCTGAGATACTGAGTGCCAAACCCTTCATATTGATAAGAGTCACCTAATTTTACTCAGACATCTTTTCTTTGCTTCTCCCATGCCTTCCAAGTGCTTTATGATAAAACCCCCATACCTCTGCTTTCCCCTCCACCCATACTCCTAGGGGTGAACCACTAGGAGTATCATTCAACATACTCCATTCCTCTAGCCACAATGCTTGATTCAGGCTCTGGGCAGAGGATGAGTTCATGACAATAAATATGAGTAGAGATTTTTTTTTCTAGAAGCTATATAAGATGTGTTCATTTTATGCTAGACACAAACAAGAAAGCATGGAGTTCCTAGACACCATAGGCCGACATTGTGTATCTTTAAGGAAAATAGGGGGAAGCATATACAGGGGGAAGCATATACAGGGGGAAGGTAAAGAGGAAAGTGGTAAATTAATGACTGTTTGCTAGATCCAGTGTCACCTGAAAGTCTTATTGATATCATAATGTTTAAAAGTTGTCATTGTGTAAGCCACTTTGAAAAATTATACATTATTTTTGAATGAAAAATTAGTCATAAACTAGTTGTCTTTCAGCATAATACAGAGAAGTGAGAGAATTTGAAGAAATGGTGAGTTAATGAATATCAGAAATCTTATCTAAACTTTTGCCTAAATCAAAGTCTACTCTTAGTAGAAACTTGTGAAAATGGCTACAAGGTAAAGATATCATGGGCTGTACTGTGCTTCATGTGTTTGATGGACAGGTGGCAAATGTAACTTTCTTTTGGAAAACTCAATGTATTCTCTCCAAGAGAATGATTTCACTTTGTAGAAAGGAATGCTTCTAGGAGTATTGCAAGCTATTAAAAAGAAAAGAGCTTTATCAGAGCCTTCATTGAATAATAATGATCGCTCCTGTTTAGTGCAAATGAGGTGCTGCAGGGAGCTCTGGGAAAATATGGTTGTCATGGTAACTGATAACACTATTTCACTGCTGGAAGTCAAGATAGTCAAAGAGGCTACACTAGGCCATGTTTCCTTAGAGACTTTTCCTAAGTAAAGGAAATAAGAAAAAGAGAAATAAAAGGGAGATCTGTCATTCCGTTGAACTCTGTTCTGCCCACAAAGATAATAGACTTCTAAGGAAATACTGTTTTGCATAATTAGCTGACTCAGGTAGGTGAAAATGGGATCTGTCTTTTATAATATAATCGACATAATACAGGTGGGTAGATGACTATTAAAACCAAAGTCTGAGAAAGTACTACCCAGAAAAAAAACTCAGAGGTTTAAAATGAAAATTAAGTTCGTTAGTGACAACATTTAACATTTAATGTGAGGAGGGATGTTTTTCTTTGGGAATTGGGTTTGGACTGAAAACTGAAAAATAGTATTTCAGTGCTCTTTAGAAGGCATCTGAGCTTCCTGAACCTAAGTTTTCTTACCTGTGAAATCAGCACCTTGAGAGAGATGTCTAGTTTTCAAGCATTTCTCTCAATAAAAGCCTCAAGAAAACTAAACCTACAGGTTTCCTTTCTTCCCTTCTAGGTTTTTTGGCTGGTCTAACAATTGATGTAAGACAGATTAACAGTCGAAAAACAGAAATTTAATAACAGGCCTGCCTCTTGTGTGCTTGGGAGAGGCCCAGGAAAACTTAGTAATGCCCCCAAATGGCCCAAGCCTTCAGTTTAAACACCATCTCAGGCTAAAGAGAAACGAACTTGTTGACAACGGGCATCAGTCATGGGAGGTGGCCAGGAAACACAGTAAACAAGGGAATTGCTGTTAGTCAGATTTAAGTCCTTGCTTTCTGCATTGATAACTCTTTCCAGAGAATTAGAGTTGTTTGCTTCTTGATAGAGCAAGGGAGACACCCTTGCAAGTGAAGATTTCCCTTATAAATGTAAACGTCTCTTAAAGAAGGGTCACTTCTGTTTGGTATTCACAGCTACTCTGTTTGCAGTTTCTTAAAAATAACCAACTCAAAATAATCCATCTGCCAAAGGCATATCTTGGGGTGGCAAAATTCCTTTCCCTTCACATGTAAACAGATAAGATTGCAGTCTCAGGATGGAGCCTTAGCAGGAAGCTCAGAAAACATAGCTGCTGGGCTTCTTTTCTTTTTGTAATAGTCCTTAAGACATTTTATAGGAAATAATTGACAGACATATGTGTTTTAAAGCTTCTGCCTTTTAAATAGTCACACTTGAAATGTCTTAATTGCTCTTAAGAGTAACTATTCTCCATCTGGTAGCAGCTTTCCAAGTAGCTCAGGAAGGAGGCACCAACTAGATCAGAGTAATCAACTCCAGGGTTGAATGAACTGATGTTTGACAGACAATTCTGCCTGTAAGTTTCTGGAAGGCAATACCTCCATTCTAGAGATCTCGCTTTACAGATCCGTGCCTATTATGTGAAAACAGACCTTAATGAAAACCTACACATATTTCTATTCCACAATCTGATACAGTTCTTGTGAAATTAAGGAAGGTAAAATTAAATGCTGAATAGGAGAGCTCTTTAATTAGCTGAAGAGACATTTCAACTATAAGCTGGTTTCTGTAATCTAATATATTGACTTAAAATAAGATTTCAAGTCGAGCTCACGGGCACACACTGTAAGAATGTATTCACTAAATGTAAGATCCTGCTGCAAATTGTGTGAAATTAAATAACATTTGTAGAGATTTTAACATATTATTTCAATGTGGATTCTACTTCATATTGTCTGAGCTGGAACATTTTCGAGAATGAAAGGAGGAACTGAATAAACGTAGCAGCACTGATTGATTTATAACAGTATAAACAGGGACAGTCTTAGGAAAATCAGACATATGGTTACCCTATTTCCAGTGCTTTTAATGATGGAAGATCAACTGGCCCGAATCCTATAACATTAACATATTACCCTAACTAGTTTCTTCTAAATATTTAACTCTGGTCTTCTGTTTTAAAAAGTAGGTACTGGGGTACCTGGGTGGCTTAGTTGGTTAAGCGTCTGACTTCAGCTCAGGTCATGATCTCGCGGTCCGTGAGTTCGAGTCCCGCGTCGGGCTCTGTGCTGACACCTCAGAGCCTGGAGCCCGTTTCAGATTGTGTGTCTCCCTCTCTCTCTGACCCTCCCCTGTTCATGCTCTATCTCTCTGTCTCAAAAATAAATAAACGTTAAAAAATTAAATAAATAAATAAATAAAAAGTAGGTACTTTTGCAACTTTGAGGCAAAACAGTTATCCTTCATTTATTTGAAAATCTTTCCAGATGCTCAAGGAATTCTTAGCATTTAAGAGCAATACAATGAGGCATTTACCATATGCCCAATTGTTATCCCACTGGATCTAAGCTAAAACCAATTCACTGACCTATTATATCTTGAAGACAGTGTGGGTCTTTAAAATATTGATACTCTATTCTGTATTATAGCTGTTCATGTCTTAGTATGATCCCTGTAAATTCATAGCAGATTTAATTGGTCCTGTTTCATGTTTCTCTTCTAGAAAGTCTTAATCTCGGGGTACCTGGGTGGCTCAGTCGGTTAAGCGTCCGACTTTGGCTCACGTCATGATCTCATGGTTGGTGGGTTTGAGCCCCACATCGGGCTCTGTGCTGACAGCTCAAAGCCTGGAGCCTGCTTCGGATTCTGTGTCTCCCTCTTTCTCTGCCCCTCACCCACTCATGCTCTCTCAAAAATAAACATTAAAAAATTAAAAAAAAAATTAGAAAGTCTTAGTCTTGCTGCATGCTATGTTATGATTGGAAAGGAAACTAACTACAAGGGTGGATTTGTGTTGAGGGAGGGATGGCACCAAGGTTGAGGCAGGCACAGGTGGTGAAAGAATTCAACCAAGACAGAACAAAGGAGATAGAAGTTTATTGAATACACTGCAAGGGAGAAGCAGGCAGGACAACAAGGGAGAGTCTGTCTACCAGGAGCTAGTTTTGGGGATATAGTAAAGCACTGGGGGGAGGCGGGGGGCGGGGAGTGAGAAGGTATGGGAACATACGGAATTTTCCTTTTTTGGTACCTGTGCCCAGTCGTAAGGAGCCTGTTGGTCAGCTAGGACCAACAGATATTTTGAAATGAGTCACTTAATGAGCCCGTTTGCATTCAGCTTGGTGGTCACCTTGGTACCTTTTCCCTTACTCAAATTTTCATTGCTCAATCCCGTTGCCTAAAAGCTGCCTCTACGTTGTGTTCATTTTGTTTATTCCGTTGTCATCAACTTGTCTGGATCACTGCTATGATAGAGTATGTTTGAAAGACTCTTGTTTTAAACTATCTTAAGAGAACTTACTGCTCTTGCCAAAAAAAAACCAAAAAAACAAAAAACAAAAAAAACAATGTTCATCTGCTTTCTCTGTCTCTCTCTGTTTCTGTCTCTGTTTCCAGTTATATCAATTGGACAAATCACTACTCAAGAATGGATGATAATAGCAATGACAGAATAACCAATAGTGGCAAACACTCTAAGTCAGTGGTTCTATCCCCTGTCTGCACATTAGAATCTTTTTGGGAACTTTAAAAATAATTACATGCCAGTCACATCTCAGATCACTGTGAGTGGGACCCAGACATTAGTACCTTTTTGAGCTCCCATGTGATTCTAATGAGCAGACATGATTATGTACCACCATCCCTAAGTACTCCATGATATGAGCTAACCCTCAGGAAAGTATAGCTCTTTTATCGACACAGTTGTGAAAGGCAAGAGTATATCTGTGTGCAGGTAAGTGTGTGTGTGTCCTCACATGTGCTGTATGTATGTGTGTATGGAGTGTTTGACAGTAATAAAATTAGGACTTTTGAAAAAAATAACTCTGTATGGTGTAAAAGGAGGTAATGATGCTTTCAACATCAAGATGGATAAACCCCCCAAAATGAATGAATATATTGTTTGCAGTAGATATTTTATTTGGAAAGAAAGATTGGAAAAATAATAATGTTGAAAGAATTAAAGTTTGTCCCCTAAACCACAATAACATACTGTTGTAATTTCTTTTAATCTTTTTTTCTAGACTTCCTGGATAATTGTTAGCATGTCTATAATCAGGTTTAATTGGTTTTAGTTTACTAGTGCTGAATTTTGTCTAGGGGCAAGTTAGTAGAGTAATGCCTTCTATTCATTTCCATATTGTGGTGGGATTTTTGTGACCCCATTTTGCACCTTGCTGTAGTCTTAGCTTTTGGTAGTGCCTACCCACAATGACTTGGGCTTGGCATGTGACTTAATTTGTTTAATGGGATAGTAGCAAATTTGATGCAAGCAGTTTTGAGAAATTTTTCGCACACTTTGGCTTCCTTTCATGTTCCCCTCCCTCTTCCATGAGAATCTGTCTAGGCCAGCCTGCTAGAAGATTAGGAGAGATGCATGGATGAAAGCTATGTCATCCCAGCCAAGGCCATCTAAGACGGGTTAGACCTTATCCAACCTGCCAGGTGACCAGAGTCAGCAGAACCACCCACCCCACCTATAAGACTACTGAGAAATAATAAATGGTTTTTGTTTGGAGCCATAGAATTTTGAGATAATTTGTTATAATAGATCACTGATACAAATAGCCATTCCCGTCAGTATGTTTAGTTATAAGATGCCATCATGACTGAATGACCGTTGTCTTTAATGTACTACATATTTATTTAGGTTTAGATGGCAGAGAGAAAGATTTTCCTCAGGCCTCTTGCTGTGAGCTTATCCTTTGATGATGATGTCATTCTGGGTGTTCTTTCTTGTTTCCAAACTAAGTCTTTCTAGGCTTCCTCCAGTATCGCAAAGTGATGCTGATGAGGTTTTGGAAGGGTGAGGGTTCTGAGCTGACAGCCAAGAAAAGAATTCTTGAGACATCTTTGGTGCAAAACGGTGATTTTATTCACACACAGTGGGGCAGGACCCGTGGGCAGAAAGAACTGCCCTGGGGTTTGAAGAGTGATTGGTTATATAGTGTGGGGTTGGGGACAGGTAAAGGCAAAAGGGAAGCCTCCAGAAAGACTTTGATATGCTAAAGAGGACTCTTAAGATACCTGAGGCCTCACTGTTGTCAAGCTAAGGTTGTTTGCCCTCTGGTAAGGCATTACCATTAGGAGGTAGGGAGTTCTTGGAGAAATGTTCTACTCTGCCTTTGCCTCAAGTATTTGTCAACGGGCTGCAGATTATAAGGAAATTTAATGTTACCTGCCATTTCCTTCTGGCCTTTGTTCCCCACATCACTGTGGAGGGGAGGGTGATATTAGGGACTTCAGAGGTGATATTAGGTGATATTAGGGACTGAGTCTTACAGGTTTCTGTGGAGATTAGGCTACTGATAAATTCCCTTTTTCTTGTGATTTATTAAGATATTTGTAAACTGATGGAGACTCATGTCCTGCATGACTGTGATGTCTACCAGTTAACCATTTGTTTTCTTTCATTTCCATTGTCCTTGGGCAGCCAGGAGTGCCTGAGGAATGTCACACATATCCCACCTGGGGGCGGGGGTGTTAGCTTGTGCTTGGCCCTCAGCTGGCCTTATGCTCCCTCATCACTGCTATCTTTATTTCCACTGTGAGCAGTCAGTGAAGAGGGTGCACACGTTTTTACAAACCGTTTAAGGACTTCCATGTCCCTCAGTCCATTTTTAAGTGTTTCTAAAAGCTCTCTTGTAATCATCTTCCACTCTGTCCTACAATAATGTACTGGCAGAGCATGCCCATTATCCAGTAATATCTCCAAGAGAAAGACAAAAGCTGCCTAAGACAGTAGGGATGTGGCTTACATACAGATATTTAAGTGGTTCCCTTCTTTCTAAAAGTTTCAAATATTAATAGTTAGCTTTGATTACAGTTCTGTTTTAGATGGGAAGAAATCACATCCCCCTATCTTTCCTAAATCTCCTTCTCTAGTAGCCATGAATTTAAAATGACAGTATTGAAGGTAAATCTGTTTCTCTCGTGTGGTGTTCTCTATGTGCTTGACACTTACTATTAGCTTTTTATGATCTCACAGTCCCACAGTGGGGTCTACCAGGGTTCTTCTCCTTGATGCCCCTATATCTGAGAAGTTTATGTGAGTAATCCCTTAGCAAGCTATGGTGAAGTCATTAGTTTTTTCTTTTTTTAATGAAGAACATTAATGTTTTATTTTCTGAATTCCCTTTCTTTGTTGCCGTCACGTACAATCATCATTTTATTCTCTGATTGAATAAACATTCATTGACTTTTGGCTAAATACCAGGCATTATTGTAGGTGCAGTAGAAAAAAATGTGAGCTCAGGTGTAACTCTTTTGTGGTATGCTCTTCGACATGGATGCTTACAAGCTTTTTTCCCCCAATATCTTCAAAGTTAAATATTTTTGTTAGTGTGTGTCTAAAATTGGAGTTGTTGAAATCACTTTTGCCTGGTATACAGTGAGCCTTTCCAATTTGCTTTTTGCATTTTTTTTCTCTTAATCATTTTTTTTTGTCACGAATTTTTATTGTTGCTTCTATTTCAGTTCCTTGTTTTCCTGAAAAAGGCTTTTTTTAAAACTGGCTCTTCATTCTTTATTCTATATATTGTCAAGTAGTTTAAACTTTTTTTTTTCTTTTGCCTTTTGCAGGAAGTTCCCAAATGTGCCCACTAATTTAATTAGCATCCACTGCAGTAATTTGATGTTCTTGAGAATGAACTGTGCTCCTCACTCCCTCCAGTGGGACTTAATTCTGTATATTATTCTATCTTTTCTTCATTGCCTGGACTCCTATGTGATTTATGTGGTGTTTTCTTATGATTTTTTTAAAGAATTTGAGCTTTGCCTTTCCTGAATTTTATGGATGTTATATTTTCCCCTTATGTTTCAGGGGCAGTATATTGTTTTGTATTTGTTTTGCTTACCTTCTCATAACTAAGGACATATCCCGAGGTGACGTGTGTGATTTGAGAAAGTATATGAATGCCTCTAGCATCACAGTTTGTTGAATCCTCTTTTCATATTAGTAACTTATACTGGTTGATATCTGCAGACTAATTTGCAACAATTACCATACTATTTTCTAACATGGGATTATTGGACTGATTGTATCCTTATTCTCTGGAGCGATTAACAGATAATTTAAAAAATACTGTCATTCCCTTTGTGTGCTCCCTTTGGACCCTTATTTTATCTATTTCTGCCTGTGGTGTTTATGTGTAAGTACCTTCTGCTTTAGAATTTAATATGTTCCTGAGGGTTTCCTATCCACTTTTGGTTCTGCAGCCTTCTGGGAATTTCAGTCTCAAAGTGGTTGTAGCAAGATACAAACTAGAAGTAGACGTGTTGGGGTCAGAAAGATGACTGACCAATCAGTAGAAGTGATGAGGTTTTGGAGTGATGGAGGTTCCGAGCTGATAGACAAGAAAGAATTCTTGAGACATCTTTGATGCAAAAAGGTGATTTTATTAAAGCTCTGGATGGGACCCATGGGCAGAAAGAGCTGCCCTGGGGTTGTGAAGAGTGACTGGTTACATAGTGTGGGGTTGGGAGGAGGTAAAGGCAAAAGGGAAGCCTCCAGAAGGACTTTGATATGCTAAACGGGACTCCTAAGATACCTGAGGCCTTGCTATTGTCAAGCTAAGGTTGTTTTTCCTCTAATAAGGCATTAACGTTAGGACAGTAGGGTGTTCCTGGAGAAATGTTCTACTCTGCCTTTGCCTCAAGTATTTGTCATTGGCTTGCAGGTTATAAGGAAATTTAATGTTACCTGCCGTTTCCTTCTTGCCTTCGTTCCCCGCATCACAATGGAGGAGAAGGTGAAGTTGGGGCTCCAGGAAACTGAGAAATTAGGCTTTCTGGAGATTAGGCTATTGATAAGATTGCCTTTTTCTTGTAATTTACTAAGGTATTTATAAACTGATGGAGACTCATGTCCTGCGTGACTGTGATGTCTACCAGTTAACCATTTATTTTCTTTGTTTCCATTGTCCTTGGGCAGCCAGGAGTGCCCAAGGAATATCACACATACCCCACCTGGGGGCGGGAGTGTTGGCTTGTGCTTGGCCTTCAGATTGCCTTATGCTCCTTTTGCTCCTTGTGCATCCAGAAGGATGGATGCCCAGCTCTCTAGTGGATACAGGCTTTAAGTTTCTGCATAAAGAATTCAGAGGAACAGAGTGTCTTCCAACTGCCTTTTAGTGAAGCTTAGCATGGTTACCAGCAGCAGTGTTTTTAGCCTTTCCATCAGCCTTATCTTAGCTGAAATTTCTCTCATTTTAAAAGCAGATTGACAGTAAAGCTAGGTTTTCATGTTTTGAGTTCTTGTTTCATCTCATCGAAGTTATGTTCATCACAGGTTAAGAGAAATTTCAACAAAGGCTGCTCACCAGATTCTGTTTTAAAATAGAAGCCCTACTATGTTGGAGGCAGGGAATAAGGTAAAGGGACAGATAGAAGCCAAACTTCTTTGAATATTTCTTGTTTATAGATTTGACTTTGAAATGATATAAACGTTTGATGTAAGTAAAACAAAAATTTAAGAAATCTGTTTTCTGCCATGATCGTCCTTCCTCCTTGTCCACAGTTGTGCATCCTTTCCTTGTTCCCATCACACACGGGTGCCCCATGATGTGCTCAGTCCAAGATAGCATAGGTCATCTCTCCTAAGTTCCAACCCCATTGTCCCTTTGTATGTGCTTTCTCTCCTTACCTGATTGTTCCAGGGCTGCTGCACCTTATCTTTTTCTTCGCTACACCTCCCTGAGGTTGGAAGCTAAGCGAGATGGTGGGGCAGTTGAGAGAAAGAAGAAAAGTTGTCTTCATTTTGTTGCTACCAGTTGAGATATGATGGGTTTCATGGTCCCAACTGGAGATTATATACTCTTGGGGAGTTCATATAACTTTGGAAAGTTAGGAAGCACTAATTCACTATGTTTTCCAGGGACATGTTTATGAAGAGGCATTTTTAACTCAAATGCTCTAAGATTTAAATCAGTAGTAAATTCATGCTATTCAGGATTTTTAAACTATAATACATTTGTTCTAAGCATGAAAATGAAGCAATATTTTTAAACCTACTTTATATTCCACATGGTACTGAGGTTTGTCAGGCACACTGAGGAAAGGATTCTGTTCTCTGCCCTTAAGGATAAGAAATACTAGTCAAGAAGATAAGGTTACACTTCAACAAGACAACATGATTAAAGCTAAACTGTATGGCATAGACTTGAGTGTATTATAAGAACCAAATGATGAGATTTACTAGGGTATCAAAATAAGAGGTCAGTTAGGTCTTAGAAGTTCAGTATACTTTAGTAAAGCGGGATGAATGAGTAGCATTGCAGGATGATCCTGAAAACGGGGAGAATCTTAACCTTTACTTCTATTTTTTTCTATTATTTTGACAACCTCTCCAATTTGATTTTTAAAGTCCTGGCCACAATTATAAGTAGGGGATCATATCTGTTGAACTTTGCAAGGGTCACATAAATAGTTTGCAGGTATAAGTATAAAATGTGCTTTTTTCTTTTTATAGCCATTTTAGATTTATGGAAAACTTGAGCCCAAAGTGCACAGTTCCCCTATCCCACATACCTCCCCCCCAACACAATTTCCTGTCTTATTAATATATTGAATTAGTGTGGTATTTTTGTTAAAATTGATAAGCCAATATTAATACATTATTATTAATGAAAGTCCATAGTTTACATTAGGGTTTATTCTTTGTGTTGTACATTTTATGGGTTTTGACAAATGTTTAATGACATTTCTTTGCCATTTCAGTAACATAGTTTTACTGATCTAAAATTCCCTATGTTCCATCATTTCATCCTTTCTTCTTTGTTCCCAGCCCCCTGGCAGCCAGTGATCTTTTTACTATCTCCATAGTTTTGCCTTTTCCAGCATGTCATAGAGCTGGAACAGTATAGTGTATAGCCTTTTCATGTCAGCTTCTATCACTTGACAATGTGCATTTAAGTTTTCTTCATGTCTTTCTGTGGCTTGATAGCTCATTTCCTTTTAGTGCTAAATAATATTCCATTGTATGCATGTGCCATTCACCTTTTGAAGGACATCTTGGTTGCTTAAAGTGCAAGTTGAGAAAGTTGATGTGAGAACTTTAGTTTTTTCTAATATAGGCATTTTATCTTTAATACAACTCTGGGGGCATCCTGCACATTTCAATAAATTGTGTTTACATTTTCATCTAGTTCAAAAGACATCTAATTTCACTTTTGGTTTCCTTTTTAGACCCATGTGTTGTTTAGAAACATGATATTTAGTTTATGGAAATCTTTTTGTTATTGATTTTGTTAACTTTCAAAGTAAACACTGCCAGTTACTGTACCAGCAAAAGATGGGCTTATTCAGGATTAAAAGAGACTTGCAATCTGGGACAAAAAGGTGGGGCAAAACCACAGGCAAATCTTGAAGACAAGGAAGAGGTATATTTTTTTAAGGAGAAAAGGGCTACGTTGGGAAGGACTCTTAAGAACTAAAAGTCCATTCGAGTACACTGGGAGTTTGAAATATGGTAACTTTTCATTGGCTGAGCTGTTGTGGGCTGGGGGTTGGAATGGAGATGAGGAAAATCATCTCTGCCTCCAGCTGGAGTAGTAGAGTAGTATCCACATGCAAGGTCAAGTCCATGTAAGTTTGTAACGTAACCAGGCTGGAACGCTGGTGGAAAAACCAAGCGGTACTTGGAGATCTTGGTGGATCGGAGATTTATTTAACAGCGGCGAGCCCAGAGAAGATGTTTCTCCAAAGATCTGAGCACCGAATGAAAGTGGGGAGGGTAATTTATAGTTGTCAGCTTCCATATCTGGGGGGGTTTTCGTGTGCACAGCAAGCAAAGGAAGAAGAACCCGGAGGAGGGGTCTCTAAGCTAGAGACCAGAGCTTGTTTTCGTCCCATTGGCCATTTTTGGCGTACTTTATTCACTTCTCCAACAAGTTCAGGCACATCTCTTCCTGTTGGGTCTGCAATTGACTACAAGTGGTAGAGCATGAGAGCAACCCTGGCCAAAACCTCCCAACTCCATTCTAGTGAGGTTTCCCATTCACTACTCATTTTGACAATTTCTGATATAATTTCATAGTGATCAGAGAATATACCTCATGTGACTTGAATCCTTTTAATACTATTGAGGTTTGCATTATTGATGAAGTTTTGGGGGTGGTGATGGGGTTCATAGCTGACAGCCAAGAAGGTATTTTTGAAGACGTCTTTGGTGTGAAAAGGTGGTTTTATTAAAGCACAAGGATAGGACCCGTGGGCAGAAAGAGCTGCACTGGGGTTGTGAAGAGTGACTGGTTATATACAGTGGAGTTGCGGGGGGGGGGGGGCGGGTAAAGTCAAGGGGAAGTTTCCACAGGGATTTTCATATGCTAAAGAAGACTCACAGCATACGGGAGGCCTAGCTATTGTCAAGGTAGGGTTGTTTTTCCCTCTAGCAAAACATAAACGTTAAGACATTAGGAGTTCCTGGAGAAATGTTTTACTCTGCCTGCCTCAAGTATTTGTCAGTGGGCTGCAGCTTATAAGGAAATTGAATTCTATCTGCCATTTCCTTCTTGCCTTTGTTCCCCACAGCACTATGGAGGGGAGGGTGATGTTGGGGCTCCAGGAAACTGAGTCTATGGGTTTCTCTGGAGATTGGGCTATTGATAAGATTGCCTTTTTCTTATAATTTACTAAGATTGGTAAACTGATGGAGACTCAGGTCCTGCAGGACTGTGATCTCTATCAGTTATCCATTTGTTTTCCCCTTTCGTTTGTTCTTGGGCAGCCAGAAGTGCCCGAGGAATATCACACACATCCCACCTGGGTGGGGGAGGGAGGGATGTTTGTGGCCTGTCAGCTTGCCTTCTGCTCCCGCATCATGATGGCACAGAATGTGATCTCTCTTGGTAAATGTTCCCTTGCACTTGAAAGGAATGTGTATTCTATTGTGCATTTGAAGAGGCTCACTCTATTTTGATCGCATTAGTGAAGCTGTCCATCCTCCTGGCTTGCCCTGCGGTGCCAATGGAGCTGGAGGGGTGTTAAGAGCATCCCAGGCTAAAGTGCCACTGACTTATTCTTTCTACTCAGTATTCAGTTTTTCAAGCATAAATGCTTCTTAATGTTGTATACTTTTGGACTACTGCCATTGTGCTGCAATGGTTGTTTTTGTCAATTTTGTTCAGCTTTATAGTGGCTTTTTGGGGAGAGGATTTGCCAAGCTCCTCACTTGGCTAGAGCCAGAAGTTGGTTTTGGGCTATGGTGTTTTAAGCAATGAGTGGGAAAGTTTTGAGGCACTGCTTCTTGACAAAATCATTTTCTTCCCCCAAAATGCATGGTAGTCTCTTCAAGTTTTGCACCAAGAGCTGAGAGAAACGTGCATCTACCTATTCATAAAATATAAGTACAGTCTATTTTGTAAATCATTCATTGGAATGAAGGTATTCCTTGTTAATTAGCAGAGTTCTTACATTTATGCTTAGTAACTATTAGCAGTTAGACTACAGAAGTATTTAAAATACAACGGGCATAGTCTCTGTTGTTTAGTCTCTACTTTGAGCAGTTGCTTACTTATACAAGTGAGGTATCAGTGGGATTTTTTTCTGAGGTAACTAAAGAGGCCTCTTCCGCCTACAATGGCATGGGTGGTAAACTGGGCAGCTATACACACAGATAAGGATCAGTGGATAACAACTGTAAGAGACAGAAGGCAAGCAGGACATAATATTTCCTTCAGCTAGTTATAGCTAAGGCTTTTTCTAGCACCCAACAAGTCTGGATTGGAGTTGTTGGAGAAGTGGATAAAGTACACCAAAGATGGCTGATTGGACTAAAACAAACTCTGGTCTCTAGCTTAGAGACCCCTCTTCCCGTTTCTTCTTCCTCTGTTTGCTGTGCGTGCGAAAACCCCCACAGATATGGAGGCTGTCGGCTATAAATTACCTTCCCCACTTGCATTCTGGGCTCACACCTTTGGAGAAACAGTCTCCTCTGAGCCTGCCGACATTAAATCAATCTCCAATCCACTAAGATCTCCGAGTGCCATTTGGTTTTTCTGTCAGCGTTCCAGCCTGGTTCCGTAACAGAGTTACTACCATTTGTACCACAGTTAACGCTTGATAATAATGATATATCCTGTGTTTGTATGAGATATAATTTATGTATCAATACATACACTATCAAGACTATTGATTAAAGATCCCAGATGTGCGGTTACTGTAAAATTGCAAATTTTTATATAGTAGTGATGCAAATGATTTCTGTCTTGTGGAGAGGATGCGGTTAGCTTATAGTGTATTGCTCTGTAGACAGTTACCACTTTTGTGTTTAACCCAGCCATCTTAACCTAATGATGGAGTTTTGGGGTGATGGTGGGGTTCAGAGCTGATGGCCAAGAAAGAATTCTTGAAGACGTCTTTGGTGCAAAAGGGTGATTTTATTAAAGCATGGGGACAGGACTCCTAGGCAGAAAGAGCTGAACTGTGGTCATGATTATATACCCTCAGGTTGGGAAGGGGTTAGGGACAGCATAAGTCTCTGAGGAATTTGGGAAGCAAGGTTTCTAGGACCTTGAAGGGCGAGCTGTTGTTAGGAAAACGTCACGTATTACCATTTAGTGAAACCTCAGTCATGAGACCCTTCAGGGCAGCCATAAGCTTGGAGTATGGTTGTCAGCATATATCTTGGGAGAGTTGAGATAAAGGAAGTTTCTAAAGGAATCCTGGGGTGTCAGGGTCATGTTAAGCCAAGACTTCCTTCTGCCCCTAGCAAAGTGTCATCATCGAGGCAGCTGGGCTCCTAGAAGGAGGTCTCTCTGCCTGTTTCAAGGACTCGTCACTGGGCTGTAGGCAGTCGGGGAATTGAATTTTCCATTTGCCTTCATTTCCCACATTACCGTGGCAAGCACTTGAACCCCTTTCCTTTGTTCTTGGGTAGCTGGGAGTGTCCGGGGACTATCACACATATTCCACTTGAGGGGGGTGCTAACTTGTACTTTGCCCTCAGCTTGCATTATGCTCCCTTACACTAACATTCTTCATTGAGTTGCCTACAAATATTTAGCTCCTCAAATGTTCTTTGAAACAGTCTTAATATTTTATGGGTTCTTTCATCAGTTTTTTAAATATAATTTTTGACACAAGAGCTAGAATGTAAAAATGTTTTAAACCATACTTGAGTAATAAGTGTGTATGTATATAGATCGAGAATGAGGGGATGCATATCATTTAGTACATTGTGTATCATTAATTCCATGTGGTAGGTTCTGATGGGGTCTTGGGATACTAGTGGGGTTCGGAGCCAATGGTCAAGAAAGAATTCTTGAAGTCGTTGGAGCAAAAAAGTGATCTTATCAAAGCACGGGGACAGGACCCGTGGGCAGAAGGAGTTGCAGTGCAGTTGCAAGAGTGACTGATTATACACCTTCAGGTTGGGAGGGGGTTAGGGACAGCATAAGCCTCTAAGGGATTTTAGAAGCAAGGTTTCCAGGACTTTGAGGGGCTAGCTATTGTTAGGAAAATGTCCTTTATTATTCTTTGGTAAAACCTCTGTCACGAGACCCTTCAGGTATATATCAGGGGGCCAGAAGTCTGGAGTATAATTGCCAACGTATATATTGCTGGGGGCGGGGTGTAGAGATAAAGGAAGTTTCCAAAGGAATTTTTATATGTTAAAGGAGACTCACAGGATCCTGGGGGGGGGGGGGCAGGATAATGTTAAGCCAAAGTTCCCTTTAGCCCTGAGCAAAGTGTCATCATTGAGGCAGCTGAGCTCCTAGAAGGAGGTCACTCTGCCTCTTTCAAGGACTTGTCATTTGCCTTTGTTTTCCACATTGCCATGGCAAGCCTTTAAACCCCTTTCCTTTGTCCTTGGGCAGGCGGGAGTGTCTGAGGAATATCACACATATCCTGCCTTGGGGGAGCTGCTGTTAACCTGTATTTTGCCCTCAGCTTGCCTTACTTAGCTCCCTCATCACTAGGAGAAGTGTAGCTGCTTACAGAAGTCCTTGTGCATCAGGCTCCTTTTTGCTTCTTGCTCCTCCTATCTTAGAGCGAGGCTTTGTCATTCATGGTGGAAAAGACACTGGCACTGCCTTTAAAAGTTATCATTCCCCATTCCAGGTAGGAAGAAGGGAAATTGTAAAGGGCAAAATGCACGTTAGCTACATTTGTGTCTCTTTTCAGGAAAACTATGGATTTCCTAGATGCCCCAACCTAGTGTATTTCCACTTTTATCCTATAAATTAGATTGAGTTACAGAGTCACCGTTAGCTACAGAAGTCTAGGGAGGTGAGCGTTAATGGATGCAGCACTTTCTCAATAAAATCCGTGTTCTCATGAGGGGAGGATCCATTTTGAATAGGCAACTAGCTGCTGTTACAACCACCAAAAGAATGTTTGAATCTGGAGGACGAGGTGCTTCTATATGTTCTGAAAAACTTTGCCCAATGATTCTGTTATGTCTTTACCTCAGCAAATTGGTCACTGCTTGAATAGTGGTGTCTGAGCAAAGACCATTCTTACCTGCTGAGGTTCTGTTTTGTAAGACCCTTTAGTATTAGTGATTACTTTTACTTTTCTAATTGTGAGTACAGATGTTGGTGCCTTTTTAACATTTAGAATTTTTCCTCTTTTTAAATTCAGAATTTTCTTCTTTGTCTCTCCCAAGCGGCCCTTTGTCTGATGTTACTGTTTTCGACACTGCTTTCTGAAATGAAAAGTTTAAACCAAGAGAAATCACACTTTCCTTGTCAGGCTAAGATTGGCTTTTCATTAAACTGCCTGTATTTCAGAAGATAAATTTAACCTTTAAGTTATGTAGAGACAATTTATTAAAGTTTGGTTACTTAGCTTCAGTTTACCATTTTGATTGTTTGTTTTTCTCTCCCTTCATACAAATACTGAGGAGACATGAGCTCACAAAGTAGGGATCCAACGTGTTTGTATTGTTACCACCTGAGTCCGGTACAGATGTAGAGCTCAGTAAATCTTTGATGAGTACATGACATTAGCTACATTCTTTTTTTTTATTAAAAAAATTTTTTTAATGTTTATTTATTCTTGAGACAGAGACAGAGTGTGAACAGGGGAGGGGCAGAGAGAGAGGGAGACACAGACTCTGAAACAGGCTCCAGGCTCTGAGCTGTCAGCACAGAGCCTGATGCGGGGCTTGAACCCACAAACTGTGAGATCATGACCTGAGCCGAAGTTGGACGCTTAACTGACTGAGCCACCCAGGAACTCCATTAGCTACATTCTAATGGTGAGAGATTCTTATATGTAGTTATCATATGAATATTATCTGTCTCGCTCTTGGGAAGATTTCTTCTTTGCTGAGCTCTGTAACTAAGATCATTTACTCATTAACTTTGCTTTCAAAATCAAATTTATACAGTTATTACATAGTTTCCTGGTAGCTAGAATGATTCCTTAAAGGATAGACTCATTTCAGAAATGTAGAGTGGCATGTCTTGGTCTGCTGTAGACAGAGGTGAACACAGCAGGGGAATACTGCTACTGATCTTATTCAAGTAAAAGTTGTGAGCAATTTTTGTCTTGTCTGATTGTGAGGTTTGTTATGTTTTCTTTTCTGGAATCAAATATTTTCTTTGATTTTCTGATTTCTTTTCTGCAATTGAAAAAGCCATAAAGCTTAGAATAACCTTTCCAACCTGCATTTGTGATGATGATGTGCAAGTTTTTGATCAATTTCTTTACTTCCTTCTTGAATAAGTAAACTCTTTGCCCCATGTGGGGCTCAAACTAACAATCCCGAGGTTAGGAGTCACATGCTCTACTGACTGAACCAGCCAGGTACCCCTGGTAGGCAATTTTAAATATCAGAATACCTCCTGCATGAATTAGTACTCTAGAAAAAAGTGACTAATGCATCCTGAAATTGAATATAAAGAGACTTAAGGAATTATCTATGTGCTTGTTGTTTATATCTTAATTCCCAGTGTTATTTTGCAATAAATACAATGTTTCACTTTACATTTTTAGCTTGTGCTTCATTGGGAAAATTATCCAAGATTTGGAAACCTTAAGTTTACCACATCTTGTTAAATTACTCGGTATTCTTTCATTGTAGTTCTGGGCTTCACTTTTTATTGTCAGGGTGTCTTAAATCTCTAGAGGTGCAGAGGTTATTTCATAAATTTTTATCCAGAAGAAATGCAAATAATTTCTGTCCAATACAACAGTTCCCAGCTTAGGAAATAAAAAAATGCATGCAATATTTGGGACATACTGATACTAAAACAATTATTCGCTATTCATCCAAAATTCACATTGAACTTTGCATCCTATATTTTATCTGGTGATGCTGAAGTGGAAGTTTATGGCCATGTAGGTCATTAGCCAGTTTTGTATCTAAGTAATCTCATTGTAACATTGCCTAATAAGAGTTTCTCAAATGTTCTTTGGACCAGTTTTATCATCTTATTGGTTCCCTAATTAATTTATGAGTGATAGGAAGTACTTGACATATATCCATTTTATATATGCATAAGAGTCCTGACTTGATCTTCCAGAAAATTATAATTCATCAGTTTTGTAGGTCATCCACTGAGATACTCACATATTCTCACCCCATGGAGACAAGGAAATGGCATTCGTGGGGATGTATATCCATGGACAGTTTTCAGATGAGTTAGGTCTTTTCTTGGCTTTCAAAATAAATCCCAAACAGCAATAGGGCTTTGAATTTCTTTATTCTCTAATTTTGTTTATTTTTGGTTTTGCTTTCTTTATTTTCCCTATGGATTTTTAATTTTTGTTTCTGATTAATTGTATGGCCAGGAAATTATTCTCATTGGTGGCAGCACTAATTGGGACTGGGGTTTTATCATCTCATCATTTGGTGATCTTTGTGTGATGAAGAGCAGATAACTATTTTCTTTTGGAAGTAAGTACTTATATAAATAGAAATCTTGGAAATGCACAGGAAATAAATTGAACTGATAACATTTTAGAAATAACTGTTTAGAAACATTTTTAAAATCCAAGTTTACATAATAAAGATTAATCTTTTGACGTATTACTCTAAATTAATAATTTTAGTTTGAAAATAAGTAGTATAGATCTTTTCCTTGAGTTTATAAAAATGTGGTATAAAGTACATTTTATATTTTTAATAAGATTTTGATTTGTTTTTACTCATAAAGAGAATACTCACTATGAACTTTAAACACTTCTAATATTGGCTTAATAACGAAATAAGCTTATATTACTCCCGCACGATATTTAAAATTATGAAAAATATAAATTTGTGTTCAACTAAATTGTTTCATTACTCCAACAAACTTTTTATATTAACAGTAATTATGTTTTGAAGTTTTAAAGCTTAAACATAATTTTAAACATCCTTAGTTAATTTAAAAATTTGGACTAATCTTTTTTTTTTAATGTTTATTTATTTTTGAGACAGAGAGAGACAGAGCATGAACGGGGGAGGGGCAGAGAGAGAGGGAGACACAGAATCCAAAGCAGGCTCCAGGCTCTGAGCTGTCAGCACAGAGCCTGACGTGGGGCTCGAGCCCATGGACCATGAGATCAGGGCCTGAGCTGAAGTCGGATGCTCAACTGACTGAACCACCCAGGAGCCCCCAAAATTTGGACTAATCTTAAATTGAGTTAATTTATGGGTAATTATTAAATAAATAATAGGACAGTTTTTAAGAGCAATTGAATGCCAAAAAATTATTTACAAAGATTATATACTTTTATTTAGAAATGTTTCCTTCTACTATGCTCCGCAGTGCCTAGATGTTTGAACTATGTTAAACAATGTGTTCCTGGAGGGGCACCTGAGTGGCTCAGTCGGTTGAGGGTCCAACTTTGGCTCAGGTTATGATCTCACAGCTTGTGAGTTTGAGCCCCACGTTGGGCTCTGTGCTGACAGCTCAGATCTTGGAGCCTGCTTCGGATTCTTTGTCTCTCTCTGTCCCTCCCCCTGCTTACTTGTGCTCGCGCTCTCTCTCTCACAAATAAATAAACATGAAAACAGTTTTTTTTAATAAAAAAAGAATGTGTTTCTGGAGCACCTGGGTGGCTCAGTCGGTTAAGCGTCCAGCTTTGGCTCAGGTCATGATCTTGTGGTTTGTGAGTTCAAACCCTGCCTCAGGCTCTGTGCTGACACCTCAGAGCCTGGAGCCTCCTTCACGTTCTGTGTCTCCCTCTCTCTCTGCCTCTCCCCCGCTGGCACTCTGTCTCTCTCCTTTCTCTCAAAAGTAAATAAACATTAAAAAAAAAGAACGTATTCCTTTTTGCCATTTTAACTAGATATAAAAATGCTGTGTTGGCTGTAGGGAGTTGTGTTGTTTGTATTTATGAGCTTTCATAGTTGCCTAAATGCTTACATATGACAAAGTCTTCCAATGACTATCCATTTTTTATTCTTCTGTAAAAATACAAGTTAGTTACTTTGGTTCTGTGTGGTTCAGCGTACACAAGGAGCATTTCTGACAGAGAAATGCAAGTGCTTGTTTGCAGCTGTAAAAGGTTTTCTGTAAGAGCAGCTTTATTGTATTCTGAATGGATGTCAAATGTATATAGGACATTGGAAAAGTTTGTAAAATGGTAATATTTATTTGTCCTTGTTTATAATAGCTACAAAATGCTGACTCTGAAAGGAAGCAACAAAATGTATTTAAATTTTGACTAAGTTGGCTTAGTTTTGGTAAGTTTAATCATAATGAAAAAAGCCTGTGAAACCTTTACTGTCAAATGAAATCTTAATAGAAATGGAGCTTTCTAGAATGGCTAGAATTTGGCTTTTTCTCTGTTAAAATGATGACTTTGCCTTAGAACTTTTAACAAGGATGTTATTAGATGTTGTTCTTTACCTTTTTATAATCTTCCCAGATAGCAGAGTTTCCAAATTGCACCTGAAATTATACTTTCTAATTATTGATGACTTGACTCTGTTCCTTATCATTATTTGCACAATATTTTTTTAATGAAAGAAAGAGAGGGAGAGAGGGAGGAGGAACAGACAGACTGATAGTAACTATTCCCTCCTTACTGAAACTCGGCTTCCCTATGTTAACTGTAGAAACAGTCAAGGTGGATTGCTTGGCTCAGAGGTATGGTTTGTGACACTGGAAACAATTATTATGTTTTAAACAAAAAACAAAGGTTCCTCACTTATAAAAGAGCTAAGCTTCCTTACAATTGTATTATCTTTTTCTGTATTCAGTTAATTATTATTTTGCGTGTTTTATTAATAGGCATTGTTTTTCAGAAACCCATGATTCTATCTCAGTAAAACGATTAGTTATCCTCTGAAAACTCTTTCAGTTATGCCTTCCCAGGACCAAAACGCATCTTAAAAAGTAAATCAGATATCTTATGATACCTTAATACCTAAAACTATCTTTGAGATTTCCCAGATGACCCATGAAAAAGCACAAAATTTTGTTATTTCATTTTATCAAAAAGGGATGCCAGAAACAATTAGGGTTTGTTTTATTTTGTAGCTCCATATATCTTTAATTAGTTTGACATTATTGTATAAGTTTCATGGCAAGAATTTCCAAAAAAGAAGAGATGCTCAGCCTTTCCAAGGTTAAGTTTGTATAAATAAATTTATATTTCAGAGATTGTAAGTTTTACGGCAGGGCTCTGGATATTTGTCAGTGGCTTCTTAGTCAACAATACAGTATTACCTTTAGGAGAATCCTTGATCAGTAGGGAATTTTATTCTTCCACATACTTTTACTATTGATTACTGTGATAAATTAACCACAACCATGCAGTCTTATTATCAAATAGTTTGATCCTTCCCCATGATGTTTTCAAGAAGGCTCTGATAGAAGCTTCAGTATATAATTTGAAAAAACAAAGAAATTAAGAAAAAAAGAGTCTCATGCCCTGTCTCTCTCTCTCTCTCTCTCTCTCTCTCTCAAAAATAAATAAACTTTAAGAAAGTAAAATAAGCTGTTCTTAACTCAAAATTTAGTAGATGATGATTTTGTAAACTGTAAACATTTTTAGTGGAATTTGGGTTTAATTGAAGCCCCTTCTCAATTCACAGAACATTTCTACTGAGACGTCTTACTTTTCATGGAGATATAATTATTTACATAGGCTCAAAGAGAATCTGTTATCATTTTTAGCAGGATGTAATAGAATATATTAATTGTCCAACCAAGGTCATACCATACCTTGAGTGTCTCATTTTTTTTTTTTTTTGCAATTCAAATATTTAATGAGACTATGGATGAGTATGGTAACAACAAAGAAAATGGATACATTTTATAATACCTCTTGACCAATAAAAAAATAAAATCATTCTTTAAGGATCTTTGGGGTATTTTTGTACCTTCCTCTAATAGAAAATTATGATATTTGGGGCGCCTGGGTGGCTCAGTCAATTAAGCATCCAACTTCGGCTCAGGTCATGATGTCTAGTTTGTGGGTTCAAATCCTGTGTCAGGTTCTGTGCTGACAGCTCAGAGCCTGGAGCCTGCTTCAGATTCTTTGTCTCTCTCTGCCCAATCCTTGCTTGCACTCTTGTCTTTCTCTCAAAAATAAATAAATATTAAAATAATTTAAAAAATTATATTAGTGAATTTTGCTGCAGTTTAAAAATATTAACTATAATTTATTTAAGTTATAGGAAACTAAATAATTTTATAGAAAAGAAAAAATGTAGTTACATCCTCATTGTTTTACAGAAGACACCAAAAAGGTATGCTTTTGGTAAATAAAAAGTATTTGATAGATTTTAATAAGAATATGCTTTCTCTTCCCACACCATATGCACTATTCTTTTTTTTTCTTTCTTTTTTCTTTTTTAAAATTTACATCCAAATTAGTTAGCATATAGTGAAGCAATGATTTCAGGAGTAGATTCCTTAATGACCCTTACCCATTGAGCCCATCCCCCCTCCCACAACCCCTCCAGTAACCCTCACTTTGTTCTCCATATTTATGAGTCTCATCTGTTTTGTCCCCCTCCCTGTTTGTATATTATTTTTGTTTCCCTTCCCTTATGTTCATCTGTTTTGTCTCTTAGAGTCCTCCTATGAGTGAAGTCATATGATTTTTGTCTTTCTCTGACTAATTTCACTTAGCATAATACCCTCCAGTTCCAACCACGTAGTCGCAAATGGCAAGATTTCATTCTTTTTGATTGCCAAGTAATATTCCATTGTATATACATACCACATCTTCTTTATCCATTCATCCATCGATGGACATTTGGGCTCTTTCCATACTTTGGCTATTGTGGATAGTGCTGCTATAAACATGGGGGTGCATGTGTCCCTTCGAAACAGCACACCTGTATCCCTTGGATAAATGCCTAGGAGTGCCATTGCTTGGTCGTAGGGTAGTTCTATTTTTAGTTTTTTGAGGAACCTCCATACTGTTTTCCAGAGAAGCTGCACCAGCTTGCATTCCCACCAACGATGCAAAAGAGATCCTCTTTCTCCGCATCCTTGCCAACATCTGTTGTTGCCTGAGTTGTTCATGTTAGCCATTCTGACAGGTGGGAGGTGGTATCTCATTGTGGTTTTGATTTGTATTTCCCTGCTGATGAGTAATGTTGAGCATTTTTTCATGTATCAGTTGGCTGTCTGGATGTCTTCTTTGGAGAAGTGTCTATTCATGTCTTTTGCCCATTTCTTCACTGGATTATTTGTTTTTTGGGTGTTGAGTTTAATAAGTTCTTTATAGATTTTGGATACTAACCCTTTATCTGATATGTCATTTGCAAATATTGTCTTCCATTCTGTCGGTTGCCTTTTTTGCTGATTGTTTCCTTCACTGTGCAGAAGCTTTTTATTTTGATGAGATCCCAGTAGTTCATTTTTGCTTTTGTTTCCCTTGCCTCCAGGGACGTATTGAGTAAGAAGTTGCTGTGGGCAGGATCAGAGAGGTTTTTGCCTGCTTTCTCCTCGAGGATTTTGATGGCTTCCTGTCTTACATTTAGGTCTTTCATCCATTTTGAGTTTATTTTTGTGTATGGTGTAAGAAAGTGGTCCAGGTTCATTTTTCTGCATGTCGCTGTCGCTGTCACCACTTGCTAAAGAGACTATCTTTATTCCATTGGATATTCTTTCCTGCTTTGTCAAAGATTAGTTGGCCATACATTTGTGGGTCCATTTCTGGGTTCTCTATTCTATTCCATTGATTTGAGTGTCTGTTTTTGTTCCAGTACCATTCTGACTTGATGGTTACAGCTTTGTAGTATAGCTTGAAGTCCGGGGTTGTGATGCCTCCTGCTTTGGTTTTCTTTTTCAAGATTGCTTTGGCTATTTGGGGTCTTTTCTGGTTCCATACAAATTTTAGGAGTATTTGTTCCAGCTCTGTGAAGAATGCTGGTGTTACTTTGATAGGGATTGCATTGAATATGTAGATTGTTTTGGGTGGTATCGACAGTTTAACAATATTTGTTCTTCCTATCCAGGAGCATGGAATCTTTTTCCATTTCTTTGTGTCTTCTTCAATTTCTTTCATCAGCTTTCTATAGTTTTCAGTATATAGATTTTTCACCTCTTTGGTTAAATTTATTCCTAGGTATTTTACGGTTTTTGATGCAACTGTAAATGGGATCGATTCCTTGATTTCTCTTTCTGTGGCTTCATTGTTGGTGTATAGGAATGCCACCGATTTCTGTACATTGATTTTATATCCTGCAAGTTTGCTGAATTCATGAATCAGTTCTAGCAGTTTTTTGGTGGAATCTTTTGGGTTTTCCATACAGAGTATCATGTCATCTGTGAAGAGTGAAAGTTTGACCTTCTCCTGGCTGATTCGGATGCCTTTTATTTCTTTGTGTTGTCTGATTGCAGAGGCTAAGACTTCCAATACTATGTTGAATAACAGTGGCGAGAGTGGACATCTCTGTCTTGTTCCTGACCTTAGGAGGAAAGCTCTCAGTTTTTCCCCATTGAGGATGATATTAGCATTGGGTCATTCTTATATGGCTTTTATGTTCTCTAGGTATAATCCTTCTATCCCTACTTTCTTGAGGGTTTTTATCAAGAAAGGATGCTGTATTTTGTCAAATGCTTTCTCCGCATCTATTGAGAGGATCATATAGTTCTTGTCCTTTCTCTTATTGATGTGATGAATCACATTAATTGTTTTGCGGATATTGAACCAGCCCTGCATCCCAGGTATAAATCCCACTTGGTTGTGGTGAATAATTTTTTTAATGTATTGTTGGATCCGGTTGGCTAATATCTTGTTGAGTATTTTTGCATCTATGTTCATCAGGGAAATTGGCCTGTAGTTCTCCTTTTTAGTGGGGTCTCTGTCTGCTTTTGGAATCAAGGTAATTCTGGCTTCATAGAATTTTGGAAGTTTTGAAGTTTTCCTTCCATTCCTTTTTTTTTTTTTTTTTTTGGAACAGTTTCAAGAGAATACATGTTAACTCTTCCATAAATGTTTGGTAGAATTCCCCTGGAAAGCCATCTGGCCCTGGACTCTTATTTTTTGGCAGATTTTTGATTACTAATTCAATTTCCTTACTGGTTATGGGTCTGTTCAAATTTTATTTTTGTTCGTGGTTGAGTTTTGGTGGTGTATATGTTTCTAGGATTTGTCCATTTCTTCCAGATTGCCCATTTTGTTGGCATATAATTGCTCATAATATTCTCTTATTATTGTTTTTGTTTCTGTTGTGTTGGTTGTGATTTCTCCTCTTTCATTCTTGATTTTATTTATTTGGGTCCTTTCCTTTTTCTTCTTGATCAAACTGGCTAGTGGTTTATCAATTTTGTTAATTCTTTCAAGGAAACAGTTTCTGGTTTCATTCATCTCTTCTGTTTTTTGGGGTTTTTTTTTGGTTTCCATAGCATTAATTTCTGCTCTAATCTTTATTATTTCCTGTCTTCTGCTGGTTTGGGGTTTTATTTGCTGTTCTTTTTCCAGCTCCTTAAGGCGTAAGGTTAGGTTGTGTATCTGAGATCTTTCTTCCTTCTTTAGGAAGGCCTGGGTTGCTATATACTTTCCTCTTATGACTGCCTTTGCTGTGTCCCAGAGGTTTTGGGTTGTGGTGCTATCATGTTCATTGACTTCTATATACTTTTTAATTTCCTCTTTAACTGCTTGGTTAACCCATTCATTCTTTAGTAGGATGTTCTTCAGTCTCCAGGTATTTGTTACCTTTCCAATTTTTTTCTTGTGGTTGATTTCAAGTTTTGTAGCATTGTGGTCTGAAAATATGCATGGTATGATCTCGATCTTTTTGTACTTACTTAGGGCTGATTTGTGTCCCAGTATATGGTCTATTCTGGAGAACGTTCCGTGTGCATTGGAGAAGAATTTATATTCTGCTGCTTTAGGATGAAATGTTCTGAACATATCTGTTAAGTCTATCTGGTCCAATGTATCATTCAAAGCCATTCTTTCCTTGTTGATTTTTTGATTAGATGATCTGTCCGTTGCTGTGAGTGGGGTGTTGAAGTCTCCTACTATTATGGTATTACTATCGATGAGTTTCTTGATGTTTGTGATTAATTGATTATATATTTGGGTGCTCTCACATTTGGCACATAAATGTTTACAATTGTTAGGTCTTCTTGGTCTATAGACCCCTCTATTATAATATATGCCCTTCTGCATCTCTTGATACAGTCTTTATTTTAAAGTCTAGATTGTCTGATATAAGTATGGGTACTCCGGCTTTCTTTTATTGACTATTAGCATAATAGATGGTTCTCCATCCCCTTATTTTCAATCTGTAGGTGTCTTTAGGTCTAACGTGGGTCTCTTGTAAACAGCATATAGATGGATCTTGTTATCTTATCCATTCTGTTACCCTATGTCTTTTGATTGGAGCATTGAGTCCATTGACATTTAGAGTGAATACCGAAAGATATGAATTTATTGCCCTTATGATGTTTGTAGGGTTGGAGTTTCTGGTGGTGTTCCCTGGTCCTTTCTAATCTTTTGTTGCTTTTGATGTATATTTTCATCTTTTCTCCCCTCAGAGATTCCCCCTTAAAATTTCTTTCAGGGCTGGTTTAGTGGTCACAAAGTCCTTTAATTTTTGTTTGTCTGGGAAACTTTAAATTTCTCCTTCTATTTTGAATGACCGCCTTGCTGGATAAAGAATTCTTGGCTGCATATTTTTCTGATTCAGCACTTGAGTGTCTCATTTTAAAATGATACTAATTTGATCAAGTATGAAAATTTCATTATTAAGTAACAAGGATTGATTTCATATGTAGAATCAATGCTTCCTAAGTCCTTTCAAGAAAAGAAGTTTGGTAACTTGCTTATAATAAATAGGGTCTTAGTCTCATAGGGGCTAGAAAAGGTCAATTTCTGTCAGACAAGAGACAGTTTCCTAGCCCTGGGATATAATTGCAAGTAATCGATACATTTACCAGTCCAATCCAAGATTCCTTGGGAAAATTTCTTGACACAAGTCCTTTGGACTTAATTCACTAAATACTGTATGCTCAAGGAAACTTACAGTTAATTATTACTCTTGTTGCACCTACATAGAAAGTTCAGCCAATCATAATACCAGTTTTTTTGTTGTTGTTGTTATCAAGAATAATCTTTGGAGAAATTCACAAATATGTAAACATTAAACACAATCCTAAATAAAAGGAAAAAGAAGAACTCACAAGGGAGATTATGATATGATTTGAGATGATTGGAAATAAAACACAACATACCAAAACATGTGGGATGTTGCTCAAGTAGTACTTAAAAGAAAATATATGGTATAAATGCATCTAGTAAAAAAAGAAGAAAGATTTCAAATCAATAACATAACCTTCCACCTTAAGAAAATAGAAAAAGAAAGACAAAGTGAGGACAAAGCAGATGAGAGTACAAATAGAGAATAGAAAACCAATGGAGAAAATCAGCAAAACTAAGTTGATTCTTTGAGATATCAACAAAATCGGCAAACCTTAAGCTGGACTAAGAAAAACAGAAAATTTAAATTCTAAAATCAGGAATGACATGGGAGATGTGATTCCCAGCCTTATAGAAATAAAAGGTATTATAAGGGAATACTGTGAACACTTGTGCAAAAAGTTAGGTAACCTAGAGGAGATGGAAGAATTCCTGGACAGGCAAAACCTTCTGAATCTGACTCAAGAAGAAATGGAAAATCTGAATAGACGATCACTAAGAAATTGAGTTAGTAATCAAGAATTTCCCTCAAGGAAATGCCCACGACTAGAATTGTACCAAATATCTAAAGAGTTAGTTCCAGTCCTTGACACACTTTAAAAAAGATGGAAGAGGGGAGAACACTTGCCAACTCCTTTTATGAAAGCGTTTGAGAAGAAAACTATAGAAATATATGCCTCATTAACGTAGGTTCAGAAATTTGCAACTAAATACTAAAAAACTGATTCCGGCAATATATATACATATATATACATATATATACATATATACATATATATATATATACACATATACATATATACATATATATACATATACATATATACATATATATACACACACACATATATATATAATATAAAAATATAAAATATTATATATATTTTATATATATATATATATAAAAACAAAACTGTACACCACAAACAAGTGGGATTTATCCCAGGAATGCAAGTTTGTTTGAACATATGAAAACCAATCAATATGATATATATACTAATACAATAAAAGACAGAAACCACATTACCATCCCAATAGATGCGGAAAGAGCACTGACATAATCTAATACCCTTTCCTGATATAAGTACTCAACAAAGTAGAAACAGAAGGTAATTCCCTCAACCTGATAAAAGGCATCTATGAAAACCTCACAGCTCACATTTTTAGTGGCAAAAGTAGCCAAGATCATGAGCAAGACCAGGATGATCACTCTTGCCACTTCTGTTCAACATGATACTGAAAGCTGTTCTCATGAATGCAATTAGGGAAAAAAAAATAAAAGACATTGAATTAGAAAAGAAGTAAAACTAACCCTATTTGCCAAAGATATTATCTTGTATATAGAAAATTCTAAGTAATCAAAAACTAGTAAAGCTAATAAATTTAGCATGGCTTTAGGATATAAGATCAATTACAAAAAAAAAAAAAACTATTGCATTTCCATACACTTAAAATGAATAATCCAAAGTCAAATTGGGCATAGGGGTGCATGGGTGGCTCAGCCTGTTAAGCGCCCGAGTCTTGGTTTTGGCTCAGGTCATGATCTCATGGTTCGTGAGTTCGAGCCCCATGTCAGGCTCCATGCTGACAGTGCAGAGCATGCCTGAGATTCTGACTCTCTCTTCTGTGTCCTCTCCTGCTCACATGCTCTGTCTCTCTCTCTCTCTCAAAACGAATAAATAAACTTTAAATACTTGGGGAAAAATTTACTGAAGTAAGTACAAAATTCGTTAGCTTAAAACTACAAAATGTAGTTGAAATAAATTATAAAAATCTAAGAAAATGAAAAAGCCTCCAGTGTTCATGTATTGGAAGACAGAGTATTTTCACAGTGGCGGTACTCCCAAAATTGACCTGAGGATTCAACACAATCCTGATCAAAAGCCCATCTCCATTTTCAGGAATTGGCAAACCGATCCTATAATTCTTAGGTACATACAAGAGATGCAGAATAGTCGAAACCATCTTTAAAAAGGGAAGGGAAAATAAGATAAAAACAGAGAGGGAGGCAAACCATAAGAGACTATTAAATAGAATAAACTGAGGGTTGTTGGAGGGGAGGCCGGTAGGGGGATGGGCTATATGGGTGATGGGCATTAATGAAGGCACTTGTTGGGATGAGCACTGGGTGTTATATGTAAGTGATGAATCACTGGGTTCTATTCCCGAAGCCAAGAGTACACTGTATGTTAACTAACTTGAATTTAAATTAATTAATTAATTAGTTAATCAATTAAAGTAAAATAAAATAATACAATTGGAGGACTCATATTTCTCCATTTTAAAACATACAAATCTATGATAATCAAGAGTGTGTGGTACTGAAATCAGGTTAGACATACAGATCAAAGGAATAGAACTGAGAGTAAGTAAATAAACCCATATAATTATGGTCAATTGATTTTTGAACGAAGGTCAGGTCAGTTCAATGTGGGAACAAATGGTCTTTTTCAACAAATGGTGCCGTTACACCAAATAGTAGCATGCACAAGAATGCATGCCTGTTTTACACTATACACAAAATATGAGTTCAGGGTGCCTGGATGGCTCAGTTGGTTAAGTGTCTGACTTCGGCTCAGGTCATGATCTCACGGTTCGTGGGTTCGAGGCCTGCCCTAGGCCCTGTGCTGACAGTTAGGAGCCTGGAGCCTTTTTCGGATTCTATGTGTCCCTCTCTCTCTCCTCCACTCCTTTGCTCATGCTCTATCTCTCTCCATCTCTCAAAAATAAATAAAACATTGGGGTACATGTGCCTCTATGCATCAGCACTCCTGTATCCCTTGGGTAAATTCCTAGCAGTGCTATTGCTGGGTCATAGGGTAGTTTTATCTTTAATTTTTTGAGGAACCTCCACACTGTTTTCCAGAGCGGCTGCACCAGTGTGCATTCCCACCAACAGTGCAAGAGGGTTCCTGTTTCTCCACATCTGTGCCAGAATCTGTAGTTTCCTGATTTGTTCATTTTAGCCACTCTGACTGGTGTGAGCACTTCCAACAACATCCAAATTAGGGAAAGAGCCTAAATGTCCATCAACTGAGGAATGGATAAAGAAGATGTGGTTTATATATATAATGGAATACTACTTGGCAATGAGAAAGAATGAAATCTGGCTATTTGCAGCAATGTGGATGGAACTGGAGGATATTATGATAAGTGAAATAAATCAGGCAGAGGAAGACAGATACCGTCTGTTTTTACTCATATGTCGATCCTGAGAAACTTAACAGAAGACCATGGGGGAGGGAAAGAGGGAAAAAAAGTTACAGAGAGGGAGGGAGGCAAACCATAAGAGACTTAAATACTGAGAACAAACTGAGGGTTGATCGGTGTGGGGGAGAGGGGAATGTGGGTGATGGGCATTGAGGAGGGCGCCTATTGGGATGAGTACTGGGTGTTGTATGGAAACCAATTTGACAATAAATTATACTTAATAAAAAAATAAAACATTAAAAAATAAAATATGGGCTCAAACTGTAGAATTTCTGGAAAAAAATAGTTACAAAATCTTGTGACCTTGGATTAGGCAATGATTTCTTAGCTGTAACACCAAAATCATAAACAAGAAAAGGGAGGAAAAAAATACTAAATTGGACTTAATAAAAAATAAATATTTTGTGCTCCAACAGACACTATCAAGAAAGTGTAGAGCCCGCACAATGGGTGAATATATTTGCAAATCATATCTAATAAATGTTTAATAATCATAATATGTAAGTAACTCTTAGAACTAATCAATAAAAAACCAAAACATAATGCATTTTAAAAATGGGCAAAGATGTTCACAGATGACATGATCAACATGTAGAAAATCTGAAATTATTGTAAAAAAAAGCTTCTGGAACTAATAAACAATTATAGCAAGATTATATGATACAGCATTAATATACAAAAGTCAATTGCTTGTCTGTATACCAGTAATGAACAAGTGAAACTACCAATTAAAAACCTATGACCATTTATATTAGTACTCAAAATACAAAAAGTATAATCTAACAAAATATGTACAATATCTATATGAGGAAAACTACAAAACTCTGATGAAACATAGCAAAGAACTAAATAGATATTTCGTGTTCATGGTAGGAAGACTCAATGTTATCTAGATGGTAGATTTTCCTAAATCTATAAAGTGAATGCATTCCTAATCAAAATCCCAGCAAGTTATTTTGTGAATATAGGAAAACTGATTCTAAAGTTAATGTGGAGAGGAAAAATACCTAGAATGGTCCACTCAGTATTGAAGGAAATGAACAAAGTTGTAAGACTAACACTAGTCAATTTAAGACTTATTATAAAGATATGGTAATTAAGACAGCACTGTGTTTGTGGAAAAATAGACAAATATATCAGTGGAACAGAATAGAGAGCCTAGAAATAGATCCACACTAATATAGTCAACTAATCTTTGACAAAGACACAGGAGCAGTACAATGGAGAAAATATAGTCTTTTCAACAAATGGTGATGGGACAACTGGATATCCACATGCAAAAATAAAAAAAAGTCTAGACGTACACACTACATCCTTCACAAAAGTTAATTCAAAATGTATCACAGGCAGGGGTGCCTGGGTGGCTTAGTTGTTTGAGCCTATGACTCTTGATTTTGCCTCAGGTCATGATCCCAGGGTCGCGGGATCGAGCCCTGCATGGGGCTCTATGCTGAGTGTGGAGACTGCTTAAGATTCTCTTCCCCCCCCCCCCCCCATTTCTCTCTCTTTCTCTTGAAAATAAATTAAAAAAACTTATCACAGGCCTACAAGTGAAATGTATAACTATAAAACTCCTCGAAGATAGTATAGGAGAAAGCTTAGATGATCTTGGACATTATAATGACTTTTTATATACAGTATCAAAGGCATGATCCATGAAAGAAGGAATTGATAAGCCAGACTCCATTAAAATTACAAACTTCTGCTCTGCAAAAGACAATATCAAGAGAATGAGAAGAAAAGCCATAGACTGGGAGAAAATACTTCCAAATGACAGACCCAATAAATGACTGCTGACTGAAATATACAGAGAATTCGTAAAGCTCAACGATAAGAAAATACACAACTCAGTTAAAAAATGGGCCAAAAACCTGAACAGACATCTCAACAAAGAAGACATACAGATGGCAAATAAGCATATGAAAAAATATTCAAATCATATGTCATTAAGGAATTGCCAATTAAGACAAAGGTGAGATCTCACTACAATCTATTAGATGGTCAAAGTCCAAAACACTGACAACACCAGATGCTGGGAGGATGTGTAGCAAGAGGAATTCTCACTCATTCCTGGTGGGAATGCCAAATGGTGTAGTCTCTCTGGAAGATAGTTGTATGGTTTCTTATAGCTGTACAATTTATGAAACTATACGTGCTCTTACCATGGTTCAGCAATTGTTCTTGATATTTAAGTTGAAAACTTATGTCTATACAAAAACTTGTAAACGGATGTTTATGGGCACTTTATTCATAGTTGCCAAAACTTGGAAGGAATCAAAATGTCCTTCAGTATGACATTCTGGAAAAGACAAAACTATGGAAAAAATTAAAAGATCATTGGCTGCCAGAGATTTAAGCTTAGCGAGAGAGATGAATAGGCAAAGCATAGAAGCCTTTTTTTTAGGACAGAAAAAAGACTCTATATGATATTATGATGATGGATTATATATTATTGGTCATATGCATTTTGGTCATTATACATTTGACCAAACCTATAGAATGTACAACATCATTTTGCTGTTTTAAAAAGCATACATTAAGAGAACCCATCGTATTACAATTGAATGGAATATTAGAGATAATCTCTGTGACAAAGTTGTAAAAATTAGACATTTGAAATGATTACAGAATAAAATGTCTTATAATATTTCAACTTTGGCTTTACTCTAAAAGTATAAAAAATGGAAAAGAATTCATATGCAAGTTAATCATTATGCCATTTTATTTTTCCCTAAGGGGTAACATATCTCTGCGATATAACTAATATTAATGATTATATGCAAAGAGAGAAAAACTGAATGTATTTTAAGACACAAAGAATGTCAACTTCACAGCTAGTTTCCAAAGCAAATGGTTCATTGGTGTGATGTGGTCAAGTGCTGTCATATAATTTTATAAAATGGATTGTAAGATAAATCCTTTCATTTGCCATTTATTGCTTAAAATCATGATGTTACCATTTCCATGATACATTTTGTACAGGAAAAGGAACGAACCTAGCTATTCGTATATTGAGAGTATAAATATGTTTGTGTTGAGCAAATGGGAATGCAGCCGATATGTGCTTGTATTCTGGTGAAATGATCTTTGCTCTCACGGCAAATACCTTTATTGAAAACTAAGAATCAAGAGGCTTTTATTAAAATATCAAGTTTATTCTAAGACTAGTGTATAATTTTCTTGCTTTCATACCTCCTGAGCAGGCAGAAAATACTTCTAGCTTCTATTTAAAATGGTATCTATGATTAGTGTTAGTTTGCAGACAAAATGTGCAACACAGTTTCCTCTAGAGATAAAACAGGTGCTCTGCGGGTTCTTTGGTTTCTTCCAGTGTTATGTTTGCGGAATATCCTTTAACGTCTAAAACTTAGATGAAAAAATTGTCATGCAAATAGAAAAAAAAGGAAAGCAGTAAATAATTGAATGTTAATTGATTTTATCCCCGTGGACGTAAGTGTACTCTGTAATATTTGAAACACAGCCACTCCAGCTTGCAATGTCTACCCCATAACTAAAATACCCACACACATAGCCACCTACAAAGAAAAACAGAGGAGCATAGTACTCCTTTGCCAAATTTTGCCCTGTGAAGTACTGCTACTTTCAGATTTTATAAGTTCTTAGGAACATAACATGAACAAATGCAGAAACAGGCCCTCTCTATTTTTGTCACCAGATGCAGAGAGCTCTACCTTGGAAATACTGAGCATCCCTGCAACTAAAACTATCTGTTAAATTGTATTTAATTGGGTGTTTCATAAATATTTTTTAACTTAACGCTTTTTCTTGTTTGGCTTAAAGCTCCGCTTTTATGCTTATGGTTTAGGAAATGCTAACTCTGAGGTGAGCAGCATGAATGCATTTTGAATGCCTGACTTCTAACTCATTTCATGTATGACGTCCATAAGTACTTGTCGAATGCCTACTGTGACAAACACTTTTCTAGAAAGTGGTCATTGTTCATATTCTTTCCTCTGCCTTTCAAAATCATCAAAGCAAAATGCTAAAATCTTTACATCCTGAAAACCCATTACCTTGTTAGACTTAGTTCAATTCTCAACTAAAAATTTATGACAGTAGGTTGTTAACGACCATGTATCCTCCTCACAATTTAGGGAGGACCTGACTTGTTTTTAATTTATAAGCAAGGACTTTCATAAGTGAAAGGCTTGCCAACTAGCTTATCTGGAATCCTATGCATTTTTTCTTGGGGTTAACCTGCTGCAAGTTAGTTTATGCTCATTGCAACGGTGTTATCCGGGAGGAATAACATGTTGGGCCCTGTAATGATTACATCTTAGTGTGGGAATTAGCTACCTGATCCCTGAAAAAAAAATCCTGAGAAAATAGAAGGGAGACAATTATTATTTGATGAGAAGAAGAGATTCCACACATCTTCTGTTGAGCAGTGCTCTTCCCAGAAAGAGCCAGGCTAGGTGGCGTTCTCTGAGAGCAAAGCCAAAAAAACAAACAAAAACAAAAAAACAAAAAAACAAAAACAAAAAAACCCAAAACCACATAAAATAACAAAAATAGTTGAAAATCACAAAAATTAAGCTATTTAGAAATAACTGTCAGTATTAGGAGAATATCATTCTAGGTATCTCGGTACACACATAGCAGAAACAAAGTATTTGTATCAGGCTGGGTTCAGTCAAAGAGTCAGGTTCTCTGAGTTATGGAATAAAGGTTTTATTATAGGAATTAGACCTTACGTTGTTGTGGGAGCAGCTGTGAATGTGAGGGTACAGGAGAAGAGTAGGAAATAAATCAATCATGACTCAATCTGAAAAGCCAAACAGGTCCAGCTAACTGAGAAGCTGTGTCTCAGTGTAGCTTCTGCGTCAGTGGTCCACCCCCAAGTGCCCAGTTGTGAGTTCAGAGTCGCTGTTGATCACCATGGAGGCAGAACAGAGGATGTCAAGGACAAACGGAGAACCAGCCAGCACCCTTGTCTCCATCACTGCATCTAATCACAGTGGCCTTCAGAGAAGAATGGATTCTGTATCACTTCTGTTGTCTAAATCTTGTGCAAATTCATTGTTTGGACAGCTAGAGTTCAGACTGTCTGTAGAAGGGAATTCTGGGAGCTGCATGTCCAGTTTAGTCAACTTGACACCAAATGACCAAAAAGTATTTTATAAAACAGAATTAAACTACAAATGTGATTTTAGAATAAAGATTTTCTTCTTGCTCAGAAGAAAAAGGAACTGAAGGAATTCAGATGAATGTGTTTTCAGTACAATATTACTCATTTTCTAAATGATCTCTTTAGAAGTTAAATAAGTTTTGAATACTACTAAGGGATTGGAGCTATGATTCTTCATTTAAGTATGTGTTGTAAACACGCACGTATTATACACACACATATGTTAAATTTTAGAGTGATTGAATTTATAGCACGAAAAAAAGATAATATGCTTTCTCACATTTCCTCCTACCCCTCTCCCATGTTCTGATTTGTTTTTAGTGAAATTTTAATTTTTTATTTTGTTCCATTTTATACCAATCTTATTCTGTTCAGTACCATTAATTTTGGCACCTACTTAGTTGATACTTAAATGAGCTCAGTGCTCATCACTTGGACTTTTGCCGTGACCATTACTGAATCTTTTTTCTGAATAATCTCTTAATTGTCTTTATTTTGTTGTCAGCTGGTTCTTTCAACAAGGTCTTGGAGTACTGTCTTCCCTAGATTTTTACTATTTGAGAATTAATGCTTGTTGCCTTTATATTTGTAAAACTTCTTGACTTACAATGTTCTTGGGACGTAATTTCTTTCTCTAAAAATGTGTGTGTCCATGACTCCACTCCATTGTCTTTTGGCACTAAAAATTATTGTGGCTCTGAGGGGTGCTGGGGAGACTCAGTCAGGTGAGTATTTGACTCTTGATTTTGGCTCAGGTCATGATCCCATGGTTCATGGGATCGAGCCCCGCATCACACTCTGTGCCTAAAATATTTCTTGCACCTTTAATCTAGAGTCAATTGTTTCTATAATTCATTGAAATATTCTTTTATTAATAGTCATATTTACTGCATTTGTCAAGCTTTATCTCATTTTTAAGTGGACTTTATTTTTTGGAGAAGTTTGAGGTTCACAACAAAACTGAGCAGCAAGCAGAAAGATTTCCCCATATACCCTATGCGTGTGCACGCACACACACACACACACACACACACACACACGTTACAATCCATGATCATACATTGATATACCATTATCACGCCAAATCCAATTTACATTAGAGTTCACTCTTGGAGTGGTATATTTTACGGGTTTTGATAAATGTATAGTGACATGTGTCTGCCATTATAGTAGTTTTATATGCAGTGTAGTTTTACTGCCCTAAAAATTCTCTATACTCTGCCTGTTCCTCCTTCCTTCTCTTCTAACCCTTGGCAACCACTGATCTTTTCACTGTTTTCATAGTTTCGCCTTTTCCAGAATGTCATATATATGGAATTATTCAGTATGCCGCCTTTTCACATTGGCTTCATTCACTGAGTAGTAAGTTTATTGCTGTATGTTTACATATTGCTATATGTTTACATATTACAAAAGAAATTTTTCGTTTGTCTTTTTATTCATCTTGACCATGTTTAGGCATTCAGTGCAGACTGATATTTTTTTCTCTTCCTGGGTCTTTTCATAATATCTGATCATTGGTTTGAGGATGAGATATTGCGTGTGTATGGTGTTTTGGAAGACAGGAAATTTCAGATGAGGCTCTGTGCAGTCTTAGTTAGAAAATACGGTTTTGACTCTCTTGAGAATTCCTTCTTCCTAAGTCAGGGTTAGTATTCTCCATTTGGGGTTGTGTCATGTTGCCATGGAGATATATAGTTAGGCTTCAATTCAATTCCCCAATTGTGTAAATCCTAGAAGCTTTACTTCTTTTAGAAAGAGTTATAAATTCTATTTTACACTTCCTTCATTTTATCGTTCATCCTCAGAAGAGGAAGAAGATAATCTCTACTGAGTTCACTTCTCTCCCAGATCAGGGGTGGTTGTGAGTTTCTGTGACTTTGCCATTTCATTCATCTAGCTCAGGAGCAGGCTTCTGGTCAGGAAACTTCAGAATCTGAAAGATTCTGCTTTTTCCCCTTGGCTATCACTTTTTAAAGCTCATTGCTTTAAGTCCTATTCCTTTCTTTGTTTGACTGGAGATAATAACTATTTTTTGGTCTGGTTACTATTACTATTATTTTACTTAATAACTATTAATATTTTAATCAATTATTTTACTATTTTAATTAATATTTGAGGGAGAAAGAGTCTGTGATTTTTTACTCCACTCTGCTAATCCAGGTGACTCTCTCCGAAGTAAATTTACATCATTGACTGTTATATATGACAGATTTGGTCTTCTGTTTACTAGTTGTGTTACTTTGGCCATCTTAAATTCTCTGGTTCCAGTTTATTTACCTTTGGATGACATAACACTTATCTCATAGTCCTGTAGGCAGGATTCATTGATATAACATGTAAACACTTAATGCAACTTCAATTAGGATACTACCGAAGCGGTATAGGTAAGAGATGATGCTGGTTTTGACTAGATTAGTAGTAGTGGAGACAGACAGAGATGGGCAAAGCTGAATTACTTTTGGAGACTGATGTGGACTTGGTTCAGGTTGTGAAATGTGACAAACTACTACTCTACTATGTATGACTAGTTGCAACTGTATTCAAAGCTCTAAGACTCAAATTCATCAGCTAAAAGATGGGAGATACAATTGTCACAAAAATTAAGCAAAAGAACACATGTAAAGCTTTGAGCACAGTGCCTGACGGAGCATAAATAGTCAGTAAATGTTAGCTACTATTAGCAGTAATTGTATATGCGTTAATACTGTACTTGGTATTAGTATGGATTTTTAATTCAGAGTTGAAAGAAGGAGGAAGACCCTAATTGACTCATCCTTTTAGCATTTGAGTGAACAGGGGCATCATTTACAGATATTTGGAATACTGATAGGAAAACATTTTGATGGAAGGGGAAGAGAGAGCATATCATAAGTTCCTTTTAAGTTTTCCATATATGGCTATATAAAATCTCATTGATATCTTGGTCACATTTTTAGCACAAACTCATTTGCCATTTTCCCATCTAAAGTTTGTTGTCCAGGGGCTCCTGGCTGGTTCAGTCGATTAAGCATCTGACTCTTGATTTTGGCTCAGGTCATGATCTCACACTCCGTGGGATCGAGCCCCGCATCCAGCTCTGTGCTGACAGCGCAGAGCCTGCTTGAGATACTCTCTCCCTCTCTCTCTGTGACCCTCTCCTGCTTGTGCATGTGACTCTCTCTCTCTCTCTCTCTCTCTCAAAATAAATAAGTTTTTTTAAAAAAGTTTGTTGTCCAGAAAGCAACACGGTATTAATACAGAGTAGGACTACACCCCCTTTAATTTTAACACACTATGTTTATCGATACAGTTTGAAGCATCATTATTCTTTGTGGAAGCTATTTCTCACTCTGACATTCTGTTGTCCCTAGAAGATCCTGCAGCCCTGATGAGGAATTAAGGCTGGAGGAGTTTTCAAGGGTCCTGACCCTTGTGAGGCCTCATGATAAGCAGAAGAAAATCCACTTTTCAGATCAAATAGCATTATGGCACAAATTCAGATCAAACATTCAATCAGGTTTATATGTCTTCTAGGAATTGAATGCTGGCATGTCCCTTATGCCAATTAGATCAAAATAATGAATTTTTGTTTAAACAAAGAGTAAAATATTCTTGGCGACTCTCTCCATGGACTGGTTATAATATGCCATGCATAAATAACATATATGGCCCAGTTGGCCAAGAATAAGCTTTGTTACACCATTTATTAACAGATTTGTTTACTCATTCACAAGTTATCTTGAGAACTTACCCTGTGGTGGCACTGGGGAATTATCAGTGAACTGAAGATTTGCTGCTCAACTTCAGTGTCCTTTCTGGACAACAGAATCTTGAAGGCAATGATCAATGAAGTCATTTCATTTGAATATTTACTTTTGACCGTCCCTAGTCCTATTCTTTTAATGTAGGATCAGAGAAGATCAGTCAAAAATGACATTGTCCACAGTAGGGAATTAAAATGAGACAGTCCATGAAACCCTTGACCCACAGAAGTGTATGTGGGGGCTGGGAATGTGTGCATTTGTGTATGATGACTATATCAGGATTATATTAAAATATATTACAAACCATAGATACCCCATCTTTTGTTTCTGATATTCCCTTTAAATCATTCCCAGTTATCTCTTGATGAATCCCTTACAGAAGTAGTTAAAGGTGAAATGTCTCTGATCTTATGCTAATACCAATTCTCTTTTCCATTCCAGTGTCCCCACCCCCTATCTGTATCAGATTGCCACTTCCTTTTATCAGCTTTTTGTACTACCTGCAAAGGTTCTCAATATCCAAATCCAATTTTTGTCCAAGCTTCTCTTTAATACAGAACCTTCAACTGATGTTCCGTAGCTCCAGCTGCTGCTCCGAATTTCCTAATCCACAGATCCTCCATACAGTGCTGCATCTTCTATTATGTTCTAGACAGAACATGTATTGTTTGTTACCCCAGGAAGGGCTCTTACCTCTCTATATTCCTGTCTGATGCATTTTCTCTGTGTTTGAATGCTTTACATGTTCTTATCTGGACTGTAGTAGGTGGGAAGGGTTATGGCCTGCCCTCAATTTGACAAAAAAAAAAAAAAAAAAAAAAAGGTTTGCAACTTGAATAATATATTTTTTTAAAGTTTCCCCCTCCTTTTTATTGCTCACTCTTTGTACCAAATCTCCCCATCCCAAACCACCTCCTGAGACTAGCCAAAGTCCTTTTTCTCTTGTCCTACTTTCTCACTGCCATATATTGACCTGTATTAACTTGTCTCTGAATATTGTAATATTTTTGTAAAGTTTTTTTCACATTCCATTTTCATCAGCCACACACTGTTCTTGGAACCTTTTTACTATTCTCTTCATCTCATGCAGAGTTTATTTTCTTTTCACCCCCGTAAATCACTTTCTTAATCCCTATTTATGGTGGCAGGCAGCTTTGTACGCACGCATACTCCTCATGTAACCATAAATGAAAAGGCTGAGGGAAAATGGCAGGGCCTTTCAACACTGCACATTTGTCACTGTCTTATAGACTTGGAAGACATTGTTGCTTTCATGGTTGATGCATCAAACACCGGTCATCCAGATTTAAATATTTATTATATTTGACAGTTTTTAGCTTTTTCAAAAGGAATCCCTTAATGTATAAATTATATTAGATCAAAATTCTGTGTATTGCATTAACTTACAAGAAGTGATTTTTGCATGTCAAAACCAAGTTTGATAGTAAAGACTGTTTAGAAGTATTGCTCAAGTATATCATCTGGACCCAAACACATTTGTTTAAGAAAGTAATTTTCAATTTTAGTAGTTTCATAGCATAATGGTATTTAAACAAATCTCATTTGCAAACCTTTCTTAATCCATTTCCATGAATCAGATCTTTAACCTCTCAAATATTTCTCTCCACAATTCTACTAGAATTATATTTTAAACTGCTAGTCTGAATAAGTTGAATCCTGTTTAAATTCTTTGATGAGTTTGCTCCAGGTTCTGAACAAGTGATAAGGCTTTTTTTTTTTTAATTTACATCCAAATTAGTTAGCATATAGTGCAACAGTGATTTCAGGAGTAAATTCCTTAGTGCCCTTACCCATTTAGCCCATCCCCCCTCCCACACTCTCTCCAGTAATCCTCTGTTTGTTCTCCATATTTATGAGTCTCATCTGTTTTGTCCCCCTCCCTGTTTTTATATTATTTTTGTTTCCCTTCCCTTATGTTCATCTGTTTTGTCTCTTGAAGTCCTCATATCTTTATGATTCACTACGGAAGTGAAGTTGTATGATATTTGTCTTTCTCTGACTGACTAATTTCACATACCATAATACCTTCCACTTCCATCCGCGTAGTTGCAAATGGCAAGATTTCATTCTTTTTGACTGCTGAGCAATACTCCATTGTATATATATACCACATCTTCTTTATCCATTCATCCATCAATGGACATTTGGGCTCTTTCCATACTTTGGCTATTGTGGATAGTGCTGCTGTAAACATTGGGGTGCATGTGTCCCTTCGAAATAACACACCTGTATCCCTTGGATAAATACCTAGTAGTGCAATTTCTGGGTTGTAGGGTAGTTCTATTTTTAATTATTTGAGGAACCTCCATACTGTTTTCCAGAGTGGCTGCACCAGCTTGCTTTCCCAGATAAGACTTTATAATATGGACCACAAAGACTTTCATGATACGGCCTCCGCCTATTTCTCCAATATCAACTGTAGGCACGCCTCTCCACTCAAACTCTAAACTCCAGACATAATATTTTATATCCTTTCCTCTGCTTACTCTTTCCTCCAGTCAAACATCTTTCTTGATTAAAAAAAAATCTGGAAATTGGCTTGCCATATATATATTTTTTCAGTAATGACATTGGTATGTATTGGTAGATAATTTCAAACACTGAGACCCTGGAGAAAATCTCTGGTCTCAGTAGTCCTATGATTTGTCTCCCCATGACCAACACATGCTCAACCTTGAAAACAAGTCTAATGTTATATTCCAAAGAGTAGGTACTCTCATTATTTTTGGAAAGCCTGGTCTACAGATTAAAGTGTAGGTTCAAGTCCATCTTCTTCTGCTAGTGTTAAGCCCAGTGACTACTTGAAAATCTATCATGTCATGCTATGCTTATTTTCAATGTTTTATAAATGTGAATTCTAAAAAAAATAATATTTTGAAGTAGAACCATTATGTGCATAATTACTGTATAACCCTACCTACAGCTTGAAAATACAGCAAGTCCTATTGACAATAGCCAAAGTATGTTAAGAGCCCAAATGTCCATCGATGGATGAATGGATAAAGATGTGGTATATATATACAATGGAGTATTGCTCAGCAGTCAAAAAGAATGAAATTTTGCCGTTTGCAACAAGGTGGATGGAACTAGAGGGTATTATGGTAAGTGAAATTAGAGAAAGACAAATATATGACTTCACTAATAGGTGGAATTTAAGATATAAAACATATGAACATAGGGAAGGGAAACAAAAATAATATAAAAACAGGGAGGGGGACAAAACAGAAGAGACGCTTAAATACAAAGAACAAACTGAGGGTTGCTGGGGGTGGGGGATGAGCTAAATGGATAAGGGGCATTAAGGAAGACACTTGTTGGGATGAGCACTGGGTGTTATACATAGGGGGATGAATCGCTGGAATCTACTCTTGAAATCATTATTGCCCTATATGCTAACTAACTTGGATGTAAATTAAAAAGAAAGAAAGAAAGAAAATACAACTAGTCAGTAGAATTCCTTGACTATCTCTAGTCCATTACACTTAGTGAAAGGACTTTCCTCCCTCTTGGTTTTGCCAAATATAGCCAGAGTCCAAACATTAAAATTCATAATTTCCTCACCAGTGAGATCCATATTTTACTAATGTATCTCAATTTTGCTCACGTAGTATTTCATCTTTCACTATATTGTCTTGTAAATTGGAATATCCTTTTCTCACCATCCACTCACCCTGTCCCCTCACAAGAAATGTAATGTTTTCTTTTTTGTGAATCTCTGTGGATTTCCACTGCTAATTCTGCACTTGTTCGATGAAATTCAAGCAAAAAAGTGTGTGATACAGGAACAGAACAGAGATGAGAGAGAGAGAGAGAGAGAGAACTTCGTGTTTTAGTTGTCTTTTTCTAGCTATAGTACTAAAAATAGATAGCATTCATCCAGGAACACATCACTTAGGATGCTAGAGAATAATTTTAAGCAGAACTGGTCTATTTAGCAGAGTACCCAGTATTCCCCAGATTTTTTTTTGCTGGAAAAGACTCATAAAGACTTCATTTTCTTGTTACAAGACATATGACTTTGCATTGCTTTTTTAGTAAATGTTGGATGAGTGGAACTAAGTTCTCTCTAATAACTGAAATCTTAAGAACCAGTGTAGCATTATTTTTGAAAGTACAGATTCTGCTTTAATTCCCAGCTCTACAATTTCCTAGGCAAATCACTTAACCTCTCTATGCCTCAGTTTCTTTAACTATGAGATGGAGATAATGGTATAAATTTTGTAAGGTTGTGGTAAGCTTTTGTTTTTTTTTTCTAGCTTTATTGAGCTATTATTGATATATAACATGTAAGTTTCATGTGTACACTTTATTTGGGGGCACCTGGGTGGCTCATTAGCATCTGACTTTGGCTCAGGTCATGATCTCATGGCTGGTGGGTTCGAGCCCCGAGTTGGGCTCTGTGCTGACAGCTTGGAGCCTGGAGCCGCTTTTGGATTCTGTGTCTCCCTCTCTCTCTGTCCCTGCCCTGTTCTCTCTCTCTCTCTCTCTCTCTCTCTCTCTCTCTCTCTCTCTGAAAAATAAACATTAAAATTTTTTAAATGAAAAAACAAAATGTGCACTTTATTTGATACACTTATATATTATAAAATTATTACCACAAATAGGTTGGTTAATACCTCCATCCCCTTACATAATTAACATTTTTTTTGGTGGGAGAATAATATTAAGATCCACTTGCCTAATAACTTGAAAGTATATAATACATTATTGTTACTTATACACCATGCTGCCCATTAGATCCCCAGAACTTATTTGTCTTAAGGCTAGGAGTTTATATCTTTTGACCAACATCTCCCCATTTCACCCAACCCACAGCCCCTGGCAACCACCATTCTACTCTCTATTTCTATGAGTTTGGCTCTTTTCAATGAATTCTGCATATAAGTGAGAACATACACCATGTGTCTTTCTCTGTCTTAGTTCATTTAGCATGATGTTCTCGAGGTCCATCCATGTTGTAACAAAAGGCAGGATTTCCTTCTTTTTTATGGCTTAGTAATATTCAACTCTGTGTGTGTGTGTGTGTGTGTGTGTGTGTGTGTGTGTGTATTTCACATATTCTTTTTCCATTTTTCTGTTGAGAAACACTTAGGTTGTTTTTACATCTTGCCTATCATGAATAATGCTGCCATGAACATGCGAGTGCAGTTATCTCTTTGAGATCTTGTTTTCATTACCTTCAATTATATATCTAGAAGTGGAACTACTGAATTACATAGTACTACTTTTAATATTTTGAGAAATGTCCATACTGTTTTCCATAGTTGATGTACCAATTTATATTCCCACCAACAGTGCACCATGGTTCCCTTTACTCTACAGTCTTACAAATGCTTGTAATCCCTTGTCTTTTTTGACAGGTATGGGGTGATATCTCATTGTGGTTTTGATTTACATTTTTCTGATAATTAGTGATGTGATGCAGATTTTCACATACCTCTTGGCCATTTGCATGTGGAAAAATGATCAGATTTTTTTTTTTTGCTAAAAATTATATGAGTTCCTCATATATTTTCTTTTTTCTTTTTTTTTTTTAGACAGAGCACAAGCAAGGGAGAAGGGCAGAAGGATAGAGACAAAGAGAGAATTTTAAGCAGATTCCACACTCAGGGTGGAGCCTGATGCAGGGCTCGATCCCACAACTCTGGGATCATGACCTGAGCCCAAATCAAGAGTTAGCTGCTCAACCAACTGAGCCATCCAGGTGCTCCAAGTTCTTTACATATTTTAGATATTAACTCCTCATCAGAGAGATTGGAAATATTTTCTCCCATTCGGTAGTTTGCCTTTTATTTTGCTGATTGTTTCTTTTGCTGTGCAGAAGCTTTTAGTTTTATGTAATCCCATTTTATTTTTGCTTTTGTAGCTTGAACGTTGAGTGTCCAAAAAGTTGTTGCCAAGACCAGTGTCAAGAGGCTTTTTCCCCTATATTTTCTCCTAGTATTTTACAGTTTCAGGTCTTAAATTTAAGTCTTAAATCCATTTCAAGTTAATTTTTGTGAGTTAAGACAGGGATCCAGTTTCCTTCTTTTGCATGTAGTTATCAAGTTTTGGAGGCATCATTTATTAAATAAACTTTCTTTTCCCCATTGAGTCTCCTTGGCTGCCTTGTCAAATATTAGTTGACCATATTATGTGTGGGTTTATTTCTGGACTCTTGATTCTGTTCTCGATTCTGTTCCCTTGGTTAGTGTGTCCATTTTTATGCCAGTATCATACTGTTTTGATTACTGTAGCATTGTTTTTTTTAATGTTTATTTTGAGAGAGAGAGAGCAAATGAGCAGGGGAGGGTCAGAAAGAGAGGAAGAGAGAATCCTAAGCAAGCTCCATGATGTCAGTGCAGAGCCCCATGTGGGGCTCAATCCCAGCTCCGTGAGATCATAACCTGAGCTGAGATCACAAGCTGGACACTTAGCCAACTGATCCACCCAGGTGCTCCTGATTACTGTAGCTTTGTAATAGAGTTTGAAATCATGAATTTTGATGCCTCCAGCCTTGTTTTTCTTTCTCAGGATTGCTTTGGCTCTTTGGGCTCTTTTGTAGTTTCCTACAGATTTTAAGGTTGTTGTTTCAATTTCTGTGAAAAATGTCAGTGGAATTTTGATAGTGATTACCTTAAATTTCTAGATGGCTTTGAGTAGTATGGACACTTTAGCAGTATTCTTCAGATTCATGAATACAGATATCTTTCTGTTTATTTTTGTCTTCCGTTTCTTTCATCAATGTCTTGCAATTTTCAATGTACAGATCTTTCACCTCTTGGGTTAAGTTTATTCGTGTCTTTTCTTGATGATGTTTTGATGAATTTTAAACTAGTTAAAATATATCAGGTGCTTAGAAGACTTGCTGATAGTTATCACCATGTCAATAGTTCATATTCTTAATGTCTTTCTTTGGTGGACTCCACATATTAGCCCCCCCCCTTCCTAAACAGTATAATAATTTAACACTTTGTAGGTTAAGACGTACAAAACAAGACTATTTTTTTTTCCTTTCTAGTAGTCGATTGTAATTAAGTTCACAACTGAACTTTAACCTTGGGAAAATATCTATAGTGTAATACAGTCAGCATACAGCCTCTTTTTGCACTGTCCAGTAGAGTAACTGCCAGCCAAACATGGTTATTTTCATTTAAATTAACTAAAATTAAACTTCTGGTTCCTTAGTTGCAGTAGTCACACTAGCAATGTTTTACATGCTTGGTAGCCACACATAGTATGCGACTACTGCATTGGGCTGCACATACATAGAATATTTCTGTCATTGCAGAAGGCTCTTCAGACATAGCTCATGGTCAGATTCTGATGCCTCCTAAACAGCCAGCAGTGCCACTCATTTCTATCCAGGTTGTCATATGAATCTGCTTGGGTCAAAGTGAATTTTTGGTCCTTCCCACTTTCCTCCCCTGCAACTCTTCTTCCTTACATGGTGTGTTACTCAGCTAGGAATTACTCACATTATAAAGAAGTAGGTTTGTTGCACATACCTGAAATGCCTCCCTTTTTAATTGGATGCCCAACTCTCCCCCGAGCAAGGAAAGAGTGTTGAGACTTTTCATCATATTGTCAAGTTGTTAGATGTTGCATTTTCTACTCAATAGAAATTATGATATAAACATCTGACTTTAATTTTTGCAATGAAAGCAATTGCTAATTTTTGTTCTAGTTCAGGTTGATTAACATTATTTTGTAATTATCCTATTTATTGTCCTAAGTCCCTCTCCTTTCCCTACCTACCACCACATAGGTCTCTCAAGTGTTACTGTTAAGTCTCCATTTATTTTAAAGGTGTTTCCAATCTTACCTTAATCTTTGTCAAGTCTCAAAATTATCCTGAAACTACAAGTAAGAGAAAATAGGTTAGTGTAGTTTGAATTTCCTTAAAAGCAGTCTCTGAGTTAGGGATTTAGATACAAGTAGTGTATTTGGGAGGTGGTCTTGGTAAGGACTACGAGGGAATGAGAAAGTGAGACAGGGAAGGGAATAAAGCCCATATAGGGAATGCCAATGAGTAGTTTTTTGTGGGCACCTGGGGCTCAGTCCTGCTTGGGACCTTCAATAGAATGCGTGGAACATAACTCAAGAGTTGTCCCACACAGAGGTAAGAAATGTAGGGTAGTTTTGTACAAACTTCTGCCCTTCAGTGGTTGAGAGTACTTCTTGAGATGGTATGCTCTATACACTTGGGCCTACCCTACCAGTGGGCTGAGAAGGATTCTGAGGCAGGAAAAAGCCTTGGGCAGAGAGATGTGGAAACCTGGAAATGAAAGCTGTCTCTGGTATAGGCTAGAGGTTATGAGTAGGGTACTGACACCATTTGCCAGAGCTGATCTACACATAGTTTGAGTGTCAGCCTAAATATATAGTTAAATAGCAATATAGGAATATGTATCAAAATCCTTTAAGCAAATTATGTACTTTTAACCTTACTACTGTGTTTTTGGAAATTTGAGGAAATAGAGATAGGCAAAATGCTAAATGTAATATTATTTGTAATGGTAGACAATAAAGAACAACTGAATTCCAAAAATAGAGAATTGGTTAAATTCCAGATCTTCTCATTATATAATATGCCATTAATAGAAAACATGATTATGAATAATTAAATCTGTGTATAATATATATATAATGTGTGTAGAATATTCATAAGTATTAAGCATAAAACATGTTGTAGAAGATTATATATAGCAAAAACCCAATTACATACACACACACACACACACACACACACGTATACACATGCATAGGCAAGAAAAAATGGCTGATATATTACACAAAATAATTAACAGTGGTTATCACTTGATTGTAGGGTTAGAGGTAATTTAAATTTCCTTATTAATGCTTTTCTAAATTTTTTGCAATAGACCTTATTTTTATAATCAGAAAGATCATTAAGTGTAATTTTAAAGAAAAATTATTTTTTTTAAATATTGATGCTTTCAAACCTAAAATTCTATTGCTTCTTTATGTATAATTGCAAGTTAGATTCCAACTCTAGCAGTTATACACAAAAGCATCTTACATTCTGTTTCTTAGGGTAGAAATATGTATAATCTTTGGGAGAACTTGATTGCAAACACATATGTGCCTTGAATGCAATAAGGCAGATTGTAGCTAAAGTTATTTTCTCTGCCTAACTGGAATGATGTTGTGATTTAGCCTGTAGGATTCCCCTGAAAATGGATTTCTGAAGGCAGATAAACTGTGTCCCTTGATAAAATAGGCTTCTGACATATATCGAAATGAGCTGGTTATTGACCTGTTTGTATGCAGCATATGCTATTTCTTATGGTAACATCATCTTCTCAGTACTGTGAGCACTGAAGACAGTGATAAATTATTAAGAATGACTGGAAAAGGCTAGAGCAGTGAGGTTTGTGGAATCTGGCACAGAGCATATGGAAGACAGTTTCATAGCCACAGTCTACCTCTCTCACATCATAGTTGTATAATACACATATGAGGAGAGTGAATGAATCCAAATCCAGTATCTACACATACTCTTCCCACTGCTAATAGCAAAATAACTCAAAAAAGGATTGATTACTCATTCATTATTATCATAACTACATGATAATTAAAAAGAAAATGAATTTAAAAATACTATCCTATGTTTTAGGTGCCAAAAATTGATCAGGTTTGCTACATCAGTTGGAGAAACCATTCATATAATTGTGTTTGACTCCTTATCTGTGTATAAAGTGTTTGGAAAGGAAAATCCATTTTTTTATAGTTCTACAAATAGCAAATAGAATTAAGCTTCAATGACCTAGTAATTCAACTTCTCAGAATTGGGTTTAAGGAAATGACCAGAAATTTCAGCAAGAGAATTCTGCACAAAGATTTTATTCACAAAAGTATTTGGAACAGTGAAAATTTTAGCAATCTAAATAACCAACAATAGCAGAATGGTTTAAATGACATCATTTATACTATAAGAGATTATTCTTGTTTTAAAATGATGCTAGTGAAGGATATTTAATGACATGGAAAAATACTATGTAATATTAAAATATATGCAAGATTCACATCCATTTCACCCTTGTTATTTAACTATATATATACATACATACATGCTTATGGCTGTAAAGAAAAATAAAAGGAAATAAAATACCAGCTACAGTTATCAATGAATAGTGGGTTTGTAGTGATTTTTATTTTCTTCTTTGTTTTAATCTTGCATTGCTCATATTATCTGTACTGTATATGTTTTATTTTTAGTAGTAGAAAATGATAAACTAAAGAAATAGGTAATATACAAAAAATTCTACCTGAATTCCTCTTTAACCTTGTCTCAATGCGTCCACAATTGGCCATTTGACTCATCAAATAAGTAGCAGGTGCCCAAATGTGAAAGTAATTGGATTTCACACAGCATTTTCCATGGGGCAATTGAATCATGACTGCTTAAAAACATGCCTTTGGAAAATTTGTTCCAAAGAGTTCTTAAATCTGTGTATTAGTACAGAGTAGTCTTTCAAAAACTATGTATTCTTTGTCCACCATGTACTCTACATTGTGCTGTCTGCTGTAAACACACACACACACACACACCCCTATGAAATGGTCTCTACTTGGAAAGAAGTTCAGATTCTAAAGGAGAAGAAAAAAGAACATGAGTAAAACAATTGGCACATAATACAAAAATTATTTAGCTCTGTGCTAAAAACATAGTGGATTCTATTAATATTGAGGTTCAGGCAAGAGTTGGGTAATTCTCCAAGTTAACTGAAGGATGAAGGATATTTTATGCATTCCCAAATGTATGTAGTTTAAATCACTTTTCCCTGCTACTACTTTTAGGAGCTCTTCCAGTTTCTAGGTGGACTACAGATAGATGTAGATACAGGTTAGAGGACTTTCATGCAAAGTACCTGTTAACCAAGTGTGAGTTAGAATGGATAAAGTATAATGCTAAAGTCAGTACCTTCCAAAAGAGCATTAAACCAGGTGTCAAGAGACTGGAGCTTGTTGACTCAGTTCTTCAGGAGAGTGGGCTGCCTGGGCCTACTGTTTAACTTCTCTAGAACTGTTTACCACTTACAGGGGTCAAATGATCGGCAAGGACTTTCCAACTCTAACCTTTTATTGTCATGAAATTACAAAAGGACTCGAATACCCGCCATAGAAAGCAAAAGTGAGATGTGGAATCTTCAAGTCAGTTTTCCTACGCATTTACTATCTCTGCTTTTCCCTTGCATTCAGTACCTAACTTCTCCAGAAAGTAGCCTCCAACACATTTTCAACTTTCTTATCTCTTGTTCAACCCTATCTACTTGAAATCTTAGCCCTATCCCAAATATTCTCTGAAAACCTTCTAATTGCCAAATTCTGACACTGTTTTTTTAAGTGTTTATTTAAATTCCAGTTAATCTACAGTATAATATTAATTTCAGGTGCACCCTGATGTTTATAGCATCATTATCTACAATAGACATTGTTTCTGATAATAGAGCAACGCTTAATTACTAGTGACTAGTCCTTCTTCCTTAACACGGAAATAACAGGGATTTGGAGTCTCATAGAACTAATTTAGAAGCCTAATTTTGTCATTTCCTTTTGTGTGTTCTTGAACAAGTTCCATTTCCGCTTTGACCTTCATTTCTGCATGCAAGAAAACAGAAATAACATACCACATGAATCAAATGAGTTTTATTAGAATTGAGCATTAACACATAGGTGAAGTGTCTGGCACTTGGTGGATGCTCAAAAGATGATAATTTTCTCCTTGTATTGTCTGAGCTGCACATTTTTTTCTTACACCTCTCCTTCATCTCTATTCTTCTGGTTGACTAGTTTACATCCTCTCTTAGCCTAAGAATGGCAAGGTGTCCATGGGTACTTTTGGTGGCCTTCTAGTTGAAAATGTCTCTATCAGTTTATATTCATTCCTGTCTCACTCTACATCTCTACAAAGCCACGCCAGATATTCTGCTGACCCCATATTCCCACATACTTAGTGGGAGCTCGATTTAGATGTTCATTCCCATTCTAAAATCAGTATATCCCAAGCTAAATGCCGTAAGTCTCCTTGTCACATTCCTCACACTATATAAATTCCTTCTCTGTCTTTACTCTTGCTCTTCATGTTATCACTGCTGAACTTTCAATATTATTTGATCCCTCCATTGGCCCCCAATCCATATCCAATAAGCAATTATACTTTTTGATGTTTTCATGAGATGGCATGTGTTATAGGAATGAGCACAGATGATTCCTTTGTCTGCAAGCTCTGAGTCCAACACTTATAAGTTATATGGTCCTTGGGAAAATACATGACCTCTTTGAGCATACTTTTTATTTTTAATCTGTGAAAATTGAATACTAATACCTATTTCATGGACTTCTTGTTGGTGATGTGAATGTTCTCTTTGAACTAGGAAATGATGATATATAAATGAACAGATAGGTAGAGAGGGAGAGAATTTGCAGTACTTCTTCCTGTCCCTCCCATGGTACTGCTTCTTTCAATCAGTCAGTTAGGATGTATCTGTCTAGCCTGGTGAAACAGCCTCATATCCAATGTCCTTGCCTCTACTCTATCACCTATCTAAAACATCATATTAATTTCCTCAATTTAAAACAGCATTTCAGTAGCTCCTCATTGCCCATGAAATCAAGTCCAAACTCATTCTCCCATTGACTTTAGGGAAAAGCATTGAGGGAAGAAAAGTAATATTTATTGAGCATTTACTCTATATGAGGCATCATGCAGAGTAGGGTTGAAGCCAGGATTCAAACTCTCTTGCTTAACTCCAAAATCCATAGATATCACACTGCTTTACGACAGTGTAGAATTATATGGTATTATTACCCATATATTACTACCCATTACCAGGAGCTTCATTTGAACCAAACTTAATGAGTTTGTGAGTATTGGGAATAAAGTAGGTAACCTTCAAGTATTCTTTTCTAATTTCAACGTTCCAGACAATAACAGGATTTTAGCTTAACATATGAAAGTGTCAACCTGAGCAAATGGGAGGATTTAACTGTCAATCGGGACACTAATTGTAGTGGACAATATTAGGTGGCCTTTGCCTGTCTTTGTAAAATCAGTGATGCTTACCCAAAAAACTGTGTAATAAGTCTCTAAACTAATTACATTGTGAAACAGTACACAAACATTATTAAATTAAAAATAAAAGTTAAATTATAGGGTTGTTTGAATTTCCTTTGTAAAATCTTTGGCAGTGGTGTGCCTGGTCCTACGGATGGCTGGTTCTGGCCAGAGGTTTCTGTGAAGTCTGCGAATTGAAACAAGTCACCAAATTCTATATGTCCTTGTATTTGCTACTGAGCAGCTGTAAGAACAAAATAATGTAAGTGAAATGTGTATCCCAGCCTTTGTCCCATAGGAAGGAGGCAAACAAAGCCACTCTATGATCAGGTATCCATCACTATGTGTTAGTGACATTTGGGGGGCAAACTTTGTCAGATGTAAGGAAGAAGCTGAGGATAACTTAGCTGCAAGACATGACCTGGTGGCAAATGGTTTCAGAACAGGTGTCACTTGAAATGAAGGAACATGGCTACTATGGATGATGTTGGGAAACTGAGAGGGAAACCTAATGCTGTACCTACAGATATTTTCATTTTTTCAAGATTCATTATGGAGTGACTTGACCACTGATGTTTCAAACTAAATTATTATAAAGCTGTATACATGATTTAAGAACTTACCTTCTCTCAATTGCCGACATACAAAGATTTACATAAACTCTCACACTCATAAGGGATACTGATAGATTAAAGTAGGGGAGTTGGAGTGCATTTAATTTCTCGAGAGTTCGGTTCTTGTGAAATTTTTGTTGCCTTGCAGAAGACAGGCCTGGATGGATGTAGAAAGCCCTATGAGTCAAAACATTCTCATTCCATTCCATTCTTGTAAAATAAAACTACAGCATTTTGTTTCATCATTTTTTCTCTATCAGTGTAAAATCATAGGTTGTACGATGAGAGTGAGTCTACAATCCAAGGTGATAATTTTACATATAAGGAAACCAAGGAGGGTTTTGTATGTAAGGATAATTGGTTGATAGGGTCCTGTCACTATCTAACAATAGAACCAAACCCAGGATACAAACTTGAGGTTCTCAGTCCATGGGGCTTTTATTACAGTGATACTTGGCCTCTTCAGACGAGGTCCTTGCTTTGAGTCGCAGCTTCTTAGGATTACCAAAAGGACCTATATTACACTTTTGAATTCTGTCAAAGAGGTAAATGTTGGCAAATATATTAGTATATATATAGTATGCATTTCCTAGCTGAGAAACCCAGGATGTAAGATCTGTCTTGTCTTTTTAGAGAGGCCTCAGGCAAAAACAGTTAATCATACTCCATCTTTAAGGCCTGATAGGGAATACCTTTGCTACCACCTTCATGCCTCTGTGGAATTCAGCTCCTCCATTTATTCTCTGAAGTCACTGATTTCAAGCCTTCTGTCTCTGGAGATGTAGAACCTTTGACTGAAGGTTTAAATGGATGAGTTCAGGTTCATGAGTATTATGCCCTGGTCACTGCAGCCACTGGTGTCCTTTACCATGGAGTGGTGCTCAGGGAGGCACAACTTGATTTGGAGGACCCTACTGCTGCAAGGGAGTTTCAGTTTCTAATCTGTACTCAATGAAAAAGCCTCTGCTGTCTGTCTCCCAGCTCCCTTGTTTTTCCTCATGCGTGTGCATGCACACACGTATGCATACTCTTTCTCTTTTGTCGTGTGTGTGTGTGTGTGTGTGTGTGTGTGTGTGTGTGTGTCTCCATCTCCCTTGGGATCTCTCCCTGGATGTCTCTCTTCAGGATAGACATGGTAATTCACTCATTTTTTGGGTTGTCTCAGGGTCAAATAGCACAGCATGTAAAAGGCTGTCTGTAGTAATGTATGTAGGGATCCAGGCTGTGCTGTTTGATATGATAGTTCCTAATTAATTGTGGCTATTTAGCATGTGAAATGTGGCCAGTGCTGCATATCGAAATAATATTTTGGATATATTGTATTAAAAATATTCAATCACTAATAAAGTATAGTATTAAAAGTAATTTCACCTATTTATTTTTACTTTTGTAATGTGGCTGCTACAAAACATAAAATTGTATATGTGGCTAATATTTATTTTTATTACTCTTTTAAATTATTTATTTATTCTGAGAGAGTGAGAGTGAGAGAGTGTGAGCGTGCATGCTCAAGCAGGGGAGGGGCAGAGAGAGAGAAGGAGAAGAGAAAGAATCCCAAGCAGGCTCTGTGCTGTCAGCAGAGAGCCCGACGCCAGGTTCAGTTTCATGAAATGTGAGATTATGACCTGAGCCAAAATCAAGAGGTTGATTAATGAGTCGAGCTACCCAGGTGCTTCAGTTTTTATTATTTTTAAAATTACGGTGTTATCAACTGTAGCTACCCTGTCATACATTTGATTCTCAGACCTTAGTCCTCTTATAGCTGAAAATTTGTACCCTTTTACCAACCTCTCCCTATTTTCTCTTGTCCTTGGCAGCCACTTTTCTACTCTGTTTTTATGAGCTGGTTTGTTTGTTTTTTGGGGGTTTTTTGTTTTGTTTTGTTTTGGGGTTTTTTTTTTTTTGTTTTAGATTCCAGATATAAGTGATACCATGTAATATTTGTCTTTTTCCTATTTTATTTAGATTGGACAGTGCTGATTTAAGGTTGTTGTTTTTTAAATTTACATCCAGGTTAGTTAGCATATAGTGCAACAATAATTTCAGGAGTAGATTTCTTAATGCCCCTTACCCATTTAGCCCATCCCCCCTCCCACAACCCCTCCAACAACCCTCTGTTCTCTGTATTTAAGAGTCTCTTATGTTTTGTCCCCCTCCCTGTCTTTATATTCTTTTTGCTTCCCTTCCCTTATGTTCATCTGTTTTGTCTCTTAAAGTCCTCATATGAGTGAAGTCATATGATATTTGTCTTTCTCTAATTTCGCTTAGCATAATGCCAGCTAGTTCCATCCATGTAGTTGCAAATGGCAAGATTTCATTCTTTTTGATTGCCGAGTAACACTCCATTGTATGCATATATACCATATCTTCTTTGTCCATTCATCCATGAATGGACATTTGGGCTCTTTCCATACGTTGGCTATTGTTGGTAGTGCTGCTATAGACATTGGGGTGAATGTGCCCCTTCAAAACAGCACACCTGTATCTGTTGGATAAGTAGTAGTACAAGTGCTGGATTGTAGGGTAGTTCTGTTTTTAATTTTTTGAGGAACCTCCATACTGTTTTCCAGAGCAGCTGTACCAGCTTGCATTCCCACCAACAGTGTAAGAGGGTTCCCATTTCTCCATATCTGTGCCAGCATCTGTAGTTTCCTGATTTGTTGATTTTAACCACTCTGACTGGTGTGAGGTGGTATCTCCGTATGGTTTTGATTTGTATTTCCCTGATGATGAGTGACGTTGAGCATCTTTTATGTGTCTGTTGCCCATCTGGTTGTCTTCTTTGGAAAAGTGTCTATTCATGTCTTCTGCCCATTTCTTCACTGGATTATTTGTTTTTCGGGTGTTGAGTTTGGTAAGTTCTTGATGGATTTTGGATACTAACCCTTTATCAGATATGTCATTTGCAAATATCTTTTCCCATTCCTTCGGTTGCCTTTTAGTTGTGTTGATTGTTTCCTTTGCAGTGTAGAAGCTTTTTATCTTGATAATGGGGTCTCATTAGTTCATTTTTGCTTTTAATTCCCTTGCCTTTGGAGATGCATCGAGCAAGAAATTGCTATGGCTGAGGTCAAAGAGGTTGTTGCCTGCTTTCTCCTCTAGGGTTTTGATGGTTTCCTGTCTCACATTCAGGTCCTTTATCCATTTTGAGTTTGTTTTTGTGAATGGTGTAAGAAAGTGGTCTAGTTTCATCCTTCTGCATGTTGCTGTCCTGTTCTCCCAGCACCATTTGCTAAAGAGACTGTCTTTTTTCCACTGGATACTCTTTGCTGCTTTGTCAAAGATTAGCTGGCCACACTTTTGTGGGTCCAATTCTGGAGTCTTTTTTCTCTTCCATTGGTCTATGTGTCTGTTTTTGTGCTATTACCATGCCGCTTGATGATTACAGCTTTGTAGTAGAGGCTGAAGTCTGGGATTGTGATGCCTCCCACTTTGGTCTTCTTCAATATTACTTTGGGTCTTCGGGGTCTTTTGTGGTTTCATACAAATTTTAGGATTGCTTGTTCTAGCTTCGAGAAGAATGCTGGTGCAGTGTTGATTGGGATTGCATTGAATGTGTAGATTGCTTTGGGTAGTATTGACATTTAAAATTTTTTTTTAATGTTTACCCATCCCTGAGACAATGCGAGAGACAGAGTGCAAGCAGTGGAGGGGCAGACAGAGGGAGACACAGAATCTGAAGCGGGATCCAGGCTCTGAGCTGTCAGCCCAGAGCCCGATGCAGGGCTCAAACTCACGAGCCATGAATGAGATCATGACCTGAGCCAAAGTCAGACGCTCAACCAACTGAGCCATTCAGGCGCCCCAGCATTGACATTTTAACAATATTTATTCTTCCATTCCATGAGCATGGAATGTTTTTCCATTTCTTTGTGTCTTCTTCAATTTCCTTTGTAAGTTTTCTATAGTTTGCAGCATACAGATCTTTTATATCTTTGGTTAGGTTTATTCCTAGATATTTTTATGGTTCTTGGAGCAATTGTAAGTGGGATTGATTTCTTGATTTCTCTTTCTGTTGCTTCATTATTGGTGTACAGAAATGCAACCAGTTTCTGTACATTGATTTTGTACCCTGCGACTTTGCTGAATTCATGTATTCAGCTGGAAAACCTTTGAAAATATTTACTACACTACATTTTCTGAATTGAGTCCTAATCCTTTCTTCAGCTATGTCTAATCTTCTGTTTAATTTATGCAGAGCTTTTTAAAAAAATCAGTGACTATGTGTTTTTTTGTTGATAATCTACAGTATTTGCTTCTTTGTTTATAAGTCCCTGCTCAAATATCACCTTATTTATGAGATGTTCATTAATAAGTGGCATAAGGTAATACCCCTATAACCCCTACACTTCACATGTGCACACACAAGGGTCCTCCTTATCTGTGCTGCCCTGATTAGTTTTTTCTCCTGCAACACATATCACCATCTAGCATAATATATATTTTCTTGTTAATTGTATTTCTCTATGCCCCCTCCTCCACACACATTGGTACTTAAGCCACATGAATATAGGAACTTTATCTATTTGAGTGCACTGTGGCTTTCTTAGTGTTTGGTACATAGTAGGATCTCAGTGCACCATCATTGAATGAATGAGTCCTATAACTCATTTTATATGTACTTACTTTATAACCTACAGGCAATGTCCAATATGATAGCTACCAGCTTGCATATGACTCTTGAACACTTCAAATGTGGTTAGTCCGAATTAAGATGTGCTTTAAATATGAAATATACACAGGATTTCAAACAATTTATAGAAAAAAAAGGATTTTTAAAAATTAAAGTAAAATATTAAACTACTGAAATTAATTTCACCTATTTCTTTTCCTTTTTGATGTGAACATTTAATTACCTTTAAAATTATATAGGTGACTCATATTCATGGTTTGCATCAGGTTTATATTGGACAGTGTGGTTGTAAACTCATAACAGGCCGTCTATAGGTTTTTCTCCAAGTTCTTTGTGTGTTAATCCTCTTGTTTATAGTATCTGCTGGTCTTGATATAGTTGCAGATTTCATCTCTATTTTTAGTTTCTTTTTATTTTTTTAAGTCTTTATTTTGAGGGGGGGAAGAGAGAGCGTGCATGATTGGGGGAGGGGCAGAGAGAGAGAGCTAGAGGGAGAGAGAGAGAGAATCTCAAGCAGGCCCTGCACTGTCAGCCCGAACCATGAGATCATGACCCAAACCGAAATCAAGAGTCGGAGGCTTAACTGACTGAGCCACCCAGGCACCCCGCACCTATATTTTTAAACTTGTTAGTTCATTTTAAGCGGAGGTTGTTGTTGTTGTTGTTGTTGTTGTTGTTGTTGTTGTTTAGGAGGAATCTTGTGGCCTGGGTTATTTCTGTAGATGGTTTGTATTTTTTTCCTGCTAGGCTTTCTAGGCTGTGTAGGGTGTCGATAGCCAGGTACAATTGTTTATGTTAATTTACTGTCCTGGAGGTTCCTAGGCTAAGTTTGGGGTTAGTAGATTCTACCTATGTGGGGCTCCATCATAGGAATTTAATTTCACTCTAAAGATTTATTGTCATCTCACTGGGTAGATAGGTGGAGAATTTTTATTTCTCATTCACTAGGATTAGTCTTTCTAGTGTCTCAATCATAATCCCAGTTCTCAGTTCTAGTGTTCCACCTTGAGTGAACAAATCTGTTATCAGCCTTACATATGTGTGCATTAAAATCAAGATCCTCCTATCATTGGGCTAGTACTGTGTCCAGAGCTCCACAAAAATCAGCATGTACTTCTAGAATTCTGGCTCTCAGGAAGCTCTTCAATTCTGGCTCCTGAAGAGTTCACATTTTTTGAAGTCAACTCTATATTAAAATGTATTAGGTTTATCCAACATCATTGGGTTTTATAGGAAGAGTTCCTGTATTAGCCAAGTAAAGTCATTTTGCTGGAATCTGAAATCATAATTTCTTTAACCTTTGTTCTTTGATAGACTTTAGATTGTTCAGTTATCCAATATGTAAAAAATGCTGCTATGGGCATTCTTACATGCACATTTTTCAATGTATGTCTGTCTCTTATGGAGAATTCTTATATTTTTGTCTTAGAGATAAATTCATAGAAATAAAATTGTTGAATCAAAAGAAATAAACGCAAGGCAATGTCTTATAGAGAAATGAACAGACACATAGATTAGGGGAACAGAATAGAGAGTCCAGAAAGTGACTCACACAAGTATATCCAACTGATTTTTGTTAATGAAAAAAGCAATTCACTGGAGGAATGATGATCTTTTTAGTAAATCATGTGGTACATTTGGATGTATCCATAGATCAGAAAATAAACCTCAACCTAAGCCTCACACCTTGCGCCAGAATTAACTCAGAATGGATCATAGATCTAAATGTTAACTATAAAACTTAAAAAAATAAATGTAAAGTATAAAACTTTTAAATTTTCATAGGAAAATGCAGGAGGAAATATTTATAATTTTGGTTCAGCAGGATGTTTAGGCATGACACCAAAAGTGCAATCCATAAGAGAAAATAAAAAAGACCAATTGGTCTCTATCAAAAGTTTTAAACTTTTACTCTGTAAGGGAATGTATTAAGAGGATGAAAATACAAGCTACTGACTAAGAAATTTCACAAGTAACATATTTGACATAGGACTTATATCCACCATATATATGAATCGCTTTAAACTCAATAATAAGATCATATTCCCCTTGGAAAATATGCAAAAAAGGTGACCAGACATTTAACCAGAGAGGATATACAGAGGGTAAATGAGCACATAAAAATATGTTCAGGGACATTAGGCATTAGGTAAATGCAAATAAAAGGCATGATATCAGTGCACATTAATCAGAAAGACTAAAACAGAAGATAGTGACAACACCAAATGCTGGCGGGATGTGAAAAAACTGGATCTGACATAGATTGTTGATGGAAATGTAAAATGCCACAACCCTCTGAAAACAGTGCAGTAGTTTCTTATAAAGTTATGCTATTTACATGTCATAGGACCCAGTAATCACAATTGTGAAATTGTGCACATGAATATTCATGGCAGCTTTATTTGGAATAGCCCCATACTGGAAATAACCCAGATGCCCTTTGATGGGTGAATGGGTGAAGAAACTTGTTCACCCATATAATGGGGATATAACTCAGCCATGAAGAGAGACCAATTTTTGATACCCACAAAAACTTGGATGGATCTTTAGGGCATTATGCTGAGTCAAGAAAAAAGCCAATCTCATGAGATTATATAGTGTATGATTCCATTTATATAATGCTCTCAGAATAACAAAATGATAGTGATGGAGAATTGATCATTGGTGGTCCGGGTTAGAATGGGAAGACATGAAACTATAAGGGGGATTGGGGAGTTTTTGTGGTGATGGAACATTTCTGTATCCTGATTGTGGTAGTGGTTATGTGAATCTATACAGGTGAAAAACTTTCATAGTACTACGCACCAAAAACACAGATGAATACATGTAAAAACTAAAGATATTTAAATAAGGCCTATAATTGAGTTAATAGTATTGTACCAATGTCAATTTCCTGGTTTTGGTATTTTAGTATGACTATGTAAGATGTTATCATTGGGGAAAGGTAGGAGAAACTATCATAGGAATATTTTACTATGTTTTTCAGTTCTTGGGGTTCTTAAATTATTTCAAGGTAAAAAGTTTTAAAAAGTTATAAAAATTTCAAAACTATTAATACAGATTGCCAAATTAGTCTTTGAAAAGATCATATCTATTTTTCTTGCATTCTAATAGTATTCCCAGCAGCTCTCTATAAATTTAGCATACTTGGTATTTGTTATGTATTTATCAATATCTGAAGTCATGTTGTTGTTTTTTATTTGATTAGTGTCTGTTTTTCTGTTTTTTTCAAAGTTTCCTTGTTTTGAGAGAGAGAGCATGAGGAGGTGCAGAGAGAGAAGGAGAGAGAGAATCCCAAGTAGGCTTCATGCTATCATCACAGAGCCCAACGTGAGGCTCGATGCCACAAACCATGAAATTATGACCTGAGCCAAAACCAAGAGTCAGATGCCTGACCGGCTCAGCCACCCAGGCACCCCTGTCTCTTTTTCATAAAGTCAGGGGTAATGTCTCATACAGTTCTCTGTTCTTAGTGACCCACAAAAGTACTTGGCATAAAATGGGTCCTAGATTAATGTATTTTGTGTTTTTTTTTAGTTTATTTACTTATTTTGAGAGAGACAGAAAGCATGTAAATTGGAGAGGGACAGAGAGAGCGAGAGAGAGAGAGAGAGAAAGAGAGAATGAACCCCAAGCAGGGTCGGTGCTGTCAGCACAGAGCCTGAGGCAGGGCGTGAACCCACGAGCTGTGAGATCATGACCTGAGCTGAAAATACCAGTCGAATGTCATGTTTAACCGACTGAGCCCCCCAGGCCCCCCAGATGAATGTATTTTGAATGAATGAATGAATGAATGAATGGAGATAAAATAGCTTAATTGACTCTAGTATTAGTGAGATGGAAAAACATTTTTTTTAATTGGCCATTATAGTTTTGCCTTTGTTGATTGACCATTAATGTTATGTGCCTTTTTTTTCAATTGGGGGATATTTATCATTTTAAGAATTATTTATATGCGAAAATATTTATCCCTTGTCATTTTTCAAAGATTTCCCTGGCATCCATTTTGTTATTTTTGTTCATTTTTTCTTCTAAATTTAAAAAACTAATATTATGAAGCTAAATGTTTTTTGGTCACTAGCCCTCGTTGGGTTGCTACGGCACTGTCGCAAACATTAGGCTTCACGGCTGACGCAAGAAAGGGGGGCGTGGGCTCAGAATGCTGGGAAACTGCTCGAGGCGCACAGAGGCCGGACGCTTGCGTCATCCCATGCTCCTCTGCGTGCTAACGGTCAAATTGGAGCCGTGCTCTGGCCCCCCGGGGGGAAAACAGTGTTTTTCGTGGAGTTGGGGTCCCGAAGCTTTGTGCGTGGGCAGTCTTGGACCTGGCCACACTGAGATAAGGGAGCCTCCTCAGCTGGTATTGATGCCGAATGTGACTTTTTAGCGTATTAAAATGGCTGTGCCCCAAAACGCCATCCCTTCCTTGTCGGAATGCCAGTGCCTCATCTGTGTGGAAATCTTAATCGAGCCAGTAACGCTGCCTTGTAACCACACACTCTGTAATCAATGTTTCCAGTCAACTATCGAAAAGGCAAGTTTATGCTGTCCTTTCTGTCGCCGCCGGATCTCTTCGTGGACCCGGTACCATGCCCGAAGAAATTCTCTTGTCAACACGGAACTGTGGCAGATAATCCAAAAACACTATCCAGAAGAATGCAGGCTTAGAATGTCTGGGCAGAAATCAGAGGAGATGGTTGATGAGTTTAAGCCAGTTCACTTATTAAGTAAGCCCGGGGAATTGAGAAAAGAATATGAAGAGGAGGTAAGCAAGATGGAGGCAGAGCGACGAGCCATTGAAGAAAATGAAGAAAAAATGAGTAAAGAATACATACAGAGATTATTGGCAGAAGAAGAAGAGGAGGAAGCACGACAGTCACGAAAAAGGCAAAGAGAGCTGGAGGAACAACTGAAAAGTGATGAAGAACTAGCAAGAAAGCTAAGCTTTAATCTTAATTACTGTGACAGAAAAGACTTGGCTTCTCCTTTGAATTCCACAAAACCTGGTACGGTCACAGCCAAGTCTCCAAAGAAAAGTAAGAAGAGAAACACCAACACTGGAGATATTCAGACATACTTCTCACCGAAATTTCAGTTTGGGTCAACATCACAGCTTGAAGTTGCCCAAGAAAGCAGGAATGTCTCCATGTCCAAGGAAACTGACACTACTGTGGTAAAAAGCCCTGTGTGGCAAGATACAGTAATTGAAGAAGATATGCCAACAGTTTTTCCACAACTATCCATGGACATTCAAGAACAGGCTGCACAGTCTTCAGTAGAGTCACCTGTACCTCAGTTGCATGACAACGGTAGAGAATGGTGCCTTCAACAAAAAATTAAAATGACACGAAGCAATCATGATAAAGAGTTACGTGTCCTAAATAACAAGGGACCTGAAGCCAGAGTTCCCTGCTTTGGAGAAACAGAGAGTGCATGCACTGTATCAGGTATGACACAGATAATTGAAAGTAACAAAGTTGACACAGAAGATGAAGATGATTGCATACTGATCAGTGAAGATATTTCCAAAGGAAAAAACCAGGAATCTTCGTTTGAAGCAGTCATGGATCCATGCATTTCTGCAAAAAGAAAGAAAATGTTCCCCAAAGCTTCCTCAGCTCCAGAGGAAACAGAAATCAACGTTACCGAGAATGTCATAGATTTGGAATGCTTGCCTTCTGAGAGAAATAAACAGGAAGAGCAGGACTGGTTTTTTGCATATCAGCTTCAGCAAGATATAGACAAAGAACAAATGAAACCCAACCGGCAAAAAGGGTCCCCAGATGAATATCAGCTACGTCCTGTATCTTCACGTCCAGACAAATTGCGAAGTGGGCAGAGGAAGTATTCCAAAGACCAGAACTTCAAAAAACAGACTGATAGAGAGCATTTAAAATCTCGGAGAGGCTCAGAAAATGAAAACTGACAGCCATCTCTTAAGATCCAGTTGAAACATTCAGTTAATGTTAACAGGAGAAAGATACCAAATCCTTCTACAGATAATTGTAATGTATCTAAAAGGGCTCATTCCCTACCATCTAGTAAGTCACAGACAAGTATTTTTCAGATGTTTCAGAGGTATGGAAAGTAATGTGTGAGTAAAGGGAGTCTTTTGTAACCTAGTAAAGCTGGATTGTGATGATCTCTTTTTGGTCGGAGAGTCTTTATAAATTGTTTCATTAATTCTGCTCTGTGGTCACATTCCCTGTCCTTAATAAAAGGACTGTGTGATTATGAGGGAGGAATATACACATGCGTTTCTGCCAAACTCAGTGGTAATCAGGAGTCCCAATCTTTTCCTTTTAAATAACCATGATGTACTAAGTTTGACAATCCTTATGAATATAAAAATGCCTTGGCGAACTCCCGAGAAATCTTCAAGTGCCATTTTCTTTCCAAAAAATGCATGCTTTTTGGCCTTTGCTTCCTTCCCTTTTTATCCTAGCTAGTAATCAAAGCAAGATTATAATACTATACCAAGTAGTTAGGAATCCAGGCAGGGTAAGTTTTCCTGCTACTTTCCCATATATTTGCAGAATGCTTGAAACGTATCTTCCATAACACCAAAGGAATCTAGTTTTCAGTTCGACTTGAATTATTTTAAGCATTATAGCAATTTCTTCCATTTAAAATGGTTTATGATCAATGTGAGATCAGAAAAATAAGAGTTTCCTGGAAAATTAGGAATTAGTTGACAAAGGAAACTAGTCTCTTGTTGCAAAAGGAGTTAAAAGTTGGGGTGAGGGGCGCCTGGGTGGCTCAGTCGGTTGGGCGTCCGACTTCAGCTCAGGTCACGATCTCGCGGTCCGTGAGTTCAAGCCCCGCGTCGGGCTCTGGGATGATGGCTCGGAGCCTGGAGCCTGCTTCCAATTCTGTGTCTCCCTCTCTCTCTGCCCCTCCCCCATTCGTGCTCTGTCTCTCTCTGTCCCAAAAATAAATAAACGTTAAAAAAAAAAAAAAAAGTTGGGGTGAGGCTCAGTGGGGTGGATTGACAATTTAGAAACACTGGAACTGAGGGAATAATCAGAAAAGGGGTCTAAGGTGGAGTAGCAGGTGAGTTTTGGCAGAGGATTCTCCTTCCTCCTATCTTTGCTAAATGACATGGAAAACATTTGGGTGTTTTAGTTTTTCACACCATAGTATCTGGATCTGGTGGCAAATCAAAATCAGTTACTAAATTACCTGAAGTTGGGGGAATTAACATTTCTCTTAATCTGCTATCCCAGGAAAAAAATGGGAATTTACTGTAGGAGTTAAATATAGTATCTCATGTTGTGAGACCTGAGACATAACTATGTGTCTATTTCTTTATACTATCATTTGTATTGATACTGTTATTTGTGTTGATGGACAGAAAAAGAAAGTCTGATGCTTGGGTTTTGCTGTCTTACCCCCTGAAAGTTAAATCAGAAGGCAGTGATTTCATTTTGTCAAATTCAACTCAGAGACTTAATCTCTTGTTTATTAATATGAACGACTTTAAGCAAACAGCAGTTTTAACAGCATTTCTGCTGATCTCTAGTTCTCTGTCCTTTTAAAATAAAAATACAATAAAATGTCCTGGAGCTAAAAAAAAATATTTATGTTTAAAGAAAAACTGGTTTCTCTCTTTGTCTTTAGCTGCAAAAGACCCACTGGATCTGAGAAATATGCTAGTTTTCTAGAAATTATAAGGTTGTATTCAAAATTGCAGATCATTCATTTGCTTATAATTTATCTTGCAGTTAAGTAGAGATCAACCTACTTTTCCGCATTAGTGCTTCCTCAGCGTTATTTATTAGAGTGGCTTTTGTTTCTTTATTGGTTCGGTTTACATTAACATCATGAGTTATTAAATACACATTTCCTTTAGAATTTTTACCTTGTTGTTTCATTTGTCTTTTCCCAAAATAGTACCACTGAGTTTAACTACTCTACTTAACACACTGTGGTATCTGATTAGACAAGTCTTGCTTTAAAAATATTTCTTATTTATTCTTGCTTCCTGATTGATCTAAGCGAACATTCTGCAAAATTTGAACTAAAAATGCCTAGCTTCTTGCTGTTAGATTTGATTTAGAAAATACTTCGGAGAGAGTTGGCAAGTTTAAAATATTTAGTCTTTGTAACCGACAACATGGTGTCTCTCTTCAATGTATGTAAGTGTTCGTTATGGTATTTAGTCAAGTTTTATAGTTTTCTGCTCATAGGTCCTGCTCATTTTATCTAGTTTACTCTTAGACACTTTATATTGTATTGTTTAAATATGAAGACAATAGATTTTCCATTATACCTTCTAACTAGTTTTTTTTCTGCCATGCTTGCAGTTTGTATACTTATTATGTAACTCAGTCTCTTATCGCTATTTTCATAATTCAAATATGTTTCATTCAATTTTTGTTGTACTTCTAAGACCAGTAGTGTTATATTTTTTCAAAAGATGATGTTGTCCTTTTTCTGGATTTATAACCCATATCTGGTCTTAAAACTTAAGTAGTGTTAAATAAAGGTAATAAAAATGATCATATTTCTCATATTCTTGACTCTAGATGGAAGGCATTTATTGCTTTACCATTTAGCATAAGAAATATATATGAAAGATACATGACATAAAATATATATTAAAATATGTATAGATAAACACAAATACATAAATCTGTATAAATGAGAAATCTGTAAGCCATCATGTTTATAACCTTCTGGCTTTCTGAATTTTCAAAACATGAATGGGAATTTCATCAATTGCCCCTTCAACCTCTGACTGAATAACCATAATTTTTCTATGGCATAATGATATAATCCATAGCCTTTCTAATACTGAACCGCATTACATTATTTTAAGAAAGCATATCACATGTGATTGTGTTTGTTAACGTGTTGCTGGATTCAATTTGCAAGTACCCTTTTAGGATTTCTTCAGTTATATTAATTAAGGCCATTAAGTATTTTGTTCATGTTTGTCAGGTCTTTTTTAAGTTTTTATTTCAATTCCAGTACAGTCAGCACACAGCATTATATTTGTTTCAGGTGTATGATATAGTGATCCAGCAATTCCATATATCACCTGGTGCTCATTATAAGTGCCCTCCTTAATCCCCATCACCTATTTAATCCATCCTGCCCCCTCCCACCCCTATGGTAACCATCAATTTGTTCTCTATAATTCACAGTTTGTTGGGGCTCCTGGGTGGCTCATTTGGTTAAGTGTCCAACTTCAGCTCGGGTCATGATCTCACAGCTGGTGAGTTCAAGCCCCGCGTCAGGCTCTGTGCTGACAGCTCAAAGCCTGGAGCCTGCTTCACATTCTGTGTGTGTATCTCCCTCTGCCCTTCCCCTGCTCATGCTCTGTCTCTCTCTGTGTCTCAAAAATAGGTAAACATTAAAAAAAAAGTTTGTTTCTTGATCTGTCTCTATTTTTCCCCTTTGTTCCTTTGTTTTGTTTCTTAAGTTCCACATATGAGTGAGTGAAATCATATGGTATTTGTCTTTCTCTGATTGACTTCGTTTAGGATTATACTCTCTAGCTCCATCCATGTCATTGCAAATGGCAAACTTTCTTTTTTTTCATTCTTATGACTGAATAATATTCCATTGTATGTATATTACATTTCTTCTTTATCCATTCATTAACTGATGGTCACTCAGGCTGCTTCCATATCTTGGCTATTATAAATAATGCTGCTATAAACATAGGGGTGCATGTATCCCTTTGAATTAGGGTTCTTGTATTCTTTGGTAAATACCCCGTAGCGTGATTGATGGACCACAAAGTAGTTTTATTTTTACCTTTTTGAAGAACCTCCATACTATCTTCCACAGTGGTGCACCAGTTTGTATTCCCACCAGCAGTGCATGAGTGTTGTTTTTAATCTATATCCTCACCAACACCTGTTGTTTCTTGTGTTGTTGATTTTAGCCACTCTGCTGCGAGGCGATATCTCATTGTAATTTTTGATTTGCATTTTCCTGATGATGAGTGATGATGAGCATCTTTCCATGTGTCTGTTGGACATCGTTCACTGTGATCAACTGGGATTTATTCCTGGGTTGCAAGCGTGGTTCAGTATTTACAAATCAATCAATGTGATATATCACATCAGTAAGAGAAAGGATAAGAACCATATGATCATTTCAATAAATGGAGAAAAATCATTTGACAAAGTACAATATCCATTATGATAAAAACTCTGTGATGGCAGAATTGGGGGAAAACAACAGTGTGTGAGCAAAGCAGTCTTGTGTCTTTTAAGCTAAGTGAGGCGCTTCGCACATTGTATTCTCATCCATGCCAAACATTTTACTGGGATAGGAATCCGCATCATAGGTATCACAGTGGTCTGCACGGCCTGCTTGGGCCCGTAAATCCGTCTAACATTGGTATTGCATTTAATTACTGTGTGTCCAAGCAAGTGTCTTAATTCAGTTTCTCTTCCAAAGCAGAGTCTCAGACAAGGACTCGGGTGCAGGTAACGTATTTGGGAGTGGACTCCAGGAACAGGAGTGAAGGAATGAGTATAATGGGACAGTGGAGGAAGAAAAATCAATAAGAAACGTGTTATTGAACTGGTTAAATGATGTGTTCAATCTCTTTGGTGGCCCTCTGAGAAACTGTGTAGAGTATACTTAGAATTGTCCCTCTAGCATGCAGCCTTTATCCACCAATTCCTGTCTTAGTTCATTGAGGGTTTACCCCTAGGGACTTTCACACCTCCTGGCTGCTGTACTGGATTGCTGAGTAAGTAATGGCTTTGCAGACACCGTGGGTAATTGAGGTGGGATGTTAAGATACAAAGGGTGCAGCTGAAGTTAGAGGCAAAGAGGTTTGGCCTGAGGCACCAAAACCCTCTGTCACAAGCAGCTTCTTCACTTCAGACTCATTAGTGATAAAGCTGATATTTTGGTCTCCGTATACCTCACTCCTCCTTGTCTGTTTTTTTTTTAATGTTTATTTCTTTTCTGAGAGAGCATGCAAGCATGCACATGAGTGGGGAAGGGACATAGAGGGACACAGAGGATCCGAAACAGGCTTCACGCTGACAGCAGAGAGCCTGACCTGAGCGGAAACCAAGAGTTGGACGCTTAACTGACTGAACCACCCAGGTGCCCCCTCCTTGTCTATTTTTGGATAGATTTAGGATTGCAAATGCGTGAGCAGTGTTACTGTCGTGGTTATTTGGTTTGGAATTCTTAAAATTGTAATAGTAGCAACCCAAGATATATTTCTTTTATAGACCTTGTAAGTAAACCAAATTTTAAAGTATTTTACACCTCTAACACTACAAAAATAAATATATATTAAGTTATTGATTCCAGCATTATTTGCCATTGTAAAATATTGGAAACAACTAAATTCCCATCCACAGGAGATGACTGAATAAACTATTTATAGTACATCTACACAATGGAACATTACAGGGTTGTAGAAAAGAATGAGGAATATTTCCAGGAATTGATATGGTGTGGTTTTCAGGATATGTTGTTACATAAAAAAAACCCTGACGTTCAAAAAAGCATTTAGTACATGATACCTTCGTGTAAGATAGAGGTGAGGGTAAGAATGTATCTGCTTATTTTTGCAAGAAGAATCACAGGAATGTGGAACAAAACCTCATGAGATTGGTTATTTATGAGGGTGGGTAATATCAGGGTGGAATGGATACAAGAGGGAGTGACAGCTTTCTGAGTATATTTTTGTACAGCTTTTACTTTTGGGAGTTTGTTAATGTATTACATATTGGAAAATAAAATTGAATCAACAAGGATAGATTAAACACTAAAAGTAAATTGAAACAAATAAATATAACTTTTTAATGTGAATAACATAAGTTACAGTGAAGGAAAATAAAACTAACCAAAATAATTTGGAACACAGTACTTTGATGATATGCCTTCAATCTAAATACAAAAAAGAACTGGAAAGAAATCTTGAACTCTTTGATGTAAATTTGTTTTCCATAGTGACATGGGTATAGCAATTCTGAAACAATTTTATATGTATTTCAGTAATGAAAAAATAAAATATTGATGTTTCAGGAAGCCAGTATCTCTCATTTTTAGAATGAAAGAAATATAACATGAATTGGGAGAAGGCAAGGCAAAAAAATACATGGCACTGAATTGAGTGAGAAATTCCAATGTGGTAATTAGTATCGAGATACTCGTTTCTAAGTACCATTCCATGTTAAAAAGGGAAATGGCTGGTTCCAGGGCTGGAGGAAGGAAAATACAAGATGCATCTGGGCCATCTTCTTGTGCCATAAATTAAGGAAGCACTTAAAAAAAACATAATGACATTTCAACAAAATGTACAAGCCAGCCTGAAGGAGCTGAGGCTAAGCCACATTTAGGAAAAAGGAGTCATAAAATGAATGACAGAAATTAAATATAACCTGTTGTTTAAAATGAGAATTCATTAGTCCGTACTGAGACACACACACACAAATGCCAACTTAATAAATATAGAGGAATTGACACAGACAATGGTCATTTCAGATAAGATCATCAATGGATGTTAATGCTGTTAGCTAAAAGTTTGGGTAACGGCATATTTGCCTAGGCTAATAATATCTTCCCCCCAATTTCTCATTAATTACAAAGGAAATTTACAGTGAAAAGACTTGAGGGGTACATGCATTCCAAGTAATCAAAGTTAGCATCACTAATGAGAAAAACAGACCTCAAGCAGCTCCTGATATGAAGCACTGGAAACAAGACAAAATATGTGTAATGTCCCTGACATAAATGCATAACCTGGATCTCCACATGACCCAGCATTAGGTAAACATAAATTGAGGGTCGTTCAACAAAATAATCGGTCTATATTCTATTCTGTAGTACTGGGGAACTTTTTTTATATAAAAAGAGACTGCAGAGACATGACACCTAAATGCGGTGGTGATCTAGGACAATGTCCAGTACCATGAGGGAATAATGATATAAAGAACGTCATTAGTACAAATGGCAAAGTTTGACTCTGTACATACGCACAATATATTAGATGACAATATTGCATTAGTATTAAAGTCCTGAATTTGATGCTAGTACTGCTGTTTCTTAAGGCTATGTGTGGGAAAGTATTAACAGGTAAAGCATCATGGTGCTGACAAATGACTGAATTCTATAACTCGGCACAACTACTAAATAACAATAATCAAATTTATTGTACCATAATAGCACAATCTATAAACATATTCTTTTGAATATGAGATATAATATTTGTTATTACATATGAGGAGAGCAGATGTGGCAAAGTGTTAACACTGAGTCTAGGTGAAGAGTATCTGGGAATTCATTTTATTACTCATGCAACATTTATGCAGGTTTAAAGACTTGTTCAAAATAAAACGAAACAATTAAAGGAAAATGCTTGAGGTAATATATTTATCTGTAATTTTAACATTTAAAATGTGTTTTTCATAAATTTTCTCACTGCTTTTTGACACACAACAGGACACTATGCCTGAGCCTTAATATATTCTGTAATAATTGGCACATGCTTGGTATCTAAGGAACTAGAAAAATAATTTGTGCCCAGTATACTCTAATTGGCTAAATTTTGTGACTCACGCATCCGTTCTTAGAATGTGCACCCAAATAAGGGTTATTCCTCTAGCCTATGTGCCTAACTTGTGCCAAACCTTAAAAAAAAAGAAAAAAAGGCATTTCTCTCTAAATTGGGACACTTACTTTTATCAGTAATTCTATTTTTATTACATTTTTTCATTTAATGATGAATGATTAGAGGAGCTGTAAGTTGGCATTGGCCATAATTTTTAAAAACTTAATCTGCAGAATAAATTCTAGATAAATTCAAAGGATAACAGAAATTTCTCAAAAATTAATTTGATCTCCCTTAACCAAGATGCTTTAAATTAAAGACCTGGATGAATTAAATATGATTTCCCTGCCATCTACCTTTTCAAAATGCTCTGAAGTGTACTTATGATGAGATAAAGTGTTTTTTATCCTATCGATCAAAAATTTAATATATACTTAGATACTGATGACTAATGGAACAAACCAAAACTCCTTGTTGGGAAGAAAAATAGCTATATAGACTTTGACAGGAAAATCACGAGAATAGATAGTTCTATGTAAAGTATCTTGGGTAACTTTTATGAATATGCTTTCTGGACTTAAAATTCCAAGTATATGGAGTAGATCTACTTGTCCTATTATTCCCACTAAATTCAACTAAAAAACTCCAGCTTGTATGTATAAATAAACATAGGAAGACTCTAGAAGAATGAAGTAAGAAGGCAGATCTGCTAGGGACCTCAGGACCTGATGAAAGGCAGGGTGGTGAGTACTTCGGGTTCTCTTTTTGCCTTATACATCCCACAGTTGAAGCTGAAAAGGTGGTAACCTGGAAACGCTAATGGGTGCAGATAAAAAATATCACAGGGTGAATTATAATCACAGTCTCACCCATAACTAATTTCGATGATTTAGATGTTGAGAATTTGGACCTTTAAGCTGGTAAGACTTAGAGGACAGTTTGGAGTTAAGTTGATGCTGTAATGGGTTGATACTTTTGGGGACCTTGGGCTAGGGTGAATGTATTTTGTGTGGGATGGGCATGTATCTTTGTCAAAAGATGGACTGTATAGACAGAATAATTGCCCCCCAAAGAGGTCCAAGTCCTAGTGCCTATAACCTGGTAACATCTCACCTTATGTGGCCAAAAGGACTTTACAAAGGCAGTTAAATTAAGAACTGTTTTTCTTATAATTATTCTCTTCTCCAGGAGTATTTATTTATTTAATTTAAGTCCAAGTTATTTAACGTATAGTGTAGTAATGGTTTCAGGAATAGAACCCAGTGATTCACCACTTACCTATAATACCCAATGCTCATCCCAACAAGTGGCCTCCTTAATACCTATTACCCATTTAGCCCATTCCATCGCCTACCTCTCCTCCAGCAACTCTCAGTTTGTTCTCTGCCTTTAAGAGTCTCTTATGGTTTGTCTCCCTCTTTGTTTTGATCTTATTTTTCCTTCCATCCCCCTGTGTTCATCTGTCTTTTTTCTTAAATTCCGCATATGAGTGAAATCGTATGATATTCATCTTTTTCGCTTAGTGTAATACATTCTAGTTCCATGCAGGTTGTTGCAAATGGTAAGATTTCATTCTTTTTGATCACTGAGTGATACTCCGTTGTTTGTGTGTGTGTGTGTGTGTGTGTGTGTGTGTGTGTATGTGTGTATATACACATACACATCTTCTTTATCCTTTCATCAGTCAATGGACATTTGGGCTCTTACCATAATTTGGCTATTGTTGATAGTGCTAGTATAAACATTGAGAAATTAGGTACTTTTAAATGAGATTATTCTGGTTTTCCGGGTGGGCTCAATGTAATCACAGTGGATCCTTATAAGGGAAAAAGGGTGGCAGAAGAGTCAAAGTTAGATACAGAGATGTCATACTGGAGCCAGCAGTCAGAGTGATGTGATTGCTGACTGAGACCACAAGCCAAGTAATCAGGGAAGCATCTAGAAGCTGGAAAGGGCAAGGAAATGGATCATCTTTTAGAGCCTTGAAGGAACTCAATCCTGCTGACATCTTGATCAGACCAGGAAGACAGATTTTGGAGTTCTGACATGCAGAGTTATAAGAAAATATAGGAAATTAGTATACATTTGAAGCAGTACGTGATAGAACTGAAAGGAGAAAGAAACAAAACACATTTATAATTGGAGACTTCTTTTTCTCAAAAATGTATAAAATGACTACACATAAAATCAACAAGGATATAAAAGAGTTCAATAATACCAGAAACAAACAGGATCTGATTGACATTTATACAAAACTGAACACAACAATGGCAAAATATATATATTCTTTTCAAGTCTTCATGGAGCATATATCTCTATAGATTATATTTGGGACCATAAAACAAACATCAGCAAATTTAAAAGAATTGAAATCATGTGTTCTTTGACCACAGTGCCATTAAAAAAGAATAACAGAAAGATAACAGGAAAGTCTCTAAATACATGAAAACTGAGCAGCACACTTCTAAATTATCCATAGGTCAAAGTATCTATCATGGGTGATAAAAAATGGATAAACCGAACACAAATGAAAATGCAGCACTTGAAAATTTGTGGGACACAGCAAAAGCAATGCTCAGGGGGAATCTTCTAGTACTAAATGTGTATATCAGAAAAGAAGGGGGCACCTGGGTGGCTCAGTCAGTTAAACATCTGACTTTGGCTCAGGTCATGATCTCATGGTTCGTGAGTTGAAGCCCTACATCAGGCTCTCTGCTGTCAGCATGGAGCCCACTGAGGATTCTCTGCGCCCCCGCCCCGCCTCTCTGTCTCTTTTTCTCCCTCTTTCCCTCTGTCTGCCCTTACCCTACATGTGTCCTCCCTCCCTCTCCGCATCCCCTGTCTCTCTCTCAAAATAAATAAACATTTTTTTTTAAATCAGTGTAGAGGTGCCTGGCTGGCTCAGTCACTAGAGCATGTGACTCTTGATCTTGGGTTTGTGAGTTTGAGCCCCACTTTGGGTGTACAGAGTACTTAAAATCTATTTTAAAAAATGAACTAATGAAATTCAGGCTAAAGAAAAATGACAATTATATAAGTCAGTGCAGAAGAAGCATTTGACAAAAATCAATGCTCATTTATGATAAACACTCTTAGCAAACTAGGAATAGAGGAGTGCTTTCTCAACTTGGTAGAGTATGTAGTAAAAACTGACAGCTAACATACTTAATGGCAAAATATTAAATGCTTTCCTGTTAAGCATTGGTAAAAAAGCAAGGATGTCCATTCTCCCCACTCTTATTCAACAGGGTGATGGAAGTTCTGGCTAGTGCAACAAGACAAGAAGTGGAAATAAAAGGCATAGAGATAAGAAATGAAGAAATAAAACTATATTTGCAGATGATATGATTGTCTATACCTAAAGTTACTAAAAGAGAATCTTCCTAGAACTAATAAATGAGTTCAACAAGTTCATGAGATACAAGATAAACACAGAAAAATCAATCCCATTTCTTTATACTAGAAATGAACATTTAAACCTTGAAATTAAAAATAGAATCCCATTTGTGAGTGCTCAAAAAAAAAAAAAAAAAAAAAAGAAATACTTAGTTGAAAACTGAATAAAACCTATCCAGGACTCATATGTTTACACCAACACGTTGTTTGTGAAAGAACTCAAGGATGTAAATAAAAGGAGAGACATACCATATCCAGAGATTGGAAGGCTCAGAATAGCAAAGAAGTCCATTCTCCCCAAATTGATATACAGGTTTAAGGCAATTCCTATCAAAATCCCAGGAAGATTCTAAAATGTATATGGAAAGGTGAAAGTACTAGAATATCTAAGACCACTCAGAAAAAAAAAAAAACTTGGGAGAAATCAGCCTATTTTGAAACTTACTATATATAAGTATAGTGATGAAGGCTATAGGTCATGTAATTAATGGAACAAAATAGAGAATCCATAAATAAACCAACACAAATATACCCAACTAAATTGGGCTTCCATGAGTGGGGGGTGAGAGGGGGAGGATCTAAGTCTTAAACAAAACTTAACAAAAAATGAATCATAGACCCAATATAAAATACAAAACTATAAAACTTCTAGGAGAAGAAATCATAGAAAACCTTTAGGATTTAAGACTAGGCCAAGCATTTTTAGATTTGATACCAAAAGTATGATCCATAAAAGGACAATTAGATCAGTAAATTGTACTTAATCAAAACTAAAAACTTTTGGTTTGTGAAAGACCCTGTTAATATGATTAAAAGATAAGCTTTGGAGTTGGAGAGAACATTTGCCAATCACTTTTCTGAAAAAGGTCTAGTACCTAGAAAATATAAAGAACTTAGAACTCAATAGTTAAAAAGCAAACAGTTTGGTCAGAATATGAGCGAAAGACATGATGAGACATTTCAGTGAAGAATATAATGTTGATAGCAAATAAAGGACAAGAAGAGATGTTCAACATCTTTAGTCACTAGGGAAATGTAAATTAAACCACAATAATATATCATTACACACCTTGCAGAATGGCTAAAATTACAGAAAAATGTCACAGCACCAAATGCTGGCAAAGATGTGGAGAAGTTAATACACTGGTGGTTGCAATATGACATGCTCTAGCCACTTTAGAATGGTGTAGAGTTTTCTAAGCTTTCTAACTGAACTCTCAATTTTGGAATAGCTGTGTATATGCATGAGTTATACAAAATAATACAGGGAGATTTCATATAATCTTTAGCTTGCTTAGGTATATTTTTAATTTTCAGATTGGTTCCATAAAATGTTCATTATTCACATAAAATATATGAGACAAAATCTATCATTGGATTCATGTTTTCTTGTTCTTGATAGAAAAAAGTAAAATGCATTAAATATACAAAATAATAACACAAATAGAATGTATATTTTACTGTTTTGGGGGTGGAGAGTTTTAAAAATATCAATTCAGGTTGGTTGATAATTTTAAGGTTCTGTTGTTAGGTACATGCCAATTTGGAATTCATAATTCTGGATGGATTGCCTTCTTTGTTAATAGCTAATGTCCTTCTTATGCCTAATAATATTCATTGTTCTGATCCTAAGAGTGCATAGTTGGTTTGACATTTAGAAATAAATCAGTATAGGCACCATATTGCCAAATAAAGGAGACAGCCCACATAATCATCAGAAAAAAGATGCCAAAAAACATGATAAAATTCAATACACATTTATGATTAAAACACCCTCTGGTAACTAGAAATAGAAGGAAATGTCCTTAACCTGATAAAGGGCAGCTATGAAAAGCCCACAAGTAGCATAACACTTAATGATGAAAGATGAAATATTTTCTCCCTCGGATAGGGAGCAAAGCATGGATATCTGCTTTCCTTATTTCTATTTAGCATTGTGTTAGACATCTTACCCACCATAATGAGATGATAAAAAGAAATCACAAGGCATAATAATTAAAAATAAAGAAAAACTGTCATTGTTTACAGATGATGAAATTGTATACATAGGAAAACACTACATAATCTTCAAGAGAATTCATAGAACTGATATGTTAATTTAGTAAAGAAACAGTATATAAGCTCATTATATATAGCCATTGTATTTTTATGTACTATAAATAAACATTTGGAAAATTAAATTTTAAAAAATCCACAAGGTCATAAACAATAAAATTGCAGATTATATTTAATGATTAGACATGTATGTCTTGCACAGGTTGAGAGAAATGAAAGTGGAACAAAAATTAGGCTTAGAGAATGAATAGTTTTGAAATGTCTTTTCTCTCTAAATTTATAAATTCAACATATTCTCAATCAAAATTTGACTTTTAGATATCTGTGTATGTGCACACACATACACACACAATGAAAATTATATGCACAGAATGATTTGAAAAAAGAATGTTAATAGCAGCTTTTTCATGATACAGTCTGGAAGAACTCAAGTACATCTCTCTAGGAGAATGGATAAGCATATTATAGTAAATTTCTATAATGGCATACTGGTTCAGCAGTATAAAAGGAGGAAATTACTGAAAGACAAAAACATGGATGAATCTAAAACAAATACATTAAGATGAGCAAAATAAAGCCAGAGACAAAAGAACACGCACTCTATTATTTCATTTATATGAAGTCCAAGAGCAGGCAAAAGTAAGCTATGTTGATTGAAATCACGGGAGGATGGTCTTTAAAGGGACAGAGGAGGATTTTCTGGGATAATAGAAACATTGTATATTTAGTTTCAAATGTTCATGATATGGACGTATGCAATGGTAAAAACTCATCAAACTGAATAGTTAGGATCTCTTTGTTTTATGTTAATTACACTTCAACAAATTAATGTTGCCCAGGTTATTGACCAATTCATTGGCCTCACAAGTGTTGAATTCTGAAGAAAAAATATCTTGGGAACTTATGAAAGCAATTTTTTTAATGTTTTTAAATTTATTTTTGAGAGAGAGACAGAGCATGAGCAGGGGAGGGGCAGAGAGAGGGGAGACACAGATTCTGAAGCAGGCTCCAGGCTCTGAGCTGTCAGCACAGTGCCCAACACGTGGCTTGAACCCTTGAGCCGTGAGATCATGACCTGAGCCAAAGTCGGCCACTTAACTGACTGAGCCACCCAGGCACCCCAGTATTTTGGGTATTTAAAAACCTCCTCAACTTTGCTTATGTAAGTCATAGAGGGCAAGTGACACTTTTGAAAAAAGAGCTAATTTTGTAGACACAGGACATTGGCAGAGAAAGTTTGTGAAAGAAAAGTGCTCACTGATAAACATTGCATGAGAATTGCTTTCCTCTCCAGGGTTGTTCCAACTGCCTTGTGGCTGTATGGTTAGAATTCACACTACCAGACAGAAATGTCCTTGACACGGTTATGATGATCTCCATCATTGCTTCAGCAAGAGTAATGTTTTAGTGTCTTTTTTTCGTTCTCTTTAAATTATGCTGTTAGCTTTAAGCCTCGGGGCAGAAGTACAGTAAAGTGGATAACTAATTGAAATATTTAAAACAACCAGACAGCAGTATTCATGAGCCATCACAATGAACTAGCACAGAAAACTGCCTCCTCAGTGTAGGTATTGATTAGGTTAGGAAAGATGTTTACCTGCAGATTAAAGGTCCATCAAGGACAGGGATTTGTCTTTGATTCCACATAACATCTTTGTTCACAATGTTAGACACAAATGTGTTTAAAAGAAACCCACTTCTTTTAATATAAGCAGAAGTTGTCCTATGTAGGCATTCTCTGTGGGGGTATATCAGTTAAACAGTGCTGTAATGGTGTTGCATAACACACCACCCTGAAGTTCACGGGTTTAGAACAGCAATCATTTATTCTCATGGATCTGCTCTGCTGACTCATACACCTGCGGGAAAGGAACTGCAAAGTCACATGGCATGGGTTTTGGATCCCAGGAAGAGTGAAGCTTTGGAGCGAATGATGTAATCTACTGCATGGGGATCTCGAGTTTTGAACACAAATTCTAAGATGCCTGTTGGTGACGTATGATTGTGAGAGCATAGTGCCCTACTGAATCACCTTGATGATATATCAAAGTAAACCAGGATCCTTCAACATTATTGCCTGCAATATAGTCTTGCCTGGAGAATGAATTCTTCTGTTTCACTCTTTTTCTATAGATCAATTTGTGGATAACTGACATTTAAACAATATTGAATCTTTCTCCCTAGGGGCACAGTGCACCTCCAATATGTAGTGAGGTTCCTATTGCCTTCTGTTTTTAATTTTAGAGTTTATTTGACCTCAATTACATAGAGCCATCTCTTGTTCTCCTTAAAGCCGGGAACATTTTGATTATTTAGAGATATAAATAATATTACCCAGGTGGAACACAGGGTCTCTTGGATCACAATCTGTCTAAATTAAGTAGGTTTGGGTTGAGAGTACTGCAAAATAAGGAAACTTAATATTGAAGATCATGGCAACTAAGTTTAAACTTCAGTCCCATTGCTAACACCTATCCCATCTCAAATGAAAATTGACAGCATTAAGGGCGATAGGTAAATGCTTGAAAGGGCAGGGTGATAAGGCAACTAAAGTAGTATGATGGTTTTTGATCTTACGATCAGCTTCAGAACTTATTAAAATTCCTTATCAGTATGCAGTGCCTTATGCATCAAACTTTGTACACATAATATTCATTCTTCCCCGAGGTGATAAATCCCCCTCCCTACTTCCCTATTTCCCTGCCAACTCAGATTAATATTCTAAAGTCAGATTTGGTATGGGGTTGCAAAGATCTGGACTTAAATTGAAGAATTTTTTTTAAAAGCCTCAGGCTTTAAAATTTTCATAACATTTGAAAAGTAACATGCGATTCAGCCTTTTCCCAAAAACTGTCAGTATAGCTGAAGATCAATCTGGTTACCTTTCTGTCTTGATGACTATAGGATTCTGGTGCTTACATCAGAGATGTAACCTAAGGGATCTTGGTCCCTTAGGACAGTGGAAGTGGCATCCATGTTCCCCATCTACCCAAGTTTGTATTTTTTACCCAGATGAATAGGGAAATATAATTTTAGTCTCTAGGAATTCTAACCTTTGCCAAGTATACCTGAAGTCTTCATCCCATCCTGAGCTTGAGAAAATGGACCTTTGCCACATCAAAAATCAGAGAAAGAGGGGAGAGAAGCCAAGAGTAAATGATGTGATGATACTGTATGGTATCACCCAAGACTTCCAACTGCAACGATACAGGATTTTGAAGAATTGCTTGGAAGGCAGTCCCAACATGGTGACTGCAATTGCCATCTCAGTGAGTGCTCTCCCAGGAGCTGTTCCTAAGAAGTAGCGCCAAGGGAGAAGTACCAGGCAAATCAGCTACCTAGGAATGTGGAGCTATTCTAGGAAGCATGACAGTCTCGACAATTCATAGAGGAACATTTTAGAGCTCTCTTCAAGAGTGGCATATGAGGACTCCCTATGTTAGGAGTTTCCCGTGTCTGAAAGGTCTTGGAAAATGTGACTCACCAGAGAGATTAATGACAAAAGCCCCTCAAATGACTTTTGAACTTAGGGAATTCAAGGTCTCTGATTTTCTCTGACATCAAAACATGTATTTGTAGCTTTCCTCATGCATAAGGAGATTTGATTTTGGATTGGCCTATCAATAGAGGTCACAGTAAGAAAGAAGAACAGTTTTTCACAAAAACCAACTTAAAATTGGAAACTCGTAAATCTTACATGTGGGCTAACCAGTTATGTAATCTTGAATTCCAACCCATATTTTAGATCCCAGTTAAGTCTGAGAATAGGGGATTATAGAAGGATGGATATGTCATGGACCTACAAAAGTGGCTTCTTTTGTCTATTTCTCATAGTTTGTAAGGCTTTCATTGAAATGCACATTTGACGGTAGACAGGGCATATTGGCTGCATACTGATATTCAGCTTAATATAATGAGGAAGAAAAGAGTAGGAGATGATAGCTGTAGTAAGAAGAATTCACTTTGATAAATGTGGATGTCACTAATGCAAATTTAATTGGAACTGATGAATTTTTTGAACTTGGTGTTTTGCCTGATCTCTAATAGGATGTGTAGGGATATAATAATTTGTAACAGAAGAATATTTTGTCCCTTTTTAGATTTCATTTAACATTCCCTTATAACACTTGTATTTAAATAGAAGCCAATGTATTTCCTGTTGTCCATATTATATAGCTAACAACCCTAACCAGTCTAGTAATCGCTGGATGGTGTCTGCTAAGAGGGGTAAAGATTGTCCTCACACACAAAAAATCTCAACATTTAATTTTGTTCAACCTTCAAGTAATAGTTTATGATCAAGAGGTCTCATGTACACTTGGGGCTGGGGTACATATTGAACCTCTGGGCGCCTCCCTGTCTGTGCTAGGAATGTGAGTCACCTGGATTTTCACAAAGAGCTATTATTTCTTTTCATTTCTTAGCCTTTGACTTTGAAATATTCTGGGCACCATTTTCATAGCATATCAGAAACAACATATCTGAGTGTGTTACTTTTATACCTACATATCTGAAAGTGTTACTTTTATACCTTTTGGATTTCTGACTTAATGAGAAAATAGCTAAGTAGTATCTGGATAATAGTTAGGAATCTTTGGTTATCTATGGGAAAGTAAATTTGAGTGCCATTTTAAAAATGCATCAATATCTACCACAGGAGAGCACACTCATCTTCTCCCAAGTTGTAAGCCTCAGACGATGGTTTCCCTGACACAGATAAGGACTAAAGAAGCACAAGGTGAAGAAAAATAAGGGGCCAAAATAGGAGCAACAGGGGTTAGAAAAGGAAGAGTGAAGTAAGGTAAAGAATATGAAGTTGAAACGAACGGGGAGACTTAGGAGTCCTGATTTATGAGAAGAACTGACATAGGGTAATCACGTGGAGGTTTCTCTTTATTTTTTACCACTTGGTCTTTTCCTTCAGCCATCACTATCCTTGCCACTATGGGGTCTTGTTGACACATACCATACTTTAGTAATTGAAGTGGGGATTTACAACCCTGTTGGGACTCATACTTGATTGAGATCAGCTGAGAAAGGAGTAAAGGGGAAGGAGGAGAAGGAAACTCCTGACTCAGAAATAAGGGGTTTTGTTGACACATACCTGGTAGGCAAATTAATTATGTAGAGGGAACTGGCCCTTAGGCATTTTGTTATCAAACATCCTATTTTTTTAAATATAAAATCCTTCACAAAAACCTTTTCTATAATGTTTTCCTCCAAATAAATTGAATTTGTCATGCGTTGTAATACTCTAAGCTGTCAAGAAATACATTTTGGAACTTACTTGTGCTTCTATAAAATATAGTTGATACATGAAAATAAAAGTAAACTACTGCTTATTCTTTTCTTTCATATGAATTTTAAATATCTAGAGTTCACCATAGCTATTTGGTTGGTACAAATTAATAGCTCACTCTTAAAACCACTGTATTTCGTTTCCTTGAGTGGTCACCTGTTACAACAGTATGCACCGTAATGATCAACCACCAATATCTTAGTGACATATAGTAATAAGAATTTATTTCCCACATGTCTGTGGATAGGTAGGCTGTAGGTTCACTTCTGTGATTTTGCTGGGATAGCTCATCTCCATCTTTCATCCAAAAGATGAAATCATTTTTCATTTGTTGGTCATTCCCCTCCTGAGGTCAATAGGCTAATCTGGGCATGTTTTCTCATGATAGTGGCAGAAGTGCCAGAGAGTAAGGCCAGTTATAAAAGAGCTTTTATAATTTTCACGCTTTTAAACTTTGTACACATAAATTGTGCTATCATTCTGTTAGCCAAAAGCAAATCCTATCATCTAATGTGAAATCAAAGGTGGGGGAATAGACTTCAAGTCTTTCACAGAGGGAACTACAAAGTCACATGGAAAATGGCCTGGGATCAAAGAGGAAAAAGGAATTGGGGCCATTAATGTAATCTAACATATTTTGGAAACCCAAATATGACATTTCTTCATTTCTCTTTTCAGGTGTACATGCATACATATTTACACACAAATGTATATACACTGTATGTGTGTGTATAATGATACATGTATATAATATGTACACAACTCTTTGATTACATAGTAGTGTTTTCTTATATAGAAATTTCATTTTTCTTACAGAAATACAACATCGAGAGGAAACCTATTGGTGAGAGGTAAAGGCAACCTGAAGCAATTTTTATGATCGGTGGATTCTGCTTTTTTGAAGTTGTACTGCATAAGAAGAGGATATTTGAAAGTATTCAAGTAACCAGGTAACCTTGTTGGATAGGGCAATTTTCAGTACTTTCTTTGAATGTTATCAATCATATAATCTGCATTTCTTGTTACTAAAAAAAAAAAAGTATAAAATGAATTTCATTTGTTGTAGAGCTGGCAATGGGCAATTGCCTTGAATAAATCAGCAACATGGAGGGAAAAAAGCCCACACACTCAGTAGGCATATCTTTCTCAGCATCCTGTGTATTGCCAAGAGATAGATCAGTAATTGCCTCTAAGGAAATCTCAACCTAGCCCTGCTCAGGTACCTGAGTCACTCTTGAACACTGCCAGTGTGACACTTCCAGTTTTTCACAACTCAGATTAAATCACCAAACCTCCCAGAGCTGAGCATTACAGTGTATCTGTAAAGTTACTAGATCTCGTTGTCCTCCCCAGCCCAGTTGCAGAAGGCAGAAGTCACTCATCAAAGAATTTTCTCTCCTTCAGCCGTGACCTTCAGCCATTGCTTATCTCATTTCCTGGTGCATCTCCTCTGCCTTCTGCCCCCTTTTTCTTGCCTGGATTCTCATTACCATTTCCCGGGCCGTTGAAAGAATTTCCTCAAAAGAACCTGTCTCCTCCGTCTACTCATCTAATCTGATGCATCGTGTGTATTCTCATAGTCTAATCAGTATCCTCCCACAAAACACGTATACACATGCAAGTCCAAGACCTTCTATGTTCTGCATACCCTGGATTTATTCTGGACCCTTCCTTTTTTCCCAGTCTAATCTCCCAACCCATACCAACATCCAGTCAAACGTGACCAGCTCATTCTACTTTGCCTGGACTCTCCAGGGTTTAGTTGTGAAAGTCTCACATCAGTTCCAGACAAACCTGAGTGATCACTCTAACATACTCTCCCTCACTTGTTCAGACACACACACACCACATAATTTATTTAATGAATATTTATTGAACACCTAGTATGTGCTAGGCACTGTTCTGGGATACCAGAGATGCAGCAGTAAACAACAAGGCAAGGTCTTTTCTTACAGGCTTAAAAATTCTAATACAAAGAGATAGATGATACGCAAAAGATATAAATATGTCAATGGTGATAACTGCTGTGAAGAAGAAAAAGCAAGGGAGAGTGAAGAAGGGGCTGAGTAATATATCTTCCCAGGGGAGGAGGGAAGTTCTGACCAAACGTCTACATGCATTCCATGGTTAATAGTTTGCGTGTCTCCTCATGTGCCCTAAAATATCCAGTTCATTCTTTCATGGGTTCATTAATGTATTATCTCACACCATAAATTTTACTTCAACACCGACTACCCCCTAGACATGGTTTTAGAAATTGTTGACAAAAGAGTGAATGAAACTCACCTACTCCCCACTCTCACAGTTCTTAGAGTTATGTGCAAGAAAGATTTGAACCAATGATCACACAGATATATTTATAATTATAACATGTGATAAGAACTAAGAAGGTACTGAATGGGAAACTATGGGTACTTGATAGCAGGATCTAAATTTGAATCAGGAGTTAAGAATACATTCACAAAAGTATAGACTAGTAGAATGAGCCAGGGAAGGAGTGTTGGGGAGGGAAAACATTCTAGGCCCAAGGAGCAGGGCATGTGAAGCTGTGAGGAAGGGACATAAAAGCTTAGTGTGGAGCAGAAAGCAAGCCCATCTGTGCAGAGCACAGTGAGTACTAGGTGATGAGTGCTGAGAAGACAGTAGAGAATCGATCAGGGAGGTTTTTATATTCTGAAGACTCTTGGTCTTGGTTGTACTTTGCAGTCACCTAGGGTTTTATAAAATCCTGTTTCCTTGTTCCCTAGGGAGAACTCTGTAGGGAGAGTTTCTGGTTTGGAGTACAGATTGGGTGTTGGGTTTTAAAATATTTCTTGTTGGAGGGGTGCCTGGGTGGCTCAGTCAAACATCTGACTCTTGGTTTCAGTTCAGCTCATGATCTTGTGGTTTGTGAGTTTGAGCCCTGCATTGGGGTCTGTGCCTGCTCAAGACTCTCTCTCCCTCCCTCTCTCTCTGCCCCTCCCCAGCTTGTTCTCTTTCTCTCTCTCTCTCTCAAAAAATAAATAAACTTAAAAAATATTTCTCACTGGTGAATATTTTTCCCAATTATAGGCTTTCACCTGTTTCTTCATGCAAGAAAAGACCCCACCCCAGTTTTTACATATTAGAACCCTGCATATTTTCCCCAGGTTTAAGTGTTACCTTTCCTCGGAAATTTTTCTTCCTTGCCCTGCTGAAGACAACCACTTGTTCTCTTTTCTCTTTGCCCTTTGATGTCTTGTTTAGATACAGCATTAAAGAGCATCAGAAACTAACATTCTGATTCAATTGCAGACAACTTTGAACTATTTTTCTCACCCATCAGTTGCCTTATTTGTCCCTGTCTCATTTCTATCCTCCACGCTGCCTCTCAAAATCTTAGTACCTAGACTTGACTGCAGCAGATATTAGGTATGAGTCGGTTAAATTGAATAGACTACCACCGTAAGAGGAGACAAATGCCCAAGACAGTACAATATCTCTAAATCTTAGATTTACATTCATGAGAGTGAATAAGCTTGCATCCAGTCACATTACTTGGCTGTCTCTGAGATAAGCACAGGCAAATGTAATTGTCATTTTTTATTTAGTGTTCTAAGCTGAGATGAAAAAAAGATGGCATTCTGCAGCCTCTAAATTTGATCTTACTTTAATGGTTTTGTTTTCCATTACGAGTTTTTTAAAAGTTGGGAATAAACATGCCGAACTCTTCTTTATTCCTATTTTTCTGGTGAACCATACATCTAAATAGTGTTCATTTGCTTTGGATGTTCCTGGCATCATTTTTAGCTAGTGCCTCTGATCTTGTTAAAGGCAGAATCCATTTTTATTTTTTAATCAAGAATTCTGTCTTTGATAGTGAGTTACTGAGAAGGGAATAGATAAAACCTGAACTATCCAGAGGGAATTTCCCTGGCCTGCTTTGTGGAGATAGTCCAACATCAGGCAGGGTTATTAATCATGCCTCTTTTTATGGACCTCAAGTTCTTCTTGCTCCTATTGAATAAAAACAAAATTATCTAAATGAAAATTCAAATAATGTATTTCAAGCATTCTTGAATGAAAACTAACATATATCCTTAATTCTGTAATCTGTAAGCACAGATGAGTGGAAGGCAGAATAAGATTTCCATTCTAAAACTGCTGTATCATTTCGACTGCCTTTGATGGCAGGTAGAACAAAAGTAAACTCAAAGAAATTTCAAAAGTAGGAAGCATTTTATTTCACTGACCAAAAAGACCTTTCCAAGGTTGGTTAATTCACAGACTCAATGATACCTTTAAGGATTAGGTTTTTCCAGTATCTGTTTTGCCATCTTTCCCGTTTCAAGGAGGTTCTCAGGTTCATTCCTCTCATGATTGTAAGATGGATGCCACAGTTCCAAGCGTCACATCCAAACACAATATCCAGAGAAAGATTCCTTGACCTTCTTTGGTCACCAAAACAAACAAACAAACAAGCCAGCCAGGAAACACTTCTGAAGTCATGTTCTTGTTTGCCACTCAGAAGACTTCCTCTCACCATTTTGTTGACCATAATTCTGCAACAAGTCTGCATCCAGAGGAAATGGTACCACCACTGTGGGTCCATTCCAATCAAGAACGATCGCTTGGGGCTGATTCCCCAAACACATGGCCCTGTGAAGGAGAGTAGATACTTGAACCAAGACTGAGGAAAGGTAAGAGAATGAGAACAGCGGGGGGAACCAACTAACAGTGTCTGCCAAAACTGGCATGGGACTTAAGAGAACTGAATTGTAGACCATTATATTTCTTCTTCAAACCAGGAGGTTACAACATTAAAATCAGAGGCTTTAGGAAGGCTACTTTAAAACTTTGTTGATTTTAAAATTTCAAAAATGTGAGGAAAAGCCTCTTTTAAGAAAAAGCAGTATTTGCATTAGTTTATTTGTTGTATTAAAGTATTGCAAACTGAGTCCTGGCCTAGAGGATTTTAAATAACCAAGTCTTTAAAGTTTTCAACAGTGGCCTTTCTCTGCAGGAGAAAGTGGGATTTCTTTCTCCTGCAGTTTTTTTTTTTTTTTTAATGAAACAAAATTTTAGCACTGTGGGCATTTTTACACCGTGTGTGTCTACAGTGTGAAAATGTGATATTGATGGTAGGTTGCGGGACTCAGGAGCATGGTGTGGGTCAGCAGTTAGTGTCAGGATTTGGAGTCGGGGTTCAGGTTAAGGAAGATAAGCTGTTAGAGTTGGAGGGATGATGAGTGTGTCTAAACTTGAGGGAGAGAGGGGGATGGGGCTAATTGAACTGTGGAGCTGCGGCAGGGGACCATTTCCCAGATTGGAGTTTACTTTCATAAGGAAGTGAAATTCTAAGGGGCTATTGCTAAATAGACTGTATAAATTACTCCGATGGAAAAAGCACTGCTTTCCTGCCCAGGAGACTGTCCGATATTTGGTAGTCAGAGGATTATTCTACTCATTTGCACAAGGAATCTCAAATGACTGTGATGTTTTCATATCTCCAGAGGGTGAGCACACTAGTCCAGAGATGACTAGAAACCCTCGGATGAGCAGCAGTACACAAGGACAGAGACCAGCGGGCAGTAGGGGTGAGGATTCTTCCTTCAGTATGTTTCACAGCAGAGGCCCCGGCAGGGGCTACAAGTCATAAACATGTTTACTCTCTTAGGTAATGAGAAAGTTTTTATATTTTTATTATGCCTAGTCAGCCATTTTTTTCTCCAATGCTAAATTCTCTTTGCTGGAAGTTTATTTAGGATTTTTTATGTTGATGTTTGTAATTGTTTTCTTTTTTCTTACTGTTCTCAGTTTTTTTTTAATTTAAATTTTTTTATTAAAACATTTTTTTTAATGTTCATTTTTGAGAGAAAGAGAGGGAGAGAGTGCTTGCGTGCACACACGCAAGACGGGGAGGGGCAGAGAGAAAGGGAGACATGGAATCTGAAGTAGCTCCAGGCTCTGAGTTATGAATACAGAGTCCTAGGCGGGGGCCTGAACCCACAAACCATGAGATCACGACCTGAGCCGAAGTTGGACGCTCAACCAACTGAGCCACCCAGGCTCCCCATTTTTAAATTTTCTTAATGTTTACTTCTTTTTGAGAGAGAGACAGTGAGCAAGCGAGCAAGAGAGGGAGCACATGAGCAAGGGAGAGGCAGACACACACACACACACACACACACACACACACACACACACACAGAATCCGAAGCAGGCTCCAGGCTCTGAGCTGTCAGCACAGAACCCGACACGGGGCTCGAACCCACGAACTGCAAGATCCCCACCTGAGCCAAAGTCGGCTGCTTAACTGACTGAGTTACCCAGGCATCCCTGTTCTTACTCAGTTTTGTTATTGAGGTTATATTAGTCACATCAAATGATGCAATTAGCTTTCTCTTATTTTGGGGTTCTTTGAGACGTTTGTATAAGACAGGACTTCTAAGTTCCCTGAATATCCAGTAAAGATTTTCCTGCAGACTCACCTGGCCTTGTTACCCTTTATGACATAGGATTGTTATTGTTCTTTCTCCCTGTCACAGTCTAGTTTCCTACATTGTTACTGATATTTGTATATTTTCATTTCTTTTTGGGTTATTTTGGCATTTATAATTCCTAGATTATCCATTTCATTTAATTTTTTTCAAAATATTGGGAACGTTTCTTTTATTTCAGTATGAGTTTCAGAATGGTTCATTGTACAAGACAATTATGTATCACTGAATAATACTAAGTCATACTGTTAAGCTGGAACATTAATCACCATGGATATATATTTTGAGGATCAGGCTTGCTGTGGTAGGTTTTAGGGAAGAGAGTGTCAAGAATGATACCAAGATTGAAGCATATCCTTATCTGGCAAATACTACAAGTGCTGGTTTAATAGGTGGCAAAAGTCTATGGGTAGAGCAGTAATTTGCACCAACAAGCCTTTATTTCCTGTCTTGCAACCCAAAGGGTAGATTACAGTTTATATTCATTTAAATATGAATTTACGTGCACTGAAAGACAGAAACGTTAAAAAAATGAATCTTTATTTACGTATTTTGAGAAAGAGAGAGAGCTGGCATAGGGCAGAGAGAGGGAGACAGACTATCCTAAGCAGGCTCTGAACTGTCAGCATAGAGCCTGATGTGGGGCTTTAACTCACGAACCATGAGATCATGACCTGAGCTGAAGTTGCCCGCTTAGCCAACTGAGCCATCCAGGTGCCCCAAAAGACTGAAACATTTAAACAGTAATGTGGTATGAGGGAAATTCATGAAGTTGAGCTCCATGAGGGTGAGGGTTTTTTGTCATTTTTATCTCCCACTCTGTTTCCAGAGAGTGAAACAGTGCCTAGCACATGGTAAGTGCTTAATAACTTCTTAAATGAAGGAAAATCTGAAAACCTAATACTCATAACAACTTTGTTACTATAATTACAAACACTTACTTTGTGCTTCCTCTATAGCAGAAATCATTCTAGGGGTGCCTGGGTGGCTCAGTCAGTTAAGCGTCTGACTCTTGATTTCAGCTCAGATCATGATCTCATGGTTTGTAAGTTTGAGTCCCACATCAGGCTCTGCACTAACAGTATGGAGCCTGCTTGGGATTCTCTCTCTCTCCCCCCTCTCTCTGTCTCTCTCAAAATAAATAAACTTAAAAAAAATAGAAATCATTTGATTCTTGTGTCAATTTATCTAAATCCTTAGGAAATTGTATAGCTGTTAGATGTCTTTATGCCATTTCTGTAGTGTTTTCATTACTGTGGGGTTTTTTTAAATATGTTTTGAAGTCAGGAAGTGTGATACTTCTAGTTTTGTTCTTCTTTCTCGAGATTGACTTGGCTATTTGTGCTCTTTTGTGGTTCCATATGAATTTTAGAATTAAAAAAAATTTCTGTTAAAAATGTCGTTGGGGTTTCTATGGGGATTGCGCTGAATATGTAGATTGCTCAGGTAGTATAGACATTTTAACAATATTAAGTCTCCAAATCCATGAACACAGGATGTTGTTCCATTGTTTGTGTCTTTTTTAATTTCTTTCATCAGTTTTTTATAGTTTTTAGTATACATGAATTTAACTCCTTAACTAAACTTTGTCCTAAGTATTTTATTCTTTTCGTTGCTATTTTAAGTGGGATTATTTTTGTAATTTCCTTTTAAGCTAGTTCATAGTTATTGTAACTGATTTTTTAGTAAAAAGATTTTTTCCATTTTTATTGAGAAATAATTGGCATACATCACTGTATAAATTTACGTGTACATCATGATGGTTTGATTTACATATATTGTGAAATGATTACCACTATAGGTTCAGCTAACATCCATCTTCTCATATAGATACAATAAAAAGGAAAGAAAGGAGAAAAAAGGGGAAAAAAACTTTCTCCTTGTGATAACTCTTACGATTTACTCTCTTAACGACTTTCCTGTATGATATTATCTACTTAGACTTATTTATCTGATAACTGGAAGTTTTACCTTTTGACCACCTTCCTCTGATTGTCCCCTGTTCCCGGCCTCTGGTAACCACAAATCTGATCTCTTTTCCCTGAGTTTTGTTTTGTTTTTTAGATTCCACATGTGAGTGAGATCATACAGTAAGTCTCTGACTTTTTTCATTTAGCATAATGCCTTCAAGTTCCATCCCTGTTGTCACAAGTGATAGGATTTCCTCATTTTTCTATGGTTGAATAATAATCTACTGTGTGTGTGTACATGTATACCCACAACTTCTTTATCCATTCATCCACAAGTAGACACTGAGGTTGTTTCCATGTCTTGGCTGTTGTAAATGATGCTGCTGTGAACATGGGTGCAGACATCTTTTGAGTTAGTGTTTTCATTTCCTTTGGCTATATTCCCAGAAGTGGAATTGCCAGATCATATGGTAGTTCTGTTTTAAATTTTTTGAGGCTCCTCCATACTGTTTTCCATACTGGGTGTGCCAATTTACAGTCACACCAACAATGCATGAGGGTTCTCTTTTTTCCATATTCATGCCAGCAGTTGTTAGGTCTGTCTCTTTAATGATGGCCATTCTACCATTCTAAGATGTGAGGTGACATCCCAATGTGGTTTAAGTTTGCATTTCCCTAATGACTAGCAATGTTGAGCATCCTTTCATGTATCTATTAGCCTTTTGTATATCTTCTTTTGAGATGTGTCTATTCAGGTTGTTATTATTTTGGAGGGGTTGTTTTTTTATGAGTTCTTCATATATTTTGGATATTAACCACATACAAGATAAATGATTAACAAATATTTTTTCCTGTTCCACAGGTTGTCTTTTTTACTTTGTAGATGGTTTCCTTTGCTTTGCAGAAGCTTTTTAGTTTGACATAGTCTCACTTGTTCATTTATAATTTTGTTGCTTGTGCTTTAGATGTCCTATTCAAAAAATCATTACCAAGACCCATGTCAAGAAACTTTGTTTCTGTGTTTTCTTTCAGGAGTTGCTTGGTTTCACACCTTACATTTAAGTCTCTCATCCATTGTGAGTTAATTTTTGTGAGTGGTGCATGATGGGGGGGATTCAGTTTCATTCTTTTACATGAGAATATCCAGTTGTCCCAACACCATTCGTGTAAAGAACTGTCTTTTCTCTATTGAAGATTCTTCCTTTAAAGTTTTTATTCTAATTCCAATTAGTTAACTTAGAGTGTTACATTAGTTTCAAGTGTACGCTTTTAAGTATTCTTGGCTCCCATATCAAATATTAGTTGACCATATATGTATGGGTTTATTTATGAGTTCTTGATTCTATTCCATTGGTCTATTTGTTTTTTATGCCAGTAACAAACTGTTGTGATGATCATAGCTTTATAGTATAGCATGAAATTAGGAAATGTGATGCCTCCTGCTGTGTTCTTCTTTCTCAGGATTTCTTTGGCTACTTAGGGTCTTTTGTAGTTCCATATAAATTTTAGGAGTGTCTGTTTTTTACTGATGTAAAAAAATGCCATTGGAATCTCGGTAGGGATTGCATTGAATCTTTAGATGGATTTTGGTGGTACTGACATTTTAACAATCTTAATTCTTCTAATCTATGAACATGGGATGCATTTCCATTTATTTGTGTTCTCTTTGCTTTCATCAAAGTCTTAGAGTTTTCAGATGAGAGATCTTTTACCTTAAATTTATTTCCAAGTATATTGTTTTTTATGATATTGCAAATGGGATTGGTTTCTTTATTTCTTTTACAGTTAACTCATTGTTGATATACAGAAAGACTACTGATTTCTGTATGTTAATTTTGTATCCTGCAACTTCTTTGAATTCATTGATTAGGTCTAACAGTTGTTTTGGTTGAATGTTTAGGATTTTTCTATGTGTAAAATCATGTCATCTGCAAATAGAGTTTTACTTTTTAATTTCCAATTCTCATACCTTTTATTTATTTTTCTTGACTGGTTTCTCTACCTAGGATTTCGAGTACTATGTTGTATAAGAGTGGTGAGAGTGGGTACCTTCTCTTATTCATGAGGAAAAGCTTTTTTAAAATTTTTTGTTTTAATTTTTAATTTTTTTAAGTTTACATCCAAATTAGTTAGCATATAGTGCAACAAGGATTTCAGGAGTAGATTCCTTAGTGCTCCTTACCCATTTATCCCATCCCCCCTCCCCCAACCCCTCCCATAACCTTCAGTTCTCCATATTTATGAGTCTCTTCTGTTTTGTCCCCCTCCCTGTTTTTATATTATTTTTGCTTCCCTTCCCTTATGTTCATCTGTTTTGTCTCTTAAAGTCCTCATATGACTAAAGTCATATGATTTTTGTCTTTCTCTGACTAATTTCAGTTAGCATAATACCCTCCAGTTCCATCTGCGTAGTTGCAAATGCAAGATTTCATTCTTTTCGATTGCCAAGTATTACTCCATTGTGTGTGTGTGTGTGTGTGTGTGTACACACACACCACATTTTCTTTATCCATTCATCCATTGATGGACATTTGGGCTCTTTCCATACTTTGGCTATTGTGGATAGTGCTGCTATAAACATGGGGGTGCATGTGTCCCTTCAAAACAGCACACCTGTATCCCTTGGATAAATGCCTAGTAGTGCCGTTGCTGGGTCGTAGGGTAGTTCTATTTTTAGTTTTCTGAGGAACCTCCATACTGTTTTCCAGAGTGGCTGTACCAGCTTACATTGCCACCAACAATGCAAAAGAGATCCTCTTTCTCCATATCCTCGCCAACATCTGTTGTTGCCTGAGTTGTTCATGTTAGCCGTTCTGACGGGTGGAAGGTGGTATCTCATTGTGGTTTTGATTTGTATTTCCCTGATGATGGGTGATGTTGAGCATTTTTTCATGTGTCGGTTGGCCATCTGGATGTCTTCTTTGGAGCAATGTCTTTTCATGTCTTTTGCCCATTTCTTCACTGGATTATTTGTCTGTTGGGTGTTGAGTTTGATAAGTTGTTTATAGATTTTGGATACTAACCCTCTATCTGATATGTCATTTGCAAATATCTTCTCCCATTCTGTCAGTTGCCTTTTAATTTTGTTGATTGTTTCCTTTGCTGTGCAGAAGCTTTTTATTTTGATGAGGTCCCAGTAGTTCATTTTTGCTTTTGTTTCCCTTGCTTCCAGAGACGTGTTGAGTAAGAAGTTGCTGTGGGCAAGATCAAAGAGGTTTTTGCCTGTTTTCTCCTCGAGGATTTTCATGGCTTCCTGTCTTAGATTGAGGTCTTTCATCCATTTTGAGTTTATTTTTGTGTATGGTGTAAGAAAGTGGTCCAGGTTCATTCTTCTGCATGTCGCTGTCCAGTTTTCCCAGCACCACTTGCTGAAGAGACTGTCTTTATTCCATTGGATATGCTTTCCTACTTTGTGAAAGATTAGTTGGCCATATGGTTGTGCGTCTACCTGAGGAAAAGCTTTTAGAGGAAAAGCTTTCCTTTTAACAGGTGAGTGTGATGTTAGCTGTAGACTTGTCATACGTGGTCTTTTTACATTAAGTTCCTTCTATGTCTAATTTGTTAACAGTTTTTATTATCAGTGGATGTTGAATTTTTTCAAATGCTTTTTATGTGTGTTGAGATTATCATACAATTCTTTTCTTTCATTCGATTAATGCAATGTATCGTATTGATTGGTTTATGTTGAATCATCCTTGTATCCTGGGGCAAATCCCACTTGACTGTGGTGAATGATCCTTTTAATGTGATGTTGGATTCAGTTTGCTGATATTTTGCTGATCATTTTTATATTTGTATTTACCAGGGTTATTTTCCTGTAGTTTTATTTTCTTATGGTGTCTTTGTTTGGCTTTAGTTTCAGGGTAATGCTGGAGTCATAAAATGAGTTTGGAAGAATTCCTTCCTCTTTAATTTTTTGGAAAAGTTTCAAAGAGATTGGCATTAATTCTTTTTTAAATGTTGGTAGAATTCACCAGTGAAGCCATTTTGTGTGTGCTAGTCACAAAAAGAGAAATATGGTATCATTCTACTTAGAGGAGGTACCTTGAGTAGTCAAATTCATAGAGATACAAAGTAGAATGTTGGTCACTAGGCAATATGGGGAGGGAGAAATGGGAGTTATGGTTTAATGGGTATAAAATTTTAGTTTTGCAAGATGAAAAGAGTTTTGCAGATGGTTTGAGTTTTGAGCAACAATGTGAATGGATTTAACCTTCCTGAGCTATGCACCTGCATGTGGTTAAGATGGTAAATTTTATGTTACGTGTATTTTGCCATAGTTAATTGTTTTAAATGTACATGAATCTGCTAATTAGAAGTAGGTGAGATTTGTTTTCAGTGTTTAGTCTGACAATTATAAAACAAAGAGTTAAGATATATCACTGTTTATTCCAGCTTAAGGTAAGTTTTAGATCTGAAAATTAGCTAGAATATGTACTAGAATTATTCTGTTTTTGATTTATGAATTCAACCTTAGTATATATGTCCATTGCTACTTCAAAGACCAAATCAATTATTGTTTCCTCTGACACACATCTCAAAATAATTCTTTTTTTGTTGTTTTGAGTAGAATTCTGTACATATTGCTAGACTGACCTACATAGTGGTACATATGTTTACCTCTACCATTTAATGTTGGGGATTACCTTTTAGATAATTTTGTTTCCTTGGTTCTTAGTATTGTGCCAGTCATAGAGCAGGCAGAAAATAAGAGTTTACTCAACTCACTGAGCAAACATTTTTTAAGCACTTAATATACACAAGGACCAAGTATGGTAACCAACTGGAATTTAAATAAAAACTTAAAAATACACACACACACACACACACACACACACACACACGAGGACCAAGATAGATGAATTTTTTCATGTTGCCTTTATTTATTTAGTACTAGGAAATAATCTAAAACTTAACCACAGTGTTACTGTTGACAAAATAGGCTTAATATGTTTTTACTCAAAAGATGTTTGATATTTACTAGAACACAAAACAATAATTTAACTTATGGGAAGAGAAGGCATAATTCTGGAATTTCGTGCCTCTGAAAGATAGAGTTGCTTGTTTTAGCCTCAAACTTCCTTCTTGATGTCTTTGAATATGTACCATACTTGGTAGTGCCAGTTCTTAAAATTAGACCTGGAATATTCCTTTTATGCCTAGAAAAAAAAGTTCCTGTAACTTGTAGAGCAATTATAATTGCACTAGTGATAGTACCAAAATGTAGCTACTAAAAGTAGTTGTTTGAGAATGTGGGACAGCTTAATTGAGTCTGTACGCCAGTGTGGCATTAGCAGTTACCATAACCTTTATTGTAGGCCTAAGAAACTGTTACAAATAAGCACACTTCACTATTTTTACGTTGAGTTTAGGTGAAAGCATCCTTAGGAGTTGTATGCTACCTTATGTCACAATCTATGTTGTGTGTTCTGTGAATGTGTGTTCTTTTGTTTATGGAGGGCTAAGTGGTGCCAGCATTTCTTAAATTGTCATCTTTGAAAACACATTCAGTGTATTAAGAGATCTACTTTTTTTAGTTGGAAATGGAGGAGTATTTTTTTCTAATTTTTATTTAAATTCCAGTTAACACAGTGCTATATTAGTTCCACGTGTACAATATAGTAATTCATCACTTCCGTACATCACCGGCTGCTCATCCCAACAAGTGCCCTCCTTAATCTCCTCACCTATTTAGCCCATTCACCTCCCACTCCCTCCCCTTTGGTAACCATCAGTTTGTTCTCCATAGTTAAGAGTCTCTTTCTTCGTTTGCCTCTCTCTAAGAAATCTAATTGTTAATTTTATTATTAATAAAAAATCTGTGAGCCTGGTGTTTCACATAAAGATTAGGACCAACAGGAACCCATGTCAGTGTAATGAAACAGACTGATCAGCTGATTGGATTTAGAATTGTGAGATCATCCTCTTAGATTTTATAAGCTAAAACAAAAACTAGGGAGTTTGTGCTTTGAATGGCAAAGGAATTTTTAGAGCTGAAAATTGTTAATCGCGTTTTCCATGTTTAATAAATGTAGAAATATTGGGGCATCTGGGTGGCTCAGTCAGGTAAGCGTCTGACTTTGGCTCAGGTCATGATCTCATGCTCGTGAATTCAAGCCCCACATCCCGCTTTGTGCTGACAGCTCAGAGCCTGGAGCCTATTTCACATTCTGTCTCTCTCTCTCTCTTTCTCTCTCTCAATCTCTCTCTCTGCCTCTCCCTTGCTTGCACTCTGAGTCTCTCTCAAAAATAAATAAACATTACACTCTTTTAAAAAAAAGCATAGAAATATGAAAATAATTATGGTGATCAGGAACACTGAATTTATGATAAGAGAGTCCTATATAGAATGTCATCAGTCCCAGGGCGCCTGGGTGGCTCAGTCGGTTAAGCGTCCGACTTCAGCTCAGGTCATGATCTCGCGGTCCGTGAGTTCGAGCCCCACGTTGGGCTCCGTGCTGACAGAGCCTGGAGCCTGCTTCAGATTCTGTGTCTTCCTCTCTCTCTGGCCCTCCCCCACTCTCACTTTGTCTCACTCTCTCAAAAATAAATAAATGTAAAAAAAATTTAAAAAAAAGAATGTCATCAGTCCCTATGTTCAACCCCTGATTATTTACATATACACAGTTAGAGCCAATTATGAGGATCATCTGTTCTTATGAGTAGCAGATTAATTATTCTATGACATGTTTTAACTTCAGTTCTCAAATTAATTCAAAGCCACTATGGGAACTGAGGATTGTCTGTGACAATTTCTTCTACATGTATAAAAACTTAAAAAAAAAAAAACTACTTAGAAACATTTTTAAAACATCATGAAGTTTTTGTAACTTTATGAAGTAACTGTATAAGTGAGGGTGTTCTAACGAAATGAACCCAAAGAATATGGAAAAAAGACAGAATGTTGGGCAAGTGATACTGGGTTGATTGAAAACATCAGGCAGCTAGAACTACTTCTATGGTAGAAACTGAGTAATCTGGAAGGAAATACAGTAAAACCTTGGATTGCAGGTAACTTGTTCTGTGAGTGTTCTGCACAACGAGCAAACATTTCTGATAAATTTTAACTTGATAAACAAGCAATGTCTTGCAACACAAGTAGTACAGGATGCCAAATGTCACATGATCAGAACTGAACCAATGGTTCTCTCTTTCTCTCTCTTGCTCACTCACTTGCTGCGGGATTGTGGGTGTTCATCTCCCATGCTGTGTGTCTGACAGAAATCAGTGATTTTTCAGAGCATTGGAAGGTGCCCACAACTGGCACTACTGTATTTTTTGTCCCTTCAAAGCACCTATGGACAGTCCTTTGCTTTTCCAGACAAGAGTAAGCCTAAGAATGCTTTGCTTCATTCTAGGTCCGGCTGCCTGCAGATAGAGACCCTTTCTTCTGCTGCCTTATTGTCAGTTACATTAAGCACAGTATATGGCAAGAGTTTATTAATACTGTACTGTAGTCAACATCCGTACGAGTGTATACAATGGCCCCCATGCAGAAAGAGATTCCACTGAGCCAATAGATAGCAGGGATTCCATTAGTGATTGTTAAAGTCGTTCTAAACAATAACCTTCCTCTCCCTTGTCTCCCTCACACCAGCCAGGAAGGTTTTCAAAGGTAAGCGCAGATTAATCAGTTTCTTTTTCTTTATATTTTGTATTTTCTTTATTATTTTGTATTATATTACAGTATGGTAATCATTTTAATATGAATATTTTGGGGTTGTGGGATGAATCATTTGAGTTTCCATTCTTTCTTATGGGGAAATTCACTTTGACATACAAGTGCTTTGGATTACAATCATGTTTCTGGAATGGATTATGCTTGCAAACCAAGATTTTACTGTAGAAGAAATATCCGTGGATCTATTTGTACTTAGGCAGTGTGTCATCTCCCCTTTATCTACCATCAGGAAAGAATTTGGGACAAGTGGCTAGAATTATAAGCTCAAGCACAAATACCAATGATTGCTAGCTTCTTCCCGTAAGGCTAGAGTGGAAAGGGTATCTGGGCCCATAATCATCATGCTATTCCTTCTATATCCTATGAAAGAGTTAAAAGCTGCTTCTTTTTTTTATTTTTTCAATATATGAAATTTATTGTCAAATTGGTTTCCATACAACACCCAGTGCTCATCCCAAAAGGTGCCCTCCTCAATACCCATCACCCACCCTCCCCTCCCTCCCACCCCCCATCAACCCTCAGTTTGTTCTCAGTTTTTAAGAGTCTTTTATGATTTGGCTCTCTACCACTCTAACCTCTTTTTTTTTTCCTTCCCCTCCCCCATGGGTTTCTGTTAAGTTTCTCAGGATCCACATAAGAGTGAAACCATATGGTATCTGTCTTTCTCTGTATGGCTTATTTCACTTAGCATCACACTCTCCAGTTCCATCCATGTTGCTACAAAGGGCCATATTTCATTCTTTCTCATTGCCATGTAGTACTCCATTGTGTATATAAACCACAATTTCTTTATCCATTCATCAGTTGCTGGACATTTAGGCTCTTTCCATTATTTGGCTATTGTTGAGAGTGCTGCTATAAACATTGGGGTACAAGTGCCCCTGTGCATCAGTACTCCTGTATCCCTTGGGTAAATTCCTAGCAGTGCTATTGCTGGGTCATAGGGTAGATCTATTTTTAATTTTTTGAGGAGCCTCCACACTGTTGTCCAGAGTGGCTGCACCAATTTGCATTCCCATCAACAGTGCAAGAGGGTTCCCGTTTCTCCACATCCTCTCCAGCATCTATGGTCTCCTGATATGTTCATTTTGGCTACTCTGACTGGCGTGAGGTGATATCTGAGTGTGGTTTTGATTTGTATTTCCCTGATGAGGAGCGACGTTGAGCATCTTTTCATGTGCCTGTTGGCCATCCGGATGTCTTCTTTAGAGAAGTGTCTATTCATGTTTTCTGCCCATTTCCTCACTGGGTTATTTGTTTTTCGGGTGTGGAGTTTGGTGAGCTCTTTATAGATTTTGGATACTAGCCCTTTGTCCAATATGTCATTTGCAAATATCTTTTCCCATTCCGTTGGTTGCCTTTTAGTTTTGTTGGTTGTTTCCTTTGCTGTGCAGAAGCTTTTTATCTTCATAAGGTCCCAGTAGTTCATTTTTGCTTTTAATTCCCTTGCCTTTGGGCATGTGTCAAGTAAGAAATTGCTACTGCTGAGGTCAGAGAGGTCTTTTCCTGCTTTCTCCTCTAGGGTTTTGATGGTTTCCTGTCTCACATTCAGATCCTTTATCCATTTTGAGTTTATTTTTGTGAATGGTGTGAGAAAGTGGTCTAGTTTCAATCTTCTACATGTTGCTGTCCAGTTCTCCCAGCACCATTTGTTAAAGAGACTGTCTTTTTCCATTGGATGTTCTTTCCTGCTTTGTCAAAGATGAGTTGGCCATACGTTTGTGGGTCTAGTTCTGGGGTTTCTATTCTATTCCATTGGTCTATGTGTCTGTTTTTGTGTCAATACCATGCTGTCTTGATGATGACAGCTTTGTAGTAGAGGCTAAAGTGTGGGATTGTGATGCCTCCTGCTTTGGTCTTCTTCTTCAAAATTACTTTGGCTATTGGGGGCCTTTTGTAGTTCCATATGAATATTAGGATTGCTTGTTCTAGTTTCGAGGAGAATGCTGGTGCAGCTTCAAGTCTACTTTAGCCCTGTTAGGAATGTTAATACAATGTCAGTTCAGGAGTGTGGGGCCTTTATTTCATTCACTTTCGTGTCTCCACCTACTACTCTGCTGGGCATATTCTCAGTGGCCTGAAATATTTGAATGAATTAATGAATTAACATGGACTCTTTCCTTCTGAGGAGCTCTTTCAAGGGAGGAATACAAACTAACTGGTCAACTTTAGCAAGTAGGAATTCTGGATCAGAAAATCCATAGTCATTTAGTACGATCTGCAAAAGCATGTAAGAGTGATAGAGCATGCCAGTGGTGCAAAATATATCAGGAACAATCACTTTAAAAAGGTCTGTTTATTCGGTTGGGTTTTTTGTAAATTGGTGGCTAATAAGAAAAAGGCTTGAATTCAACTTAAACAATTACTTCCTTTGTTTTTTCTTTTCTACGTTTAACAAGGGTTATGCTGGTTATCTTTATCCCAGAGAGGGAAATCTGTAGCTTTCTGCTTCTTTTCTTTTTTTTAATTTTTTAATGTTTATTTATTTTTGAGAGAGAGAGAGAGAGAGCGCACTCAGGTAGGGCAGGGGCAGAGAGAAGGGGACAGAGGATCCAAATGGAGCTCTTGTGCTGACAGCAGCAAGCCTGATGTGGGGCTCAAACTCACAAACCACGAGATTGTGACCTGAGCTGAAGTCAGATGCTCAGCCCACTGAGCCAACCATGTGCCCTGCTTTCTGCCTCTTTTCAAAGTCAAAAAAAGTCTGCGTATAAATTACAGTAAATCCATATCATGATCTTAACTCTGTTGTAAAGGGATCTTACCATATTCCTGGAAATTGTGTGTGTGTGTGTGTGTGTGTGTGTGTGTGGTGAGGAGGGGGGAGATTCTCAAAGTTCTATTTTGCTGGCTGGTTTTGTCTCTGGCCTCTCTCTGTTATTATCCTTAATTCATCCTTTAATAGAAGTTCTCATCAACTTCTACTATAGGACCCCTGTAACTTCATCTGTAGGCATTAGTTGGGATTGTAGCCCTACTGTACTCTTCACTATTCATTGCCAAAATTTCAATCATTAAGTGATTGAACTGGGTATTGACAAAATAAAATCTTAGTAACTAAACCACTATGTCACCCTTTCATGACCAACATAAGAAAAATACAAATGAAAATAGTGGGGTGCCTGGGTGGCTCAGTTGGTTAGTCATGTGACTCTTGATTTTAGCTCAGGTTATGATCTCACAGTTTGTGAGTTTGAGCCCTACATTGGGCTCTCTGCCAATGGCATGGAGTTTGCTGGGGATTCTGGCTCCCTCTCTCTCTGCCTCTCCCCCACATGCTCTCTATCTCTCTCTCAAAATAAATAAATAAACTTAAAAAAAATAAAATAGTGTTTTCAGTACAGTTGTAGAGAAAACTTAGGAAGAAGCTATAGTAATTAGAGAAAAAGTGTAATATACTTATAAATTAGAAAAAACATTAATATATTTTAGAAATGTGTTGAATGTTTTGTTTTACTCTTTTCATTTCTATTACCTCCCACCAGAAACAATAGAGTTAAAAAATATTAGCTTAAGCATTTGAGTATGAAAGTGATAACATGAACAGAATCATAGAATAGGGCCTTATTTAGCTGAAAACAAGAGATTTATGTGCAAAAAGAGTCAAAAGTATTGGAACTAGGTGAAGAGTATTAGAAGTAGGTGAAGATGAATTTACATCATGCAATGTGTGTATTTTTCTAGTGATTACATATATCTAATAGCTACTACACATTTGGAAAATAAATGAGAAAGTAAATTAAATCTGAAATCTATTTCCAATACCAGTGACAGATGAGGTACCTTTATGGGTCCATTTGATGTTTAGTTCCACAATTAAATTTTCATAGTAGCAAAAAACAGGCAAAGATGATTCCGGATCTCTTGACTTGCAGTGTAGTGTCTCTTCTAATACTCCTAGGTGCTTTACTAAACAATGTTATTGTGATAATTTCTGTAAGAGATAACATTAGAGAATTTCCTTATCTAGGGGAGATAGCCAAGAAGAACACAAACTATAACACTGTATGTCAGGTTCAACATCTTTTAAGCAGCATCAAGATCTTTTAAGAGCTTTAGTTAGAAATGCAGAAGTCTTAGTCCTACTGAATCACACTGCATCTTAAAAGAGATCTGCAGGTGACTGATACACACATTAAAGTTTGATGAGCAGTAGGATAGAAGAATATGGGAAGGGCACCCAGCAGAATCTGGCTCTGGGTAGGATGTGCCATTGAGTGAAGGGATACAGAAGGAAAGTTTCAGAGAAGAACAACGTAGGCAATGGCACAGAAGAATTAAAGTGAGTGACAAATTCAGAGATGTGAAGTTCAGTTGAAGTGGCTGTAATGTAGGATGCATAGATGGAAATTTGTCACAATATTTGTAAACATTTATATGTACATGTATACACATAATTATCATTAATTTTCATTATTTACAAAGAGTGTTGAATGAGTGTGTCGGCACTAGTTGCAGGATAATGTGTTCATTTTTTCAGCCAATAGTTGTTGAATGTCTACATGTGTCAGGCACTGTTCTAGGCACATACAGTCAGCTTTGGGGAATAGGTAGCAGGGACAATACATGGGGATATGATGAACAAGAAGGCTTAGAGATAGGTAGTAGGATCTGTAGTAATCCAAGTGAAAAAAAATTACATCCAAGCCATTGACTGAGGAAGTGGAGGAATAATGAATAAATGTAAGAGAGGTTTTATATGTGGACTTGTTATGACTTCTTGACTGATGGACTTTGGGGAGAGTGGTGTCAGGACAAGTTTTGGGTTTCTTAATTGAGTAACAAGCATCAGTTTATATTCGATAATAAAATAAAAAATAGAAAATAGACTTAACCTAGCACTTATTAATCCTTACTGAGTTTAGAGCTGTGTTAAATGTTCATTTAAATCTCACAACAGCTTTTTAAGTTAATACCTGTTTATCTCCTTTTTACAGATGAAGAAACTAAGGCTCGGTGATTTAGCTTAAGTTATCAAGCTAAGAAAAGGAAACTAATGCAAATCTAAACATAGTCATACCATGCAGTATAGCAATTACACCTATAATATTTACCCAACTGATTTGAAAACTTACATCCACACAAAAACCTGCATATAAATATTTACATCAGCTTTATTCATTATTGCCAAAACCTGAAAGCAACCAAGATATCCTCAACAGATGAATGGATAAACAAACCATGGTTCTTCCAAACAATTGAACAATATTCAGTAATAAAAAGGAATGAACCATCAAACCAAGGACAGGGATGGTTCTTATTTGCATATTGATGAGTGAAAGAAGCCGATCTGAAAAGACTTTGTACTGTAGGATTCCATTTATATGACATTCTAGAAAACACAAAACTACAGAGACAGTAAACACCAATCATTGTCAGGGGATTTGCAGTAGCCCCTCAGTGAAGTATTTTTTCCAGTTGAATAATTGTAATACTTTACTCTGTTTCAAGTCTCCTAAACTCAAAAGGTTACGCTTATTTAAGCATTCCTAACACTTGGTATTATCGATAAATAAGTAATCCATTTAATAGACACTTGAGTGTGATGTACAAACAGAAATGATACCAGTTCTTATCCCCCATTTCCTCTTTTTTCAATTCTCCTACCCTTGACTCTTACATGAAAGAATGTCAGGCCAGATGTGCTTCTCCTGGGAGGGGCGGTGGCTTGGTGTAGGTAAATTCAATGCCCAGGGCTCCTCCCTGGTTGGCTCAGCTGTCTGTATTAGCTAAGTGCCTTGGGAGAAGTTACCTAATTTTGCAAAACACAGATTACAATAGTAGTTACTTGAGTTTTTAAGTGAAGGATAAATAAGTTATTATGTGTACAACATTTGGAACATTAACATATATTGTAAGTGCTCAATATGTATTAACAATTACCAAAAAGTCATCAATTCTAAGACCCATGTTTTATCACCTTTTGGGTTCTCTCATATTGGGGCATATTTTATAATTGCTGGGATCTTAAATTCAAAGCAATGTGTTATTATCTGAACAGTTTTCTTCTATTTTTTCTACCTATAATGGAAACCATTCAAATGGGAGGGAAATCCTATAAACAAGCCAATACCTGACTCCATTTTAATTTGCACTCCTCGATGCCTGCTCTACCGTTACCAAAGTTCCACATTCAGTACATGAGAAACGTATTCATCACAAATCAAATGTTTTCTCACAGAATGCTCACAACAGTGAGGTCAGAAATTTTTACAACCCTACTTTACAGATGAGTAAATAAAGTTTCAGGGAGGTCAACTACTGTGGCCATGGGCACCCACTGAATAAATTACTGAGCCATTAACATTCAAACCCAATGAGTCTCTGGAGCATTTGCTAATGCCACCATATCTGTAGACCCTGCAGCATTTTAAAATATAACAGAAGAGCTTCTCTGTGGTGGGGGGGGGGTGGATTATAAACATAAATGTCAGTTAGAACAAACCCAATAAAAGGTTTCCATATTACATTTACAAAACAGAAAACTACTAATTTTTATTAAATTGGGCTGATTTGTTTTCTTGTTGAAGGTGACTATTTGGGGAGCTAAATAATGCTCTTTTATTCATTGGGATGCTTTATGCTTCCGCAGCTGTAAATATTAACAGAATTAAAGATTTTAACAGGAGTCTAATGTGAGTGCTCTCAAAAGCTATTCCATCAGGTTCTTAGGCTAGGCAAGCTTTTGTTTTATTAAAGCCTTGTTAATTTAAAAATGTATTGAAAGTATTGATCCTACCTGTTTTAAGCATGCACATGATATTAGCTTCATTATTTTAGTTTACTACAGTTTATACATGTTTAAAACAGGTAAAGATACAGATAAACTATTATAATTTTTAATAAACATGCTGTCATGTACTTACTATTTATCTTTTTGACTCCTCAAAGTCATACTTTGTGACAATTTAAATGAGAGGTTGCCTAGACTGTTTAAATTTTCTCTAGTGATAAAAATGTATTGCCAAATAAATGCTATAAAAAGATTACATGGAGCATCTTTTAACCTGCTCAAGACATCCCTCTGCTTCAAGTATCTTACTAGTATCATTCACATTTCATTCATATATATGTATTAATGCAAGGACCTTAAACCTTCTAATTGGCCTCACTTTGTTAACCTCATTAAAATCAGTACCACAAAAATATTTGACTATGTTATTTATTGTCAAAACTTATGTTCTGGTCCTTTTAGAACTTCAAATATAGTTTCCTATCAGTTAATCCAGTAAGTAAAATTTATTTTAATTTTTTAATGTTTATTTTTCAGAGAGAGAGAGAGAGAGGCAGAGTATGAGCGGGGAGGTGCAGAGAGAGAGGGAGACACAGAACATGAAGCAGGTTCCAGGCTCTGAGCTGTCAGCACAGAGCCCGGCACAGGGCTTGAACCCACAAACTGCGAGATCATGATCAGGTGCTTAACCGACTGAGCCACCCAGGTGCACCAATTTAGTAAAATGTATATTTAATTTGCTTTATTTTCATACATGGTCATCAAATATAATGAGATGAAATGCTCAGGTAAAGCTAAATATTAGGGATAATGGAATACAAAAGTAAGAGATTTATCATAAGAGCCTAATTTCTACTTTTCACGCAGAACTCTGCACTGACTAAGCAAATGCCAAATTACCCAATGACTGAGCTATTTCTCATTATAACTGAGAACATATGGTTCATGGAGAAATCAAATACATGTACTGAATTCTAGTCATAATGCTATTGTATAAATGTCATTGGTGGTTTACTAAAGCCTTTATCCTGGTTATGAAACACTTGTACTATAAATAAGTAAACAATCCACATTTCAAGGAGACATTTTTTTTTTGAGATAAAGGCTATTTATTTATTTATTTTTAAGAGGGAGAGAGAGACAGACTACAGGCGGGGGAGGGACAGAGAGAGAGGGAGACACAGAATCTGAAGCAGGCTCCAGGCTCTGAGCTGTCAGTACAGAGCCAGATGCAGGGCACGAATTCATGAACCATGAGAACATGGCCTGAGCTGAAGTCAGAGGCTTAACCAACTGAGCCACCCAGGTGAACCAAGAAGACATTTGTTTTAATGGCAACTATTTACTTGTTTGTAGTTATTCAGCATAAGATTAAGAAAATAACGATTTAATATATTGGCTAAGTTTAAAATCTGTGAAGTAATATTAAAATGCGTCCATTTATGCAGTTATAACGAGAAAATGGACTAGATAAGTTAACATTTATGCGCTGCATAATACATATGTTGACTCCTTGATGTCTTAAAATAGCTTTATTTAGTAATTAAAAACTGGAAATTGCATGATCCCTAGAATCAAGGGGTTCAAAGCCTAACAAGTATATCAACGTGGGAAAAGCATTATTGCATTACAATGTGAACAATATAATAATGTTAATGATAATGATGGGATCAAAATTTTAAGGGAGCATCCAACTACCAGGAAAATCAGGAGGGTTTTTAGAAAAAAGTCAATACATAGGATTGACTTGAGAACTCTTACTTTACCAGAGAGAAAGAAGTAGGACGTTGATACTGAGAAAACTAAAAGAACAAATACAGAGGGTATTTGATCAAATTGCAGAATAGGCTAATTAAGTTACTTTTCCACCCATTAAAAAATGTGAAACACTGAAAAAACATATAAAATACATTCCACTGAATATATGTACATATATATACATGTGTATATATACATAATATGTATATATATATGTATGTGTGTGTGTGCTTATTTATATGTGTACACACACACACACGCACACACACACACACACCTATAACTTAAATGATCACCAGAGAACAAGAACATTTGGAGAAAGCTGAAAAATGGAGAGCAGATGGGATTGGATCAGTACATTTTCTAATAAGGCATAAATTACCCAAATGGACAGGTTAAGACATAAAACCACTGATAGATCAAAGCCAAAAATAAGATGCAAAGGTAGTAAAATTTCTGATCCTTAAATAGACACCAACTATAACTCATTCAAGATTAAATAATTTGAGTAACTCAATAATTATTAAAGAAAATGAGTTCATGGTTTAAAAACTCCTGAAAAAGAAATCTTCAGGCCCAGATACTCTTATTGGGGAATTCTACCAAAAGTTTAAAGAAGGATTAATACCAATTTGACGCAACCCTTTCCAGAAAATAGAAGAGGAAGAAATACCTCCCTTTCATCTTATGAGGCCAGTATCACCCTGATACTAAAACAAGACAGAATCAAAACCAAAAACAAAAAGCAAAGATCAGCATTCCTCATGACCATATAGATCCAGAAATCTTCAACATAATATTAGGGAAGTAAATCCAACAATATATTTAAAATACACACAATGACCAAGTGTGGCTTGTTCTAGGAATGCTGGGGTGGTTCAATATTCAAAAATCAATACTACCCACATGTTATCAAACAAAAGAAAAAATCACATGATTGTATCGAATGATGAATGACAATAATTTGACACAATTCCGTACCCATTCATGATATAAAAATCTCAGCCACCTGGAAGTAGAAAGGAATTTCCTCTAAAGAGCCTCTACCTAAAACCTAAAGCCAATATTGTACTTAATGTTGGAAAGACTAAATGTTTTCCCCCTAAGATAGGGAACAAGAAACATATGTGCTCTCTCACCATTTTATTCAACATAGTATAGGAAATCCTAGAGAGCAAAATGAGACAAGAGAAGGAAATTTAAAGGCAATCCATTGGAAAATAAGTGAAACTGTGCCTATTTACAGATGACATGATTGTCTACCTAGAAAATCCCAGGGAATCGACAGAAAAACAACACAGTCTACCAGAATGGGTCACTTGAGCAAGGTCAAAGGATACAATATCAAGACACAAAAATCAGTTGTATTTCTATAAATGAGCAATGAAGATGTAGAAACTGAAATTTAAAATAATACCATTTACATACACTTAAAAATGAATATTTATAGGGGTGCCTGGCTGGCTCATTCAGTAGAGCATGTGACCCTTGATCTCAGGGTCATGAGTTCAAGCCCCACTTTGGGCATAGAGCCCACTTAACAAAAAAATGAATATTTATGTATAAATTCAACAATAAGTACACAGGACTTGTTTGATGAAAACTATAAAACTCTGATGAAAGAAATCAAAGGAGAGCTACATAGATGAACATATATACCACCTTCATAGAGTAGAAAATTCAATGTAGTAAATTTTCTCCAAATTTATATATAGGTTTAATGTGATTCTTATCAAAATCCTAGCAAGGTTTTATGTAGATAGAATGAAGATGATTCTAAATTTTATATACACAGTTAAAGGAATTGTAATAGCTAAAACAATTTTGAGAAAAGAAAAATATGGTGTTAGATATTTCTTGAAGTCCCTTCAGATTGTTTTCTGTGCCATTCTTTTCTGTCCCTCTAGCCCCCCCACCCCACCCCCCCGCATCCCCATGAATTACCTTTGGTATATTATCCATCAGGTAACTTATGATATTAGAAAATAACCATCTGTCTATGAATTTACTTATTTTTTTTTCCAATCATATCCCATCTTCTGTTAAGAATTCTTTTGGTCCAGCTATTATCTGGTTTCAGTTTTAGAATTTCCATTTGGTTCTGTTTTCCACTAGTTTTTATTTCTCCACTGAAATTTCTGTCTTGCCTGTTTATTAGAAACATAGTTTAATTTACATCACTGAATACATTTATAGGAGTTGCGTATTCTCCTATTTCTTATAATTTTTAATTGCATGATGGACATTTTATTAACATATTTCATAGGCATGTTTACCTTAAATAGTTTTGGCTTTTTTGCTATAAGAAGGCAGTGAACTTGGTTAAACTCCAATTTCAAGCCGTGTTTTCCCTGTGGTAGGCAGAAGGTGTAATCTCAGTCACTTCTTGTAGCCTTAGCTTTCCTGCTGATAGTCTGCACTGCACATGTATAGTACATGTAACTCAAGAATCAACCAGAAATTTGTACAGAGACTGTATGCAAAATTTGGGCTTTCCCTTCTGTGGCTCTCTCTTTTCTGAGATTTAAAGATTCACTTTCCAGCTCATGTGGTTTCCCAAAACTTGGTCCTCTGATTTATTAAGCCAGTAGATTGTGGCATTTTATCTGAGTTCTGGGTGCCCACCACTGTGCCTGAGACCTGCCCTTAAGCAGAAAGCCATAAAAATTGAGCATGTGTTGACATTTCCTTTTCCTAATGAAGCTATCGAGGCCTGAAGTTTCTTTGTAGGAAAGTTTTTAATTAGGTATTATTTAATAGTAAAAATTTCTAAAGTAATCCCTTTAATCTCTTCACTCTAAGTACATAGGAGGCACTTCTGTAATTAGCATTTTCCTTAGCAGTGTGTTATAATTTGTTCGTGTCTCTTCTTAATCCTTTCTTAAAAAGATTAATAATTTTGTAATAAAGATTAAATGAAAAAATTGCTTATTTTTGCTATCTTACACAGTTGACATGATTTTAATTCTTACTTTAATATTTTCTATGTCATTTGTATAAGGTTAAAGTTGAATTTTATGGGCCTAGATGTGAAACTAAATAGAGCTATATTACATTTTAATTTTTACTACTAGTCTGTTTATACCCTATAGCACTATTCTTTAATCTTCATCTTCAAATTTACATAGGATATTTTTTCAAGTACTTTGGGCACAATCTAATCCTCATGTAATTTAATGGTCATTTATGCTTGATTATAAATAAATAAGCAGAGAAAATGTTGATCTGGCTTTAAAATTCTGTATTCATATATTTATGATGATTGTTTTGCTGCAGATGACAGAAACTCAATTCCAAAATGCCAAACAGAATTTATTAGCTAGCATAATTTGGAACGTGTTGGGATGAAGTAGCTTCAGTTATGACTCAATCCAAGGTTTGATCATTGTCATCAGATATTTGACCCTTTTTAGCCCTTATCTCTATATTCTTCCTTTATGTTTGCTACATTTTCAGACATGCTTTTCCCATGCAAAGTTAGTACCAAAGACAATCACATTCAGAAACTCTGGTGTGTATGTCTTTCAGCCACCAACTTCTTTTTCCCAAATCATCCTAGCCAAACTAAAAAGAGCTCTTAATGATCTAGTGTAGGCCACATGCTTATCAGTAAAATAATCTTTGTGGCTAGAGTTTAGTCCTTTATTGGCCAGATTGGGGTCATCCTCTTATCTCTGGTTTTAAAGGGTGGGATCAACTCTGAGAAAACAGAAAAGTGCTCCTCAAAGAAAATAAGGCTGAACATGTACCGGGTATAAATTGTTAAAAGTCTTTTACAATATCAGATGGCATTAGATTGAATGCTTTCACTGTTGATATGCTTTCATTTCACTTCTTTAAATGGCTAAATAAATCTGGTGATTATTTTGTGTTCCTTTTTAATTATCTTCCACCAGAAATAGGGCATGTGGAATGTCCTTGTTCTGTGTTACAGCATTTCTTAAAGTTGTCAAGTGTATTCTTACCTTTATATATATATTATAATATATATATAATATATATAAATGTATATATTTATTATATGTATATAGTATATACATAATATTATAATTATATAATATATTTATACATTACATATGAGATTATATATGTATATACATGTATATGTATGTATATGTATAATATGTATATATTATATATGCTAATATAATATATACATATATATAATTTATTGTCAAATTGGTTTCCAACCCAGTGCTCATCCCAACATGTGCCCTCCTCAATGCCCATCACCCACTTTCACCTCTCCCCTACCCCCCATAAACCCTCAGTTTGTTTTCAGTATTTACGAGTCTCTTATGGTTTGCCTCCCTCCCTCTCTATAACTTTTTTCTCCCCTCCCCTCCCCCCACCGGTCTTCTATTAAGTTTATCAGGATCCACATAAGAAAGAAAACATATGGCATCTGTCTTTCTCTGTGTGACTTATTTCACTTAGCATAACATTCTCCACTTCCATCCACATTGCTACAAAAAGCCAGATTTCATTCTTTCTCATTGCCAAGTTGTATTCCATTGTACATATTAACCACATCTTCTTTATCCATTCATCAGTTGATGGACGTTTAGGCTCTTTCCATAATTTGGCTATTGTTGAAAGTGCTGCTCTAAACATTGGGGTACAAGTGCTCCTATGCATCAGCACTCCTGTATCCCTTGGTAAAATGGCAGCAGTGCTGGGTCATATTTTTAATTTTTTGAGGAACCTCCACAGTGTTTTCCAGAATGGCTGCACCAGTTTGCATTACTACCAACAGTGCAAGAGGGTTCCCATTTCTCCACATCCTCACCAGCATCTATAGTCTCCTGATTTGTTCATTTTAGCCACTCTGACCAGCATGAGGTGGTATCTCAGTGTGGTTTTTATCTGTATTTTCCTGATGAGGAGCGACGTTGAGCATCTTTTCATGTGCCTGTTGGCCATCCGGATGTCTTCTTTAGAGAAGTGTCTATTCATGTTTTCTGCCCATTTCTTCACTGGATTATTTGTTTTCGGGTGTGGAGTTTGGTGAGATCTTTATAGATTTTGGATACTAGCCCTTTATCAGATATATCATTTGCAAATATCTTTTCCCATTCTGTCAGCTGCCTTTTAGTTTTGTTGATTGTTTTCTTTGCAGTGCAGCAGCTTTTTATCTTCGTGAGGTCCCAATAATTCATTTTTGCTTTTAATTCCCTTGCCTTTGGGCATGTGTCCAGTAAGACATTGCTGCGGCTGAGGTCAGAGAGGTTTTTCCCTGCTTTCTCCTCTAGGGTTTTGATGGTTTCCTGTCTCACATTCAGGTCCTTCATCCATTTTGAGTTTATTTATGTGAATGGTGTAAGAAAGTGGTCTAGTTTCATTCTTCTGCATGTTGCTGTCTAGCTCTCCCAGCACCATTTGTTAAAGAGACTGTCTTTTTTCCATTGGACATTCTTTCCTGCTTTGTCAAAGATTGGTTGGCCATACATTTGTAGGTCAAATTCTGGAGTCTCTATTCTATTCCATTGGTCTATGTGTCTGTTTTTGTGCCAATACCATGCTGTCTTGATGATTACAGCTTTGTAGTGGAGGCTAAAGTCTGGGATTGTGATGCTTCCCACTTTGGTTTTCTTCTTCAATATTACTTTGGCTATTTGGGGTCTTTTGTGGTTCCATACAAATTTTAGGATTGCTTGTTCTAGCTTTGAGAAGAATGCTGATGCAGTTGTGATTGGGATTGCATTGAATGTGTAGATTTCTTTGGGTAGTGTTGACATTTTACCAATATTGATTCTTCAATCCTTGAGCACAGAATGTTTTTCCATTTCTTTGTATCTTCTTCAGTTTCCTTCATAAGCTTTCTATAGTTTTTAGCATACAGATCTTTTACATCTTTGGTTAGGTTTATTCCTAGGTTTATGATTTTTAGATTTATGATTCCTAGGTTTATGAACTTTATGATTCTTGGTGCACTTGTGAATGGCATCAGTTTCTTTATTTGTCTTTCTGTTGCTTTATTATTGATGTATAAAAATGCAACTGATTTCTGTACGTTAATTTTGTATCCTGCGACTTTGCTGAATTCATGTATCAGTGCTAGCAGACTTTTGGTGGAGTCTATCAGGTTTTCCATGTATAATATCATGTCGTCTGCAAAAGGTGAAAGCTTGACTTCATCTTTGCCAACTTTGATGCCTTTTATTTCCTTTTGTTGTCTGATTGCTGATGCTAGAACTTCCAACACTGTGCTAAACAACAGTGGTGACAGTGGATATCCCTGTCGTGTTCCTGATCTCAGGGGGAAAGGACTCAATTTTTCCCCATTGAGGATGATGTTAGCTGTGGGCTTTTCATAAATGGTTTTTGTGATGTTTTTATTTATTTTTTTAATGTTTTATTTATTTTTGAGACAGAGAGAGACAGTGTGAACAGGGGAGGGGCAGAGCGAGAGTGAGACACAGAATCCAAAGCAGGCTCCAGGCTCTGAGCTGTCAGCACAGAGCCTGACACAGAGCTCGAAATCACAAACCATGAGATCGTGACCTGAGCTGTTGTCAGACGCTTAACCAACTGAGCCACCCAGGAGCCCCATAAATGGCTTTTATGAGGTTTAAGTATGTTCCTTCTATCCCAACTTTCTTGAGGGTTGTTATTAAGAAAGGATGCTGAATTTTGTCATAGGCTTTTTCTGCTTTGATTGACAGGATCATATAGTTATTATCTTTTATTTTATTAATGTGATGTATCACATTGATTGATTTATGAATATTGAACCTGCCCTGCAGCCCAGGAATGAATCCCACTTGATCATGGTGAATAATTTTTTTTATATGCTGTTGAATGCAATTTGCTAGTATCTTGTTGATAATTTTCGCATCCATATTCATCAGGGATATTGGCCTGTAGTTCTCTTTTTTTTCCTGGATCTCTGTGTGGTTTGGGAATCAAAGTTATGCTGGCTTCATAGAATGAGTCTGGAAGTTTTCCTTCCCTTTCTATTTTTTGGAATAGCTTGAGAAGGATAGTTATTATCTCTGCTTTAATTGTCTGGTAGAATTCCACAGGGAAGCCATCTGGTCCTGGACTCTTATTTGTTGGGAGATTTTTGATAACTGCTTCACTTTCTTCACTGGTTATGGGTCTGTTCAAATTTTCTATTTCTTCCCATTTTAGTTTTTGAAGTGTGTGGGTGTTTAGGAATTTGTCCATTTCTTCCAGGTTGTCCAATTTGTTGGCATATAATTTTTCATAGTATTCCCTGATAATTGCTTGTATTTCTGAGGGATTGGTTGTAATAATTCCATTTTCATTCGTGATTTTATCTATTTGGGTCGTCTCCATTTTCTTTTTGAGAAGCTTGGCTAGAGGCTTATCAATTTTGTTTATTTTTTCAAAAAACCAACTCTTCGTTTGCTTGATCTCCTCTACAGTTTTTTTAGATTGTATTTTGTTTATTTCTGCTCTGATCTTTATTATTTCTCTTCTTCTGCTGGGTTTGGGGTGTGTTTGCTGTTCTGCTTCTATTTCCTTTAGGTGTGCTGTTAGATTTTGTATTTGGGATTTTTCTTGTTTCATGAGATAGGCCTGGATTGCAATGTATTTTCCTCTCAGGACTGCCTTTGCTGCCTCCCAAAGCATTTGGATTGTTGTATTTTCATTTTCGTTTGTTTCCATATATTTTTTAATTTCTTCTCTAATTGCCTGGTTGACCCATTCATTCTTTAGTAGGATGTTCTTTAACCTCCATGCTTTTGGGGGTTTTCCAGACTTTTTCCTGTGATTGATTTCAAGCTTCATAGCATTGTGGTCTGAAAGTGTGCATGGTATGACCTCAAATCTTTTATACTTATTAATGGCTGTTTTTTGACCCAGTATGTCATCTACCATGGAGAATGTCCCATGTGCACTCGAGATGAAAGTATATTCCGTTGCTTTGGGATGCAGAGTTCTAAATATATCTGTCAAGTCCATCTGGCCCAGTGTATCATTCAGGGCCCTTGTTTCTTTATTGATTCTCTGTCTAGATGATCTATCCATTGTTGTAAATGGAGTATTAAATTCCCCTACAGTTACCACATTCTTATCAATAAGTTTGCTTTTATATTTGTGATGAATTGTTTTATATATTTGGGGACTTCCATATTCGGTGCATAGACATTTATAATTGTTAGCTCTTCCTGATGGATAGACCCTGTAATGATTATATAATGCCCTTCTTCATCTTTTGATACAGGCTTTAATTTAAAGTCTAGTTTGTCTGATATAAGTATGGCTACTCCAGCTTTCTTTTGACTTTGAGTAGCATGATAGATAGTTCTCCATCCCCTCACTTTCAATCTGAACGTGTCCTCAGGTCTAAAATGAGTCTCTTGTAGACAGCAAATAGATGGGTCTTGTTTTTTCATCCATTCTGATATCCTATGTCTTTTGTTTGGAGCATTTAGTCCATTTACATTCAGTGTTACTATTGAGAGATATGGATTTAGTCATTGTGATATCCATAGGTTTCGTGCATGTACTGTGTCTCTGGTACTTTGTGGTCCTTGCAACATTTCACTCACAGAGTCCGCCTTAGGATCTCTTGTAGGGCTGGTTTAGTGGTGATGAATTCCTTCAGTTTCTGTTTGTTTGGGAAAACCTTTCTCTCTCCTTCTATTCTGAATGACAGACTTGCTGGGTAAAGGACTCTTGGCTGCATATTTTTTCTCTTGATCACATTGAAGACTTCCTGCCATTCCTTTCTGGCCTGCCAGGTTTCAGTAGATAGGTCTACTACTACCCTTATGTGTCTACCTTTGTAAGTTAGGGCCTCTTTATCCCTAGCTGCTTTTAGAATTCTCTCTTTATCCTTGTATTTTGCCAGTTTCACTATGATATGTCATGCAGAAGATCGATTCAAGTTACGTCTGAAGGGAGTTCTCTGTGCCTCTTGGATTTCAATGCCTGTTTCCTTCCTCAGATTGGGGAAGTTCTCAGCTGTGATTTGTTCAAGTACACCTTCAGCCCCTTTCTCTCTCTCTTCTTCTGGAATTCCTGTGTTATGGGTATTGTTTCGTTTGATTGTATCACTTAGTTCTCTAATTCTCCCCTCACACTCATGGATTTTTTTTTTATCTTTTTCTCAGCTTCTTCTTTTTCCACAATTTTATCTTCTAATTCACCTATTCTCCCCTCTGCTTCTTCAATCTGTGCTTTGACTGCCTCCATTTTATTTTGCACCTCATTTATAGCATTTTTTATTCATTATTAGTATTTTTTAGTCCCTTGATCTCTGTAGCAATAGATTTTTCTGCTGTCCTATCCTTTTTTCAAGCCCAGCAATTAATTTTATGACTATTATTCTAAATTCTTCTTCACTTATATTAGTTAAATCGGTTTTGATCACTTCATTAGCTATCGCTACTTCCTGGAATTTCTTTTGAGGAATATTCTTCTCTTTCATCATTTTGGCTAGTTTTCTGTCCCTTATGCATTTTAAAAGCTTGTGTGCTCTGCACCTGCGAGCACTGCTATATTAAAGGAGGGTCATGCACTGTCCAGGGCCTGGCCCTTCAGGTGGTGTTTTTGGGAGATTGTTACTTGCTCTCTGTTGTTGTGACTTTGGTTATTTTATTACCCTACTCGTAGTGATATTTTGGACCCTCCACCAGGTGTGCTTTGATTTGTTCCTTGGAGTAGCCCTGTAAAGGAAAACAGACAAACAGTAGACAAAAACATGCAAACACAGAAACAAATAACACAAACAAATTAAAAAACCCAAAAAACTAAAGACTAAAAACAAAACTGAAAAGTACCAACTACAAGTAAAGAAGAGGGTGGAGGTGATGCTGATGGAAGAGCACATACAAGGAGAGAAATGACAGGAGCAGGGTGGGGGCGGGGGAAGAAAAAATAAACTGACTAGGCAGGGAGACTAAAAGGTTAATCCAGAGAGAGAGAAAGGAGAATAAAATAAAGAAGGAGGTTGGGGCGCCTGGGTGGCTCAGTCGGTTAAGCGTCCGACTTCAGCTCGGGTCACGATCTCGCGGTCCATGAGTTCGAGCCCCGCGTCGGGTTCTGGGCTGATGGCTCAGAGCCTGGAACCTGCTTCTGATTCTGTGTCTCCCTCTCTCTCTGCCCCTCCTCTGTTCATGCTCTGTCTCTCTGTCTCAAAAATAAATAAACGTTAAAAAAAAATTAAAAAAAAAAATAAAGAAGGAGGCAGGGAAAATGAAGATAAAGTTACCCAGACAGAGAAACTATATGGCTTGATTATTCCAGAGAGAGAGAAAGGAATGTAAAGAAGGAGGTGTAGAACATGTATCAAGACAATGGATTAAATATGCCTGTTTAGACAGACCAATAACCAGAGTAACCAGCCTAGGGAGGGAAGAGATAAAGAGGAGAAATTTAGGTGGGGGAGAATATATTTATATATCCAGAATTGACCTAGAGTTAATCCAGGCAATGCTACATTGCTTGTCAGGAGGACCTGTCCGCAGGTTCTCTGCCGCTCTGGTGGATATGTAGTTACCCGGTGCGAAGGGGCATGGTTTGGTGTAGTCTGGACCCATCTACACTCCAGGCCCGGGAATGATCCCTGAGGCCCCACCATGGTGTGTGTGTGTTGGGGGGAATGGTGATCCCCCAGTCTCTTCTCCACAGAGCCGGACCCAGTGGACTCTGTTTGAGTCATCCTCACTGTGCTGTGGGCGCACAGGGGATGGTTCTTCCTGCTCCACCAGCTCCCCTGACCCTGTGCTTGGCTAGGATTCAAAGTCCTGCTCCCTGCGCTCTGTCCCTGGGGAAGCGCCTCTCAGTGCAGCGATATGTGGTCCCGTCTGGCTTTATCTGTGCCGCTGCACTTCAGGGAGGACCACCTTCTACTACTGAGGACTGAGAGCTGCCACCCTCGCTGCCACGAGCCCCCTCCTGCAGACTGTGTCCTCGGCCCAGCCACTGCACCCAGGGGTGGCAGATGCCGGCAGGTTCTATATTATCGTGTGCCCTCCAGGGAGGGAACCACTTTTTCCAACTGCGGACTGAGCCCCTGACTTACCACTGTACCCAGGCCCCTGTCTCCCCTGCTCCCCAGGTGTGCAAACAGGGAGCTGGCCCAGTCCCAAGAAAGCCCCGCAGTTAGAGATCGGATCCCTCTCAGTCTCAGTCTGAGGTCTTTCTCCTGTCCAGATAAGGTCCTACGCTTCCCTAGCCACTCTTTCTTTTCCTTTTGTCTCTCCGCAGATGGGGATCCCTCCCCTCCATGCCCACGCAGCCTTTTTTTTTTTTTTTTATCTACCCCAGTTTGCAGTTACCCACCTATCTTTTTTTCCAGATTTCCCATTTTCTTCCTAGTAGATTCAGTCTCTTTTCCTCTCAGGCTGTGTGTTCAAAGTCCTTTGGCTTCTGCACCTCTTTGCTTGAGAGACGCAGGAAGTATGGATCCCCCTACTTCTCCACCGTATTGGCTGCTCAAGTGTATTCTTACCTCGAGTGTTGGGCTAAACACCTAGAGCAGATTGCTGTGAAATATACTAAAATATCCTATGAAATATTATTCTCTCATTTAAAGAAGATCCATAAAAGGGAAAATTTTCTCTTGGCTTTATTTATTTATAAAATTTTATATATATTTATGTATAATATATGAAATAACATAAAATACATACATATAATTATAAATAAATGTATGATATTAAGTATATTCTGGCTAAAAGAAGATTTTAACATTCTAAATAAGTCACTGTAAATAATATATTTAGGGGCACCTGTGTGGCTCAGTCGGCTAAGCATCCGACTTCGGCTCAGGTCATGATCTCGCAGTCCGTGGGTTTGAGCCCCGCGTCGGGCTCTGTGCTGACAGCTCAAAGCCTGGAGCCTGTTTCAGATTCTGTGTCTCCCTCTTTCTCTGACCCTCGCCTGTTCATGCTCTCTCTCTGTCTGAAAAATAAATAAATGTTAAAAAAATTTAAAAAAATATAATTAGACCCCAATTCTCCTGATCTTTATAAGTGAGGTAAGTTTTCCAAACATTCAAAAAATGATTAATACCAGTTCTTCACAAACTGTTCCAAAAATAGGAGATGAAGACAGTATTACCCTGATATAAAACCAGAGAAAAATATCACAAGGAAAGAAAACTAAAGACTAATAAGCCTTATGAATATAGGTTAAAAAATCCTCAACAAAATATTAGCAAACTGAATCAAGTAACATGTAAAAAGGACTATATACCATGAGCACATGATATTTATCCCAGGAGTACAAGAGTGGTTTAACATCCACAAATTAATGTAATATACCATATTAATAGAATAAAGGATAAAAAATATAACTGTCTCAAAAGACGCAAAGCACTGACAAAATCTAATATCTTTTCATGAATAAAACATTCAACAAACTAAAAATAGAAGGGAATTCCTTCAACATGATAAAGAGCATTTTTAAAAATCCCATAACTAGGGATGCCTCAGTGGCTCAGTTGGTCTAGTGTCTGACTTTGGCTCAGGTCATTATCTTGCAGTTCGTGGGTTTGAGCCCCACATCGGGCTCTGTGCTGACAGCTCAGAACCTGGAGCCTGCTTCGGATTCTGTGTCTCCCTCCCTCTCTGCCCTTCCCCTGTTCATGCTCTGTCTCAAAACTAAAAACCATTAAAATTTTTTTTTAAAATATCCCACAACTAGTTGTGCCTAGGTGGCTCAGTCAGTTAAGCATCTGACTCTTGATACCGGCTCAGGTCACAATCTCACAGTTGGTGGGATCAAGCCCTATGTCGGGCTGTGTACTGTCAGCACGGATTCACTCTTAAGATTCTCTCTCTCCATCTCTTTCTCTGCCCCTCCCCCGCCCCCTCTCAAAATAAATAAAAGAAACTTAAAGTCCCACAACTAACAGAATACTCAATGGTAGAAAGCTGATATCTTTCCTTCTAAGATAGTTAAAAGATAAGGACGTTTGGTCTCTCTACTTCTTTTCAACATTGTACTGTAGGGTTTAGCCAGGACTTTTAGAGTGGGGGGAAAAATGAAAGTAAAGGTTGAAAATATGAAAATAAAACTGTATTTGCTGATGCCATGATCTAGTATATAGTGTATTCTAAGAAATCCACTAAAAAAAAATAGAGTTCATCAACAGGTTCAGCAAGGTAGAATGATAAAGATCAGTATGTAAAGATCAGTTCTCTTTCTACATACTAACACTTGAAAATGAAATTAAAACAATTCCATTTATAATAGCATTAAAAAGACAAAAGTTTAAATTTAACAAAGAAATGTGAGACTGGTACAACAAAACCTACAAAATATTGTTGGAATAAATTTAAGACAATTGAAATAAATTAATAACAGCCAGTGTTCATGGATCAGAAGACTTAATATAGTTAGATGGCAACGCTTCCCAAATTGATCTACCTATGTAATGCAATTCCTATCAAAATTTCACATGGCTTTTTTGCAGGAATTGACAAGCTGATTCTATTATTTATATGTGAATGCAAAGGACCTAGAATAATCCAAATAGTCTTGACAAAGAACAAAGAGAACTCACACTTCATCATTTCAAAACTTATTACAGAGCTATAGTAATCAAGATAGTACATACTCATGGCATAAGGATAGATAAATCAGTAGAATAAAACTGAAGGTATGTGAATGAATACTTAAGTTTATAGTCAGTTAATTGTATTTGACAAGGGTACCAAGAAAATAAAATGGGAAAAGCTAGTCTTTTCAACAGATGGTGCTTGGCACAACTAGATATCCACATGGTAAAGAATGAATTTGAGTCCTTAGCTCACATCATACCCAAAAATTAACTCAAAATGGATCCTAGGACTAAATACAAGAGATAATACTATAAAACTCTAAGAAGAAAACATTTTTTTTTTGGTTTAAACAATGGTTTCTCAAATATGACACAAAAAGCATTAAGTAATAAAAAAACAGGTTTTTGAGGGTGTTCAATGTATCTATTTGTTGCAAATGCTGCTGTCAAACAAGTGAAAAGATAACCCATAGAACAGGAGAAGATATTTGCAAATAATATATCTGATAGACTTTTATCCAGAATATATGAAGAATTCTTATAACTCAATAATAAAAAGATCAATAATACAATTTAAAAACAGGGAAAGATTTGAAAAGGTGTTTCTTCAAAGAAGATATACAAATGGCCAGTAAATACATGAAAAGATTCTTAATCATTAGTCATAAGGAAAATATAGCTCAGTACCACAATGGATATCACTTCATATCCATTAGAATGGCTATAATCAAAGACAGATGACAGACAGCAAGTGTTGGTGAGGATGTAGAGAAATTGGAACCATCACACGTCACGTGTAGGATTATAAAATAGTACAGCCACCTTGGAAAACAGTCTGGCAGTGTGCCAGAGTGTGGTGTAGTATTACTTTCTGTATGTTATAAAGTGTGAAAGATTTTGAAAAGCACTTACCTATCCAAGTTCTTGCTTTGCCAAGAGTGAATACAGTGTCCTTGGCTCATTGGCTAGCTGGTCTCAGTCAAATCTTAGGCTGTTAATAGAATTCAAAGCTCAATCTAATTCCAAGTGTCTAGATTAGAATATGCTCGCCTACTCTAACTTCAGTGCAATGAGGTGGAATTATTGTCTTCTGCACAATTCCCCACAGTGGTGCAAGCTGGGATCACAGTGTGTTGAAAAAAGGCATTGCTCCTAGCATGCACCACAATCAGAGCTTTGCTACCTCTGTGCCACCCTTTGATTGTTTTACTTAGAATTGCTGTTTCCTCCCAGGATGAAAGGCACACTTGCCTGTCTGTATGCCATCTATTCCCTTTTCTCTTCTCTCTCTCTCTTTTTTTACTGGGTGCTCCTATTTTGATCAGATAAACATGGGAGTGTGTGCAGAGGTAAAGGAGTGATTAAATTAAATCGATTAACTGAAAGGAGAAATGTATTAGTTTCTCAGGCTGTTGTAATAAAATACCACAAACTGAGTGTCTTAAAACAACAGAAATGTATTCTTTCACAGTTCTGGGAGCCGGAAGTCTAACATCAAGTTTTTGGCATGGCCATGCTCCCTCTAAAGGCCCTAGGAAAGCATCAGTTCCACGCCTTTCTCCTAGCTTCTGATGGTTGCTGGCAATCCTTGATGTTCCCATGTCTGCCTCTATCTTCACCAGACATTCTCCTCTCTGTTACTGTGTCCAAAATTCCTTCTTCTTATAAGGACTCCAGTCATATTGAATATAGCGCCCACCCTAATCCAGCATGACCTCATCATAACTGTAATTAATTACATCTGCAAAAACCGTAAGAGTACATTCACAGGTTCCAAGTGGACAAATTTCAGGGGCTCACTCTTTAACCCACTACAGACAGTAATAGTGCAGTACAGAAGGCTGTGTGTGTGTGTGTGTGTGTGTGTGTGTGTGTGTGTGGTGAGCGCATGCACGCCCCGTGTAGAAGGTAGGAGCAGATTGGGAGGGAGCGAGAAGGAATATTTTTAGTATGTATATCTCTGGGTACTTTCTTGGCTCTAGACTCTGCCCTGTTAGGCAAACAGTATTTCATTTAACCCTTGCAGCAACCCTGTGTCATGGGTGCTGTTCTGTCAGCTCTACAGATAAGAAAGTTGATATTTAGCAGTGGTATTTAGCAAGGTCACACTGTTAAGAGGTTCGAATTGGATTCATATGATACATTGTTTACCTCCCAAACCTGTCAAGTTAAACACTAAATCTGCAACCTTAATACTTTTAAGGAAAAGAGTTAAGTTGTAGTGATTAAAAGGATGTGAGCAAGGGAGAAGTCTAAGATGATGCAAGTTGACGGTTGAATTGGGGGACTAGGTGGTATTACTAATAAATATTAAAATGAGAAGAGATCATCAGGAAGCAAGATGTGGATTTTTTCTATCGTTTGGTTGAGAAAGTGAGTAGGGGTGGTACATGGCAATCTGGATTAAAACACACATTGATGCACATTGATGTAAAGAATCTGAAACTTCTACTAGGGTGATCATTATGTGGTCTGTGTTACCTCTCAGCTCTACACAGCGTCATTTTTCCCTATCCAGCAACTAGATGCTTTTCATTTGACTCAGAGCCTGTGGTCAGGCAGGAAGCCACCCTACCTCAAGTGCTCCATACCACCACAGAGCATCTCTTTTTTACCCAGTGTTTTGTTCTGCATCGTTCAAATTCGTTTAAAATGTATTAATTTAAAAAGGACAAACACAGACGTTCCTTATGTTTGTGTTTGCTTTTCCTAATGAAGTAAGTGTATCTTCAGCCATTTGTTCATGTGTCATCAGAAGCCACTGTCCTCATTTTCACTTTGTTCTGGCCATTAGATGTGTCCCCTGCAATATTCCAGCTGATCGTGTGCCTAGTTGAGTCACTTGTCAGGTGACTTCCTCTTCTTAAGGCTGTTTGTAAAAATTACTGCCACAAGAAGAGAGTTCAGGATTGGCCTGGTGGTACGTTTAAAAAAATAATTATTCTCAAGATTGGATTCAGTGACAGTGCTATTGGAAACATTGTGCTAATTCTTCATGTTGCTTAAAACAAAAATAAACTGTAAGGTAGCCTTAACAGCTATGAAAATTATAGATGATGGATTTTTTTAGTGCTTACAAACATACCAAATTTTATTGTATAAAATAGGTTTGATGTCTATTTTTGGAATATATTTAAAGGAGTTGACAATGTGAAATTGCTTGCAATTCAGAATACTGAGAGAGATTCCCTTATTTATTTAAGTTTTTAGTTAAGTTGGTTAACGTACAGTGTAGTATTACTTTCAGATAGGCAGTGTAGCGATTCAGCACTTCCATCTATCACCTGGTGCTGATGACAAGTGCTCTCCTTAATCCCCATCACCTATGTAACCCAACCCCCACCCACCTCCCCTCTGGTAACCATCAGTTCTCCATGGTTAATAGTCTGTTCCCTGCTTTGTGTCTCTCTCTTTTCCCCTATAATCATTTGCTTTGTTTCCTAAATTCCACATAAGAGTGAAATCATATGGTATTTGCCTTTTAAGAGAGATTCTCTTATTTTAAAGAAGGCAAGAATATTATTTTTCATATAAAATAGATTTCAGATAAACATTTTCTTTAAGATTGCTAATTTTTTTATACACACACACACACACACATATATATATAATACAATTCAAAAATTTGTTTTGAGGGCATAAGTAAGTATTAAGCAAACATTGAATATTCATATTCTATCCTTTTGGAGGAGGGAGGTTTGAAATAAAACTATTTTCCCTAGATATGACTATAGGTTTATCTTTTTCCTTAAAAATCTCTGCTTATTTTTTTCTGCTTCTTTCTTAATATGTCTTATTTGCTACTTTCTTTTTCTTTAAATTACTAATTTACATTGAGCTCCTGGAGAAAAGATAGTAATAGTTATTTTCCAAATATGAATAGTAAAAGCAATTTGCAGTAGCTAGGAACCATATCAAATAAGTGTGCTGTCTCTAAAATTAGTGGGTAAAATGATTTGAATTTATTTTCATAGAAAATAAGGTTTCATTGAGCCAGATATATATCAGCTTATGGAATTAGTTGAAAAGGGTTTGGCATATTTAATATTTCTATACAACTTTGTGAATTTATTTAAAAATGTATTTATGTAGTTGTTCCTTTTTACCAGTACCTCAGAAAATGCTGAAACTCATACTGAATATGTAATCTTATGAATGGTGACATTTAGAAATAGATTTTTAAACTGAATATTTTCATTGTATAAGAATATAATTTACCAGGCTAGTCTATTTTGGTTGCATATGCAAATTGCTATGAAGTAAAATACAGTTGGGAATAGTTAATAATTCCAATATAAAGCTGAGTAAAATATTATGACAAGTTTATTTTCATCACCTGGAATACTATTTAATCAGCCCAAGAGTTGTGGACTTATGAATAAATAATATTATGTTAATTAATACAGGGAATAGCTCCCAACTACACAATTTATTGGTGGAAATTTTCTTACCGTTGTTAGAAATCTTGAGAAGGACTGACTGTGTTCCGGGAGGTAGAATGTTTTCCATCTGAACTTTGTTGAGTCACTTGTCTCTTTCCTGTACATGGTGATGTAGATGGGAAGGTGAGTCTTACCACTCCTTCAGCCAGGTCTAGCCCCCATTTGCCCTCACTCATAAACTGTTTTCTTGAGAGACGCTGTGCTAGGTGCTAGATATATCCAGATGAATATTAGCAAGTCCTAGCTCTCATTGTTCACAAATGGAGGGAGTAAGTTCTGATGACAATTATAAGGATGTGATAGACACTGTTCCGAGCATCTGAGCAAGTTCCCAGTGAGCACACATAAGAAAGTGCTTAATTTTTCCAACACGGTATAACTTACTAGGTAAGAGTTTGAGTTTTGAAGTCAGAAATATTCAGGTTTGAAAAACACTTTCATTCAATCTTGAACATGTGCGGTAAAGACTAAGACCCAGCAGTTACTATCTAATCAGGTTCCTAAGTTATTTTTCACTTTTCCTAGGGATGAAAGTATATATACCAGCAAATGCTTATGGATCAGGGGTAACCAAAACTTTCCTGTGAAGGGTCAGATAGCAAACATTTTAGGCTTTGTGGGCCATCAATTCTGTGTCACAACTATCTGTTGTTGTAATGCAAAAGCAATCAGAGACAATATGTAAATAAATGAGTTTGGCTATTTTCTAATAAAACTTTATAGAAGAAGTCCCTTAGGCCATAGTTGGCTGAACTTTGTTAGAGAGCATATATAATGGTTGTACATTGTTTATTTGTAAAACTAGGCCCTGACCTCATTGAGGCCTCCCTCAAGCCAAGTCTTACTGGCTTCTGTCATATTCGTGTACATACACACACACACACACACACACACATTTGGGATTCACTAAATATTTTTCAGAATAAATGTCATTGATTCAAAAATTATATTAAATAGCTCAATAAATTTCTTGATAAATTATATATATATGTATATATATATACATACACATAGCATAGTTATCTTTGTATAAAAATAAAACTTTGTAATAGGTTGAATTAATTTACTATATAAATGAATTTAATTTTCAAAACTAATGAGGGATTGAAAATAAATGACCCTTTTATGTTAATGTTCATTGAAAAATATATTGAAATTGTGTGCTTATGTGTGCATGTATTGGGGCAGGGGAAAGAGAAAGAGATAAAGAAAGGTTATATATTGTCAAGACCCTAGGCTAATATACATATCATAACAGAACATTAGACTGTGTTCTGAATTTGCAAGCAGTTAAACAAAACATGGGATACAGTAGAATATATAATCTGATCAAAAGAAACATAACCTTTTTTTCATAAAGAGCAAACCTTTTTCCTGGTACTAAAAAAACTCATAATATGAGTCCTTGTACAAGCAATATTAAGCAACATAATAATGGATGATATTTCCAGTAATGGATCTAGAAAAAATGCACAGTTGTCTCGTTTCACTGTTTAAGGTGTGGATATTTGACTAAAACCAAAGATACAGCATTAAAACATAATTCATTAAAAATATGGTTTTTGAAGACATTTTATTTCTGAATTCTTTCTTTTTAAAAAAAAATTTAATGTTTATTTTTGAGAGAGAGAGAAAGAGAGAGAGAGAGAGAGAGAGA
>NC_064817.1:17814377-18004734 GCF_023721935.1 Panthera uncia | reverse complement strand
TTTTTTTTTTTTTTGTAGAAACGTATTATCTCTACTACTGAGGGCAGACTTCTGCTTTTTAAACAAAAATAAATATTATCAGCCTTATCTATGCTCTGTTTTGTGTTAAAGTTCTAATAAACTATCTTTATCCAGTATTCAGTCAGGTCTAAATGTAACATGAATTCCTGGAACAAGGTCACTTGATAGAAGTAAAACAAAATTCAAGGGTACTTCAGCTTCAATTTTTCTCATGTGTACTAACCATTTTTAATGTTCAATCTTTATTCTCCGTTAAAGTATAAAGAACTCCTTCAGATATTTTTTTTCCAAGAAGCCTTCACTGTTGTGGTCCATTTTCTACTTTTTCATTGAATAACCATTTCATACAATGTATGATCTAAATGAAATACAAACACAAATAGCTTTACAGCTACATGAGAGCTTCTCCTTGTTGTAAAGCATAATAACCAGTCCTTTTTATATGTATTTATCAAATGCCTGTTATGTGAAAAAAACATTACCAAGCATTCACATCATTTATCTCATCGGACCTTGAGTAATGCCATTTAGACAGAAAAATTAAATTGAGTAAGGAAGAAAGTACTTAATAAGTGGTGGTGTTGCTACCTCGTCCAGATTCCCTTCACCACACAAGCCAGTCTGACCACTCATTGGTGGCTGTGCAGTCGGCTGCTACAGCTCACATTCATTTCTCCAGAGATTTGTCCTATCCCCAGGAGCCTAGTAAGATGTGCCTTCATTTCTCAAAGTGCTCCTTGGTCATCGCTTCACTAATACTCACATATAAAGACTCAGTCTCCTTGGTTCCAGGTGGGAAAAACTCAGTGGTACGGTTTATGTTCCCGAGCTCCCTGTAGGGTCAGGCTGGGGCTAGATTCCTCCTGAAGATGTATCTTTGCTTAGCTTTTTCCTTTGTGCCTTCTTGCTTCCCTCACTCCCTTATGGGTTTCTCTTGAGAACACACCATCAGGAAATAATTGCTAAGGAGTCTTGATCTTAGCCTCTGTTTCTAGAGAATCTGACTTCAGAGTAGAAACAGTGTTTTGGAATGTGTTCTTGTATAAACTGCTTTTTTTATTGTTTAATAATTATGTGATAAATATTGAGTTGCAAAAGACTTGAGAATTTTTCATCTTTGCTTCTCACAGCTGGGTAGTGAGTCCCACTAAGTGACTTAAAGGCCAAAACATTAGTTTGGAACAGAACCTAAACGCAAGTCTTCTGGTTTCCTGTTCTGAGGGTTCTGAGGTTTTCACATGATTATTACAGTTAGGAATATTTTTACTTTTATGAACCTGTGAATGAAGAGAATGACTCTTTATATAAGTGAATTTGTTAAATATCCATAAAGGATTATGAAACAATGTCAAATCATTCATACTTGCAATGTTTAGTAATACCCCTGAAAACCCATCTCATTGTTATCAGCACTCTGTCCCTCCCTGTCCCAAATAAAGATCTTGTTCCATCAGCCTCAGAAATTTTAATTTTTTTCAAAGATTATATAAGTATTATTTGAATGAAGACTGATTTCCTGTACAAAGGGAAGATAATGAGTCTTGTAGAAATGCAACTATTACGTAAAGCATGCCTATTGGTGTACTAGTATGCATTGGTGTACTAGTATGCAACCTTTACAATCTGCCCATTTTCTGCAATCTTTTTAAAAAATATTTTATTCAAAGGGCGCCTGGGTGGCTTAGTTGGTTAAGCTTCCAACTTCGGCTCAGGTCATGATCTCCCGGTTCATGGGTTCGAGCCCTGCATCGGGCCCTGTGCTGACAGCTCAGAGCCTGGAGCCTGATTCGGATTCTGTGTCTCCCTCCCTCTCTCCCTTTCTGTCTCTCTCTCTGCCCCTCCCCTGCTCACACTCTGTCTCTCTCTCTCAAAAAATAAATAAAAATTAAAAAAATTAAAAAAAATTTTAAATAAAAAATAAATTTCTTCCAGTTGGCACACAATATTATATTAGTTTCAGGTGTACATATATATAGTGATACAACATCTCTCTATGTTATGCTGTGCTTACCACAGGTGCACTTGCCATCTGTCACCATATGGTGCTTTTACAATATCATTGACCTTATTCCCTATGCTGTGCCTTTCATTCCCATGGCTTCTTCATTTCCTGTCTAGAAACCTGTATATCCCACTTCCCTTCACCCAATTTGCCTATCTTCCCACCCCCTTCCTTTCTGTAATCCTTCTTAAAACCACTTAAAAGAAATGTAAACTGTTACCAATATAGATACCTATTAATGTTACATTTGTTTATTAAATAGGTGTATAAGTAAAACAAGCAAAAAACAAGATATTTGACCTTGTTGGGTACAGGTACTGAAGGAGAAAAGCTTTTTACCTCTTACAAGGCAATATTTCCATGCCCTCAGCATCCCCTAAAATAGACCTGAGCTGGATCTTAATGTTCTGAGTGTTAGAGATGTTTTTCATAAAGCAATCTGTTATGGCAAGTTATTGTTAAAGGCTCAGTTTCTGCTCCTGTTCTTGTATAAATGTGAGTGTGTGATTGTGGCCTTAAAGAATCACAGAGAATGCTCCTGAGTGGACAGGCCAAGTGGCTTTGATAGCTAAACACCTAGAGAGGCCAACATACTGTTTGAAAAGGCTCGCCAACAGAGGGAGCTCTTAAAAGCAGGCCTGGACTGGAAGAAAAAGTGGGAAAGAAAAAAGGGGATCAAGGGGAGGAGAGAAGGTGCTTTCCAATGTCACACAAAGCATACATTGATGGAGAGCCAGAAAAGCAAATCAGGGTGGGCTGGTAAGTGCTAAGGATACAGAAAATCCTCAACAGTCCTTAGTAACAGAACAATAGCAGAGAATCAGGCATTAGAATTCCCTGAATGGGGTGCCTAGGTGACTCAGTGGTTGAGTGGCCAACTTCAGCTCAGGTCATGATCTCACAGTCTGTGGGTTCGAGCCCCACGTCAGGCTCCGTGCTGACAGCCCAGAGCCTGGAGCTGCTTCGGATTCTGTGTCTGCCTTTCTCTCTGCCTCTCACCTACTAATGCTCTGTCTCTCTGTCTCTCTCTCTCAAAAATGAATAAACATTAAAAAAAAAAAAAAAGACTTCCTAGACTTCCCTGAGCTCACATTAAAGCAAAGATAGTCTGGTTGAACTGGGTAAAAGGAGTGGGGAATTGAAACTTTAGAATCGCCATGATTTTATATTCTCCCTTCAAGCAAAAATGCTGGAATGATTGGATATTCCATTTATGGGAGGAGATTTCCTTTAAAATCTACACCTAGCCAAGTCAAAGTCCCTTTTCTTTTGCTTTATCTCACACACTTATACAGTTTTCTCTAATAAACTCTGAAGTTCATGGGTATCAGATGTTGATCATAACGCATTCAGTTTCTGTGAACTAGGAAAAATCAATCATCACATCAAAAGTCAAATTCTAAAGGTCTTACTGTAGCATAGAATCATGACTACCTAGGTATTAGTAGAAAGCATTGCAAAGTTTCTGAGGGTGATGGAGTATTTTGGGAAGTGGTATCAAAAATGAACAAGATTGAGACTTCCAGGAAAGATGGCTGGAGTAGGAGGATCCTAACTAAGCTCACACTGTCCCATGAATACAACTAGATGACACCCACATCAATCTAAATAACCCAGAAAATGACCTGAAGACTGGCAGAATAGACTCTCCACAGCTAAATGAGAGAAGAGACCATATTACAGATGGTAGGAAGGGCAGAGATGCAGTCGGGAGCTAAATGGACCCACAAGATGGTCCCTGGGTGGGAGGAATGCCGCAGGCATAGAGAAGGGAAGGAAACAGATACCACAGGCATGGGAAGCCCACACGGGGAAGAAGAACCCCATAACATTTGGCTTTGACAAACCAGAGGGGCTGAATTTCATATGTTCTTAAAATCAGTGGAGCTTAACACCTGGAATTTTATTTTTTTTTTTTCTTTTTTTTTTTTCAACATTTTTTTTTTTTTATTTATTTTTGGGACAGAGAGAGACAGAGCATGAACGGGGGAGGGGCAGAGAGAGAGGGAGACACAGAATCGGAAACAGGCTCCAGGCTCCGAGCCATCAGCCCAGAGCCTGACGCGGGGCTCGAACTCACGGACCGCGAGATCGTGACCTGGCTGAAGTCGGACGCTTAACCGACTGCGCCACCCAGGCGCCCCATCACCTGGAATTTTAAACATCACCTGGTTCCCCTGTGGGAGAGCCTGGAGGACAGAGTCCCCACCCTTAAAGAGACAGCACAGTAAACAGCCCCATGGAGACAGAGCCTAGAAACAGCAGTTTGAAAAATGCTTGGCAAATACAGGGGAGAGATTTGTTTACTGATCTCAGAGCATGTACTAGAGGTGTAGAGATCTCTAAGGGACTTATCTAGGAACAAAGACATGGTTGGTGCCATTTCCATTCTGTACCCCCAGTCTAGACACACAGACCTGTGGGAACTAACATGGAGCCAACACTCTGCTTAGCTTGCTAACACTGCTCACTTTGTCCCCATGCTCTTTTGCAAATCTTTCCCTCCAATGCATCCTGCTTCAGTCCCTTATCCCCACAGGTCCCCTTCTGCAGTGGACCAACTCTGACCTTGCTGGCACTGGGCGCCTATTCCAAGTTTTCCTTCGGACCTGCCCCCTCCAGTATGCACTTGCCTAGAGCCCATCCAAAGTGGTGCCACAAGCGTGGCAATAAGCAAACAAGCAGCCCAGACAGGGGCCAGCTCCATTCCAAAGTGACCCCTACCCATAGGATAGAAGATAACCACACACACCAGTCCCACTGAAGCCCCAGCAGTGGGCTGGGGGCAGAATTGTGGTCTGACTGCAGGCCCCACCCACCGATGAAAGCTTCTCAGGGCATGACACAGGGAGAGTGCCCAGCAGTTCATTGCTACCGCATCTCTGACAAATGCCTGGTCTAACTCAACTCAAACCCAAGGTGACCCAAGACTGGCCTACTAACAACACAAGGACCAAACCCTGCCCACAGTAGGCAAAGAGAGCTATTGCAGACAACTGAAGAGAAGGGAAAAGCAGTTCAGCCACAACAGCAGAGCATACGCAACACACATAGGAGATACTCCTGAAGCACCAAATCCTGGAAAATAGGCAACATTTCACTGCAGGGCACTACAGGACCTCTTCTTCATAAGGCCACTCCTTTCAGGAGCAGGAGATGTAGCTGAATTTCCTAACACATGGAAACAGACACAGAGAGTTAGACAAAATGAGGAGACAGAAAAATCATGGCCCAAATGAAAGAACATGACAAAATCACAGCAAGAGAGCTAAATGAAACCAAGAAAAGAAATATATCTGATACAGAATTTAAAGTAATGGTAATAAAGATACTGTACTTGAGAAAAGAATGGAGAACGTCAGTGAGACCATCAACAAAGAGATAGAAAACATAAAAAAGAACCAATCAGAGATGAAGAACTCAAAAACTAAAATTAAAAATACACTAGAGGAAGTAGAAGAACAAGTCAGCAACCTGGAGGACCGAGTAATAGAAAGCAATCAAGCTGAACAGGAGGGAGAAAAAATAATAAAAAATGAAAACAGGCTAAGGGAACTCATTGACACCATCAAGCATGATAACATTTACATTATAGGGACCCCAGACAGAGAAGAGAGATAAAAGGCGGTAGAAAATTTATTTAAAGAAATAATAGCTGAAAAATTTCTGAATCTAGGGTAACAAAAATCCAGATCCAGGAGGCACAGAGACAAAACAACCCAAGGAGGCCCACACCAAGATACATAGTCTTGGCAAAACGTAGTGATGAAGAGGAATTTTGAAAGCACCAAGAGAAAAAAAAGAGTTATATATAAGGGAAACCCCATAAGGCCATCAGCTGATTTTTCACTAGAAACTTTGTAGCCCAGAATGGTGGCATGATATTTTCAAAGTGCTAAAAGAAAAAAAACTTGCAAACAAGAATATTCTATCCACCAAGACTGTCATTCAGAATAGAAGGAGAGAGAAAGCAAAATTCCTCAACAAAATATTAGTAAAATCGAATCCAATAGTATATTAAAGAAATAATTCACCACAATCCAGTGGGATTTATTACTGGGATGCAAGAGTGGTTCAGTATTCACAAACCAATCAACATGATACATCAACAAGAGGAAACATAAAAATCATATGATCATTTCAGTAGATGCATAAAAAGCATTTGACAAAGTACAACCTCTATTTGTGATAAAAACCCTCAACAAAGTATGTTAAGAGGGAATATATCTCAACATAATAAAAGCCCTATATGAAAAACGCATAGCGAACATCATACTCAACATTGAAAAACTGAGAGCTCTTCCTCTAAGATCAGGAACAAAACAAGGATGTCCATTCTCACCATTTTTATTCAACATAGTACTGAAAGTCTTCTCCATGGCAGTCACACAAGAAAAAGAAATAGAAAGCATCCAAATTGGTAAGGAAAAATTTTCAGTATTTGTAGAGGATATGATGCTATTTTTGAAGACCCTAAACACTGCACCAAAAAACTACTAGAACTGATAAATTAATTCAATAAGGTCACAAGATACAAAATCAATGTATGGAAATCCGTTGTATTTTTGTATACTAATAATGCAGTAGCAGAAAGAGAAATTAAGAGAATAATCCCCTTTACAAGTACACCAAAAATTACAAAATACCTGGAAATAAACTTAACTATGGAGGTGAAAGACCTGTACTCTGAGAATGATAAAACATTGATGAAAGAAATTGAAGACAGCAGAAACACTTGGAAAGATGTTCCATGCTCGTGGATTGGAATAATAAATAATGTTGAATTGTATATAATATCCAAAGCAATCTACACATTTCATACAATCCCTATGAAAATACCAACAGTATTTTTCACAGAACTAGGACAAATAATCCTGAAATTTGTGTGGAACCACAAAAGACCCCGAATAGCTAGAGCAGTCCTGAACAAGAAGAACAAAGCTGGAAGTATCACAATTCCAGATTTCAAGATATACTACAGAGCTATAGTAGTCAAAGCATTATGGTACTGGCACAAAAAATCGATACATAGATCAACAAAGCAGAATAGGAAGCCCAGAAATAAACCTATTATATGGTCCATTAATCTTTGACAAAGCAGGAAAGAATATACAATGGGAAAAAGATTGTTTCTTCAACAAATGGTGCAGGGAAAACTGGACAGGTACATGCAAAAAAATGAATAAGTAAAACTGAACCACTTTCTTATACCACACACAAAAATAAAGTCAAAATGGATTAAGGACCTAAATGTGAAACCATAAAAATCCTAGAAGAGAACATAGGCAATAATTTCTTTGACATAGGCCCTAGCAACATTTTTTCTAGATAGATCTCCTGAGGCAAGGGGAACAAAAGCACATGTAAACTAGTGAGACTACATCAAAATAAAACGCTTCTCCACAGCAATGGAAACAATCAACTAAACTAAAAGACAACTTACTGAATGGGAGAAGATATTTGCAAATTACATATTCGATAAAGGTTAGTATCCAAAATATGTAAAGAATTTGTAACAACTCAACACCCAAAAAACAAATAGTCCGATTAAAAATGGATAGAAGACATGAACAGACATTCTACAAAGAAGACCTATAGATGGCCAACAGACACATGAAAGGACGCTCCACATCACTTATCATCAAGGAAATGTGAATCAAAACCACACTGAGGTACCACTTCACACCTGTCGGAATGGCTACAATCAAAGACACAAGAAACAAGTGTTGGTGAGGATGTGGAGAAATAGGAATCCTCCTGTACACCTCCTGGTGTGAATGCAAACTGGTATGGTTATTATGGAACACAGTAAGGAGGTTAAAAATTAAAAATAGAATTATCATAGGATCCAGTAATTCTACTACCAGGTATTTACCCAAAGAAAACAACAACACTAATTTGAAAAGATATAATGCTCCCCTGTTTTTATTGCAGCATTATGTATAATAGCTAACATGTGGAAGCAGTCCACGTGCCCATCGAGAGGTGAATGGAAAAAGAAGAAATGGTACATATGTACAAAGGAATATTACTTGGCTATAAAAAGAGTGAAATCTTGTCATTTGCAACAACATAGATGGATCTAGAGCGTATAAAGCTAAATGAAATAAATTGGTTAGAGAAAGACAATTACCATAAATCTCACTCATATGTGGAATTTAAGAAACAAAACAAATGAAGAAAAAAAAAAGAGAGGCAAACAAGAAACAGACTCTGAACTGCAGAGAACAAATTGGTGGTTACCACAGGGGAGATGGGTGGGGGGATGGGTGAAATAGATTAAGGGGATTAAGAGTGGATTTACCATGATGAGCACTATGTAAGGTATAGAACTGTTGAATTACTATATTAACACTAATATAACACTGTATGATAACTATTATGGAATTAAAAGAAAATTATCAAGATCATGGCAGGACAGAGCTCCATTCCGTTAAAAACTGAGTTCTTTAGAAATTCAGTTACTGTGTATAACATGCCTACATTGGTAAGTTTGTTCTTTCCTAGTTTATTGCTATGTCGGGACTGACAGCAAGCCCAAAATGCTCCAGGGCACTTCATCCATAAACCAATAATATATTTGCTTTCTGAAAAAAAGATCACGTACAGTGAGTTGATTAACTGTTGCTTCGTTGTTGTAAATATGGAGTAGATACTCTTCTGAACTCCTTATTTGTTCCTAATGTTGTATAAAGAATATATGATGAAATTGACTCTGACCTGAAGTCCCATGATTCCTCCATACCAACTGTACTAAAAGAACAGATAATAGTGAGTTTAGACAAGTACTTATATGGATGAAATATTTCTTTTAAGGGTCATCCTTATATCTTGTCATCTTTTAGCTTTCTCTTGCTTCTAACTTCTCAGATATGTAAATGGACCAGAAAAGAGCCAGGTTAGCTTTCTGGCTTTCACACTGAAGATGAAAGATAAATGTACACTAGTATTTTCTCCTTAGATCTGTAACCATTTGGATACCAAATCTTCTCCTTTTTTAATACATATGCACAATAAAAGTCATCCAAGTGGAGGTTGCTTATGTGTTCATTCATTCAAGAGCATTTTATTACTCACGTAGTTAAGTAGAAAGCACTGTGTTAGGAACTAGTGGTGTGGAGGTAAATAAAATGAGGGTAGTTCTTTTCCTCACTAATTCAGTATCTAAAGTAGCTAATTACAGGGGTTTCATGGTTTAGCATCTATTGGAAGCCCTCCAAGAGGCTTAGATGGGGGGCATCTGTAGGTCGTTCACATGAAATGTTAACTCCTCCTCGGCTTTATTTAGCAAGTTAAACTTAATGCCATCAATATAGGCAATTAGGAATCAGAAGGTGGGAAAGGACATTTAGGCACAAAGTCATCTATCACAATAAATTAGTTAATCTTTTCAACTCATTGCTTTTGAAGTAAGTGACCCTCAAGAGTTAGTGGGCATCGGTATGGCCTAATGTTAAAGTCATATGTTGATATTTTCAACAGCTCCCATTCCATTAGGCAATGTATCCTCAATTTCAGTATTTTCTCTGTAACAGGCATTAAAAAATAGTGATTTCCTTTTTCTATAGACCATAGGCACATAATTCTTTTTAGACGAGACACCATTGTGTCATTAGATACAGAATTTGTGCATTATGAACTGGACAGTTCCAGGAATTTTATACCTAAGTTTGAGTTTCACCAGAAGTACATTGTGAGACATAAAGTGGGTACAAGTGTTAATTTGGGAGGTAATTAGAAGAAGTACATGGAGGAAAATAGGGAAAGTGAGACAGGGAAAGGAAATACTTACTGAAAGGGTTTTCATGAATAGGTTATCATGGTGGGAAACTGGGGATCAATCCTATTGGGGACCCTTTGAGGAACCATGAGGAACATGCTTTAGAAATAATTCCATCAGGGGTGCCTGAGTGTCTCAGTTGGTTGACCGCCTGACTTTGACTCAGGTCATGATCTCATGCTTCATGGGTTCAAGCCCCGCTTCGGGCTCTGCACTGACAGCTCAAAGCGTGGAGCCTGCTGCACATTCTTTGTGTCTCTCTCTGCCCCTCCCCTGTTTGTTCTCTCTCTTTTTCTCCCTCCCCCCCCCTCAAAAACAAATAAACATTAAAAAAAAGAATAGTCCATCAAAGGACAAAATAAGATGAAGTATTTTTCCACCAACTCTCAACTGTCATTGATTGAGTGTAGTTCCTGGGGTAATTAAGCCTTAGACTCTTATAGGCTTCCCAGCAAGCAGGCTGAACAAGCTCTCCAGAGAAAGCCCTTGGATAGAGAGGCAGGCACTTGAGGTGAAGTTGTCAGTGCACTGGGAACTGGTCACCACAGCTGCAGGTTCATTTAGAGGTGGGTTGAGGGGGACAGAACATTCACAGCATTGGCATCTGCTGGGAACAAATGGCTGTAAACTGCATTTAGTTGAAAAAGAACTGTGGTCAGTCAATGTTTCACACAAAATGTTGCCCCATAGGCTGGGCCACAACTCCCCCGCAACAGCACTTTATTTTCTGTAACGCATCCAAAGAAAAATCATGTGCACATGCACTTAAAGCACTTAAACTATCTTCTCACAGTAATGGTCATTTCAGCAGGAAAAAAATGTTGCATACTATTATTCCTTCTATCCTCTACCTTGGACTTTTCTAAGGATTAAAAGAGAGAGGTTTCATGGAATAGTATGTGTCTGTGAATATAGTCCACTGGCAGGAAAAAAAAAATGGGTGATGAATTCAGAGTGGCATTCATGCCACCCTCCTTTATTGAGGATAATAATATCCTGTGTTTCTTTACTAACTTACCCTGTTTGCCCTTATGACACCTTTGGAATGTCAGAGCAGTTTTTACTGCCTTAATTTACTACTTAAGAAACTTAGTTTCATTAAAAGCATGCATTGTGCATCTGGGATGTGCCAAATACTGAGTTAGACACTCTTTCTCCAGATATTTCAGTTAATCATACTCAGTACCCTGGGGATTGTATTGTCCTCATTTATTGATAAAAGCTCTAATCTGGCAGTGGCAAAGTTCCCATGAGACAAGAAGGTTTGGAAGTAAAACCAGTCCTGGAGCTTCATCTCCATCCCCAGTGTTTATTCCCCTCTAACACTTGACCTCTCCAGGTCGTCTCCAGATTCCTCCCAACTTTCCTAGACAGACATCCACTCCTACATATTACTACCTTGCATGTTACCAGATTTGTGGTTTGAGTGATTTCCACATGATTACAATGCACTGAAGGTATTTTTATCTGTGCCAACTTGATCTTCATTCAGACAAGAGTTGATTTGATTATAAACCTTAAGGAATAACACCCACTGGTGGATTTGTGTCTCATGTGATGCATCTCCTTCTGCCTTCTACCACATTTTACCTGGTTGGTTATTTCTGAAAACTTACTGACATGGACTGTAAGACTGTGTAGCTTCATCCTTATTTAGCTGTATTTTATCTCATGTGACACTCCTCATTCCATAAGGTCTAGCCGCAGTAGTCTTGTGTCCATCCCACATACTTGCCATGCTCTGTCTCCCCATGGTGAACTTTGTACATGCTGTTCCTGCTACTGAAAATGTTTGTACTTTTCCTCATCACCAAGTGAACCCCTACTTAGGCTTCATAACTGTGCTCAAGCTTGAAGTTCCTTAAGGAAACTTCCTTAACTAATCTAAGCAATTCTCCCTCTTAGAGAGTCTAGTAACATCACGTGTCTCTTTGTTCCTATTATCAGAATTCTGAATATATATATATATATATATATATATATATATATATTTATGTGTGTGTGTGAAGATTTAATCAATATCTGTCTCTCCCACCATCCCCATTACAGCAAAATCCTTATCTGTTTGGATTGTGAATTGACCTCCCAAAAATTAGCACAGGGTTGTGCTCATGGCGGACCCTCAGTAAGTCTTGAATGAAACATATTAAGTCCACAATGTTAATAGTTTGTCTGAGTTGGACCTAGAATGTTCTTAGTCTGGTGTTCCTCTTTTGGGGAAGTACTGCCCCACCCCAGGGGGGGATTTCAAAATGCCTGAGGGTGCTTTCTGCTTGTCACAATGACTAAGTGCAACCACTGAGATTTGGTGGCAGAAGCAGAAGTGTTACGAATCATGCATTTGATGGGATAGTCTATTCAAGGAATAATTGTTCACTCCAAATGCTAGCGGCACCCTGAGAGACACTGCGAGACAGATTATGTATTTGAATAATAGGCCTCTGATGTGTTTAAATGTCAACATGAGTTTGTATACAGTGTAGAGGTACAAGTGTGTGTATATGTATGTGTGTGTACGTGTGTGTGTAACTGCCCTTTTTAGTTAATCTTGTGTCAGTTAGTAATCAGTTTATAGGTTACCTTTACAACTGGTGTTAGAAGTAAGGGCTGTAGAGAAGCAAAAGGAAATGGAGACAGGAAAACTGTCTGATGTGTCAGAAATATGAGACCTAAAAATGACTAGGAGGCCCAGTGTTAATCTAATTTATACAATTGGTATTTTCCTTTATATTTCCTATGTTCCTTCTTTTCTATTTCTGTCTGGCTTTTTATTTCTTCTCCAAGTTAAATCTGCAGCCTGACACGTTGATGTGTTTGCTTTCTTCCTTTTAGTTCAAATAGAAAATTGAGATTGGTTTCAGGGTTGTTTGTGTCCAGTGTCACAGTTAGCCTGTGGTTGCAACAGAGAAGCTCAGTAAAGCCTCTTTCATTGTTTCTGTTATAACATGAGAGCTGTCCAAATGCTCGTGGTAAACCTCCCTTTACTGAGACTGAAAAACATGGTTTGTAGGGTACATTTCCTGCTTCAGGTGGCTGGAATCACATGGGGCAGAGACGGAAGATCCTCTAACATCTAACATCATAGGACAAAGTGCTAGTTGGGGATTCCACACCCTGGGGACCCCTACTCATCACCTCTAAATCATTTAACCTCTTTGGGGCTGGTTTTATCATTTTTAAATAATGAGAATGTCAGATAAGACAACTCCTAGGGCCCTTTCCTGATCTAAAATAGGACTTTTCAGGTTCAAGGAAGAATGGGGGAGGAGGGAAAGAAGAGAAATAGGTATTATCCTAGAAACTCAGTACTAAAATGCCTCCCATGCATAAAATTATAAATCATGCCTTCTTCCTTTAGAATAGTACAGAAACTTCTGCTCTAGAATTGAATGACTAGTATATGACCACGACTTTTCAAGGAACAGGAATAGAACTCCCCAGAGGGTTGATTCAAGTATGGTTTCAGAGGCAGTAGCCACATACATCACCACATAAGTGGTTAAACATTTGGGCTCTGGGGACAAATCCATGCTTTAATTCCAATTCCACCACTCTCTGACTGGTCCTATAAATGGCACATGCACTTAACCAGTCTAAGCCATTGTTTGCTCACCCATAAAAAGTTAATCATAATTGTACCTGCTTCACTGAGGTGTTGTGATAATTAAATGAGCAAACTCCACCCCTGGGAAAGCATCTCTTAGCAAATAGGTAAGTGCTCCATAAACTTTTGATGTGATTTCTGTAAGCAAGCTAAACCAATCAAGAATGGAGCAGTTGCATAAATTATTCTTGGGCTACCAGAATTTTGCCCCCCACCCCCACCACCACAACCCACCTCTTTCAGAATGGCTGCTGGATCCATTTGAAAAGATATTATTTATTACTTTTTATAAATTTCTCTCCCTCACCACTGCTCCAGATGGTTAAAATTGTTAACTTAATCATATTTATCTAGGAAAGGGCAAGATTCCCTGTTTAACCTATTGTGGATTAGAGACCCCCATATCAGACTCACTGGTAATTTTCTTTTAATATTTCTTCCAAAGACGTAGACACATCACTGTCTTAACTCTTACTGTATTCTGGCCTGGTCCAGTTTGTTCACATGTATGTGAACAGCTGGGAAGTGGTTTCAACATTGGGCTACGGGATGAGTTTGTATTGGACTTCCCCATTATTTGATACCATTGGCTAGGCAGGCAGCTACCAAAAGGACTTTGTCTACCCTCCCCTGAATTCTTCCCGGCAGTGCCGTTGTAATTTCATATTCATCACTCTGATTAATTGCTGCACTGAGTTTATCATTTCTCCTGGGAGGTAACCCCTAGCTTGCAATAAGCACAGTTAGATTTTGTGAAATCACTCTATAAAGATGGGAATGCTTTTCGTTGTCGTGTAAGATGGTTCAGGATTTTAAATCTTCAAAGCGCTCTGGTATTCAGATAATTATATGTGCATTGTTTTCTACCCTCCACTTTCTTAATTCATAATCCTTATTTTTCGTGTTTCTTTGCCTCATCCATAGTTTCTTAAACTTCAAGATAGTCTAACTGGTTGCAAGATAGTATTTCAGTAGACCTTGTCATTTCTGGGCAAACCCTTCTAATAACATTTCATATTTGTACATTAAGCCATTATATATTTGCTATCATATTCATTTCACAGGGGTTTTAAAATAAGTTTTTGTTGTGATATATGCTTAATCCTCTTATACGCCAGGATTATGCATTTGAGTTTTAGATGGAATCGCTTCAATTAGCAAATTAAATAAACTTAGACTGTAGCCTCAGTATTAGTATTGTTAATAGATATACTTATTTTAAGTACAGATAAATTCTCTGACCCAAATAGTTAGGCAGTAAATGAGAAATGTAGAGTAAAACCAGTGTTTCTAGTTTCTTTTGAGACTTTATTGTGACTGGAAACAATGTAAGAAAATGCAAGTCTAGTGCCATATTGCTAATTTTACCAATTCTGTCGTTTATTTCTTTTTTAAAGTTTATTTACTTACTTTGAGAGAGAGCGAGTGAGCAAGTGGGCCAGGGGCAGAGAGAGAGAGGGAGAGAGAGAATCTCTACCAGGCTTCACACTGTCAGCTCAGAGCCTGATGTGGGGCTTAAACCCACGAACCCTGAGATCATGACCTGAGCCAAAGTTGGATGCTTAACCCACTGAGCCACCCAGGCAGCCCATTTCTGTCACTTTTTAAAATAGTAAGTGTATACTTTGTTGAATAATGACTTCAGAGACTTCTTGGTCCTCAGTGTAAAGCTGTCCATGTACATGGTTATCCTCCACCACCTCTGTCGTATCATTCATGCTAAATAAGCTTATCTGCCATTTAATACAAAATATTTACAATGTAGCACATTTAGTATATGTCTACGTAAATTGTTTCTAATCAGATGAATTTATACTCATCTCAGTATGAATAAGGATGTGAAGTGACTTGTTATTAGCCATAAAATTAAATATAAATTGATAACCAGATCAAGGGGAAGAGACATGAGTAGACCAATAAAATGAAACTAGAAGATACAACTAGTGTACAGAATTGCCTATTATAAAATGCCACTAATTCACTAGAAGTTGGAGATTGGGCTCCATGCTTCCCAGTGGCCAAAGCAAAGAAAGCAGCATTATTTGCAAGATTTGTAGTTTGATATTTTTTAAATGTTGGGTCCAGGAAAAGCCCATATTTTACTGGTATGAGCATTAAGAGATATGTTTCTCTTGAGATTATAAAGGAAATGTTACAGCACAAACAACACATTGTCCTCAATGTCATCCTGTTAGTAATTTCAAGGGCATCTTATCATATGGTTGCTTTTTCAAGAATGTGAATTGTGGCACTAATGCCAGAACCATATTCAGTAAGACCAATTTTACATGTTGACAAAACAATACAAGTTTTGAACAAATGATTGTTCTATCCATGAATAATATTTGGCCACTCCAGAAAAATGAATGACCTTGCTCATACAAACATGGATTCATACATGTATGTATGTGTGTGTGTGTGTGTGTGTGTGTGTATATATACACACACACACACATAAATCTTATACAGATTTGTAGAACTTAGTATATCCCCAGTGCTTACTACAGTACTGTGTAAATGCCCGCAATAAATGCTCACTGTGGCCAAAAATTCTATTAGACCCCTCTTACATACACCTCATATCCTCTCTACACACCACTTACCCCAGTTACTGCTGTAATGACCAGTTCAACAGAGTCTTCCAACAATCTCACGGATGTAACCCAACTGTGCCTTGCCTCAAGTGCCTTCCCATCCTGGGGTTTCTGTGACACCACAGCAAATGACAGTCAGCTGCAGGAAACTACTCAACACTCACGTGTGCACAACCCAGAAAGCATTGACCAATGGAACCACCTTCAGGAATGGGAGACAGGAGCCAGTGGATAATTTTCTTCTCCTTTCTTATTTATTTGTTTGTTTGTTTGTTTAATTTTCAAGTTAGTTAACATACAGTGTAGTCTTGACTTCCAGAGTAGAACCCAGTGATTCATATTATCTATGACACCCAGTGCTCATCCTGAAAAGTGCCGTCTTTAATGCTTGTTACCCATTTAACCCACACTGCCACTCATCCACCCCCTCAACCCTCTGTTTGTTCTCTGTTTTTAAAAGTCTCTAATGGTTTTCTCCCTCTCTGTTTTTATCTTATTTTTCCTTCCTTCCCCTATGTTCTGAGATGACTTTTGTAAGGTTTCTCAGAAGGTCCATTGGGATCCAGTTATAGTCACCCCACAGGTGGTCAGGTTAATAATACATCCCTGTAGTGGCTTTCTTTTCTTTCCAAGAGAGGGACACCCACCTGTCACTTAACCACTGCTCCATGGGCTCACATTTCTAAATAAACTATTTGCAGTTAAGTCTTTCAGATTCTGTTTATAGGGGAAGTAGGCTAAAAGAGTTGGTGCCATAGTGGAGTAGGTATAATGTCCAGATTGCTTCTCGAAGCATCACTAATTACTAAGACTTTGACCTCTAGTGGTTTTGTGCAAGGTGCAGGTGAAAGGTGAAATATTGGGTAATGTGATAGTAGTATCACAGGAAAAGTATGGGGGCAAATGATAATTATATAGTATGGTGAAGGTGAATAACTAATGTAATTACTTCAGAAATATGCAAAAAAAAATGGCGGGGTCAGGTCAGCCAACTACCAACTCAAGAAACATTGAAAGTCATAGGGTCTCTGTGGAAGCAAGTAAGGAGAACATTTACCTCCTGCAGCTTCTAAGAAGGCCATGCTGGAAATTAGACCCAAGACCTAATTTTAAAGATGGCAGAGATACCACGAAGTTTTAAAGCACAGCCTTGACAGATCTCCTATATAAAAAAGTCAGAACTCTGAGAGGAAATGAATGTGACTGTGATACTTGGATGGGCACATGTTAATGGATCAGCCTGAGGATATTGAACTGCACATTCCGCTAAACCTTTCCAACCGGTACGATTAGCTCCATGGTCTTTGCTGGGAGAGAGAAACTTCTCTTGCTTGGATATGCTAGAAAGACCTTATCTGAGGCAGGTAACCTGCATGTAACGTATGTCTGTTTTCCAAAATGTGCCCGCCACCCTCGTATCTCAAGACTGGGACCCAAGGACAGGTCATAGCCAACCAAAGCATAGTCCCTTTTGTGTGACCAAGTAGTTTACACCCTGAATGAATTGTAGAACCAGGACTGGCAGGGAACAGGGGAACTAATGTGGGAGTGAATAAGGAAGATATTGGACCAGGAAATCATTGACCTATAAGCAGTCACCTGTGGTTTTGGGTTCAAAACATTGACAAGGACGCCTGAAGTTTGCTCATGACCCTGCCATTTTTTTTTTTTTGCATACTTTGAAATGGCTTTTTGAAGCTGTGACACAATAACAGCTTTCAGTAAATGAGGTAGTGATACAAGAATACCTGGGCATGATAGTGAGGAAGGGAACAGAAGACTGAGGGAGGTGGAATGTTGGAAAGGATTTATTTCTTGAGACCATTGAACACTTGACCACGTTCCCCAGAAGGGCCATAGCACAGTCTCCACACTAAGGCAATAAGAAATATCCCAGCAATAAGCAATGACATCTTTGAGGGGCTCAGTAGTATCCTCTGGACCCTAGGTCTATAGAATTGGGCTTTCTAATACCAAAGGGGAAAGGGGTGAATTGTGGAATGCCAGAGGCCAATAGTAGCACTTAACCTTCAATGGCAAGGTGGCCTTTGTCTCAGACTCTGATTTTGGGAAAGCCCAGTATGAGACAATGATAAAGGCAAAGACCAACTCATTCTAGTGGATTTTTAATGCTTTCCCTTCTGGTCAATATAGACTTCTTGGTACTTATTTTGCTTATTTCTTTGTGCTTGCAAGTGTGAATTCACTTAAAATTTTATAACCTAGAAAAGGCTACATATTTTCATTAGGATATTGCAGCACTTTATCAAGTAAGTTTTTTTTTTTTGGTTTCCTCTCCCTGCCTCTCCATTTTTAGTAACTGAACCCACTTTCCTTTGATTATCCCAAGCACTTAAGTGACATGAGTCTTTCAGCTTTTAGATGGATACTTTATTTACAATATTCATAACCATAAAATAAATAGTTTGTGTTTTTTAATGTAGTCATTTTGAAGTCTGTTCTTTATCTGAGATTCTTTTGCCAATTTAGAAAGTGAAAGTATATAGAGAAGTTGATTCAGTCTTAATGACTTACTTAGTTCCTCGAACTGGAAAGTAGCTGGATAAATGACTCACCATGGAATTGTCTTTATCATTAGAAATGCTCTTCAGCTATTCTCAGTAAAGTAAATTTATAAAGCACCTGATATGTGCCCAGCATAATGCTAAACAAGAAAGAGCTCTTAAGACTATTTGTGTTTGGCTATAGGTTTTGCATAGATAGTGCCTTAGATTTAAGCACTGAGATTTGATTCCTGGAAAAGATTGTTAGTTCCATACATTTGGTTCAAGCAAAGTACTTGACAATCTTCTGCCTGGCCTTTGGTAGGTCTATAAGAAGACTTCTAAAATAAACCAAAGGTAAGAATAAACAAGGTAATGTTCATGAGATGGGCTAGCTCTGGGGAGGCTGAGCAGAGAGTAAAGTTTATCTGTAGTTCATCTCCCTCTTCCTCTCTCTGTATCCTCTAGTCTCTGAAATCCCTGCTATCTGCCAAAAGCCTGTTCCCTCTCTCACTCCAGACCCATCACCTCTTCATTCAGGCTCTACATTGTAATGAGTCTGTGTTGAGGGCTTGGTGCCAGGAGATCTTGAAAGCTAAGAGACCTTTAAACCTCCAAGTCATGCCTCTCTAATGGGGGTATTGTTAGGGTAGTGAGGTATTTTAACACCAAACACATTTTGTAACCAGAGTCAAAAGATTCCTAAAATCACTTCTCTGTGAAACTTTCTTGGACACAAGAAACTTAGAATTGTCCTGGTAACTCTTAACAGCTGATAGTGATTCTCTGGTGCCTATCTTGTTTTTCTATACAACACAGCTTTTTGAGGATTGAGTTTTCCAGTGTGTCTTTCTCAAACCCTATCCCCTTGTTTACAATATAATCTTGGCAGAGGTCTCTATACCTGTCTGACTGGACTTGCTTGGTCAAAACATAAGTGGTAAAAATAAACTTAAAAGATGAAAATAATTTTTCGTGTAAGGTATTATTTTAGATCTTTGCATGTTCCCTAGAAACTAGGGTATTTGCCGTAATCTAATTATTTCATTTTGTGTGTTAGAAGAGGAAAGCTTAGAGTCCTCCAGTATCTGTTAAATTTATTTAAAAAAAATGTATGTGAGAAAACCAAGGAAGGATTTTTTTCTTCTCCTTGTCCTATTAACATATGCCATACTGAGTTTAAAGTAAGTAATAAACATGTTCACAGTAATATTTGTATATGCATATGTATATGGAAATTAATGCCTCCTATTTCAAATGGGTTGCTTTGATAAATCTTCTCTTTTCCTGGAACAGTTCAAGGATGACATAGAGACTAATACGTGGTAAAAATATAGAAAGGATTTAAGCACTGGATGAATGGTTGGATTACCTGATCTTTAAGACCATTTCCAAAACAAATAGTCTGTGATTTTATGAAACTCTATATGCAGCCTATTATAAAATGCTTCTTGGTTCCCTATTCAAAATTAATTGCAATAAGTCCACCAATAATTATCCTAGCATGCTTCACATTGTCTCATGCCATGATATATATGGGGAAATTTTAATTGAGTTTAGCTAATGGACCAGGTTTTTGTTTCTTTTTTATATTGTAGCCAAGACCATCAGAGAAACACTAATGACTGGACTTCTCACATATTACTATCTTTAGTACAAACAATAGGAGGTATGAAGAGTTAGAGAAAGATCAGACATGTGCATGCTGGTGGATAGAAGAGGTCAAGCTAACCAAGGACCTCTGCATAGTCTTCTTGTTTCAGAGATACCAGGGAAGGGTTATGATAGGGAGACCACAGGTTATAAAATCATGCTGCCTTACTACAACATAAGTATCTAATGTTTTACTCCAATAAAAATGTTTTTAAAATTGAAAAACTAAATTTCATTTAAAAAATGTGAATATCAAAATGGGCTATTGTGTTATAAGGAATAATGCTGGCAAGACCTTGTTTATTTAATCAGTGTGATATTACCAACACCATTCTCGATACATCTGTGACTTTGATTGTGCATACTTCACTGATACAGTTAATACAAGTCCAATAATTGGCATGTTTGTTATTAAATGTCATCTTAATAACAGATCTTGGTGTTGCTGGGCTGCAGCACAGCCGCGTAAATCGTCCTCCCTGACATTGAACATCAAAGTCTTTGTACGTGCCCCTCATTTTTCAAGGTCTCAGGGGACAGGGCATTTTCCAAACTCCATGAAATCTTAGTAACAGCCTAAAGGAGAGACAGCAGATGAAAATGAACCGACACTATCCCTTTAAACATGACTGTATCACACCGCTACTGTTCATAGCAACTGAAAGCCCAATAATGGTTCTGAACAGAACATGACTGGACGATTAAGGTCACCTTTGGCAGCTTTATGAGCAAGTTCATATTCTCATGGTCTCCTGAAATCCTTCTCCTCTGACATAATTGTTGCCAGAGGTGACCCCCTCACTGGCTCATGAAGCATTTTCTTGTTTTTGTTTTTTAGTCACATGTCTGAACTCTAATTTGAGGTTTCCTCTTTGGAGTGGATCCATTTATCAGTGAAACGATTCAGGACAGTAACTGCTCTGTAACATGATGGAAGCTATTCCTGATTTTCCAAGTATTTGCTGCTTAATACTGGTTAGTTTTTTAGGAGAAAGAGTCTATTTAATATAGAAAATTTGAAAACTATAAGAAAATAATTACCCATAATCTCATAATCTAATTAAACCACTATTATCTTCTTCTAATTCCTTTTAGAAATTTTTCCATGCATATGTACATGACAAAATGAAACTTTTCTTGCTATAAGTAATTTTGTGGCTTCCTTTGCATTTTATGATAAATTATTTTATATACACAAAGTATATAATACACATGCAAGATATACAACTGATGGTAATATACCCCTGAACTATTGAGAAATGCAATGTTTGAAGTTCTCCATTGGCCCCCTGGATGGCCCTTTTCACTCTCTAATACTTCCTGCAACAGTTATACAGTAAAGGATATCCATATACAGTGTTGGTTGGAAACAGTGAATAAGACTCTTCTTGTTTAGTCCGTGCGAGTGAAAAAAAAAAATAGGGGCATAATTATTCAGGGTTAGCACAGCAAATAGATAGTATGCTCTAGTGGGAGAATTGAAGGGAGCTTAATGAAGGGGCTACCTGCAAATGTGTAAGCACGATTAAAGGAAACTAACAAGGCACAATAAAGTACCCTGGAACTATCAGCCGGGGGGAACAATTACCACTGCTTTGCCTGAAGATCCGAGGGCAGAGAATGGTTACTGGCACACAAGAGTGGTAGATTTCAATAGAGAAATGGAGCCCTTCTTAATTTTTCCAAACAAAGAAGGAGCTAGGGAAATACATACCTTCACCTTATATTCCTTCTCACTGATTTCCAGTAGGTTCTTTCTATCGGTTGCACCCAGCTGAAATCGGGCAAAGAAAGTCATTTAATGCAGTCTGTAAGTCTTTCCCCAGAGTGGGGAAAGTTGGAGAGTAGATCTACAAGTCCTAGGTAAGTAAACACATGATGGTTAATTAATAAATGCAGGCCGTTTAGTTTTTCTGAAGTCTCAATTTGTAGCTCCTTTTTTTCAGTCCTGACAGGTAGATGGTAATGAAAGATATTAGAAGTACTGACTTTCAAATATTGCCTTGAAAAAGATTTCTTTTAATTTATGCAGGAGCTAAAAACCAGCTCTGAATGTAATTGCTCAGTCATTTTCTTTCACTTAACGCATATTATCTGAGATTATGGATACGTTTTAACATAACTACTCTCAAATTAAAATTCAAGCCAAGCGTTTTGTTTCTTTTTGTTTTGTTGGTTTGTTTGTTTTCAAATCAGAAGGTAGCATCTTGAATTGCCCCATTATAATAGGTCCCAACCTTGCAGTTCCGATTACAGGCACAAGAAAGTCTATTCGTCTGTCGTCTGGCATTAGTGCTGGAGGATGAGCTTTGCAACATATGTGTGTTTTTCTTTTCAATGTCTGTATCTGTTTCTGTTCCAAAGGTAGTCTGCTTTTCCCAGATGCCATTGGAATCCTTTAGTGGCTTTTCAGAATAGTTTTTTCTTTGACCTACTTCTCCAAGTATCTCTCACCGCTCAGAAATGTGTCTACAGAGCTCTCTGTAGGAAGGAACTCATAATATTCCACCTGAAAGGGAAGGACGTAGAAAAACCACTTAGTTTAGCTTCTTTCTTAAGATTGGATTGCCCTTCATGCCATTTGTGAAAATGCTTGTCACTTTTTTCTTAATTCTAGAATGAATGCCTATGGGGCAACTGGATGGCTCAGTCAGTTAAGCGTCAGACTTTGGCTCAGGTCATGATCTCACAGCTCATGAATTCGAGCCCCATGCCGGGACCTGTGCCGACCACTCAGAGCCTGGAGCCTGCTTCAGATTCTGTCTCCATCTCTCTCTGCCCCTCCTCTGCTCATGCACTGTTTCTCGCTCTCCCTCTCGCTCTTGCTCTCCCTCAAATATAAAATAAAAACATGAAAAAATTTAGAATGAATAGTTAGCACAGCACTTGGCACATAGCAGGGTTAACTAAATGTGTTTCCTTTTTTACATCCTTTATTAATGTAAACTGACATTTGATAACTCTCCATGGATGTCTGCATAGGGATTTTGCTTTGATACATATCCTTCCCAGTGAATTGATGAGACTAGATGGACTTTTTCATAACTCAGATCTGGCTACTATGGTCAGGGATCTGGGCTAGCAGAATGCCTGAGAACTGCATGTGTCATGTACCTGGGACCAAAGCAGAGTCCAAATCCCTATAACAGAGACCAGTATAGCCAAGAAAAGAGAAAGGATCAAACCATCATGCAGACATGACAGGTAATCTACAGTGTTCAAGTTATGGAGATTCTCATCAGGTAAGAGAAGGATTCAGTTGGGAGGTGTGTCTGAAAGCATGAATCAGAGGTCCAATGTAGAAAAACATTTGAAGGTCCTGTGGAGGACTGGTTTAATTATTGTTCTCTGCCTTTTCCACATTTGTACCTTGTTTGTTTTAAAGGGGATCAATAATGCAAAGTTGTCAGTATTTCTTTTTGATGTTTCATTGTAAGGTTTCCAAAAAGTGTCTCATAAAATCTTAGGAGATTGTGTGTACGTGCATGTAAGTGTTGTGTTGGCGAAAAGGTAGGTTCTTGAGGGAGTGGGGGGAGATGATAGATTCCCATCTTTACAGAAACTCTGGTAACAAGTGGTCGTCATGCAAGATTTTTTTGAACAAAGGATTCCAAGGTTTAAAAATATGTTTCAAAACCATTGACTTGTCCTAGTTTGTTCCTGAAGTATAGTAGCGGGTGTCAGCCAACCATAGCCTGCAGGCAAAACCTAGCCTTCCAGATGTTTTTATATGATCTGTGAGCTAAGAAGAAATGTGATGTTTTAACTGGTTGAAAAAAAAAATCAAAAGAATATTTCAAAATATGTAAAAATTATTTGAAATTAAATTCCAGTGCTCATAAAGTCATATTAGAACACTGTCATGCACATACTTGTTTATGAATTGTCTCTGGCTGCTTTTTTACTACAACAGGAGACTTGAGCAGATGGGGCAGAGACTATACGGACTGAAAAGCCAGAAATACATACTCCCTGGTCTTTTACACAAAGTCTGTCACCCCTGGATGAGAGTTTTCCAATGGTGTAACAACAAAGAGAAGTACTAAGAAGCTCCCTTACACAGTTAGGTCTTCTAGCTTCATTATCTTTTATCTTCCTCAAGAATATGTATTTAGCCTTACCTCATGGAAAAGAAAAGTTTACAAGTGTAGCTGAAATGGGAATAAAATATTTTAGTGTCTACTATGAACAAAGCACTAGACTTGACACTATAAACTACATTATCTTAGAAATTTTTATCGCTACTCTAAGAGATGGGTATCTCCATGCCCATATTATAGCTTAGAAAATGGATTCAGAGAGGTTACATGACTTGCACGATATTATTTAGTGGATAAGGGGAGACAGGATGCAAACTCCGCCCTTTATATTTTCACTGTATAGATGCTCCCAAGAGCCATGTATCCTCCATATTCTTATTATTCTTGTTGCTTTCTAGGTTTTTGATCCATCTAAGTTTTTGAAGACCAAAGTTATATTCAGTAGCCTAATTACACACAGAATAAACAAGCACTGTAGACGGAGTTCAACTTGAGAGTGTCCAGTGATAGAGGACCACATGCTAATATCACTTCCATCTATTTTCTTACATTTGGGATGCAGTCTCATCAATAAATGTGAAAACTATCTGTTTAGCTAAAAGAAGGATATTTTTCCAGTATTTTTCTTTGGAATCTATCTTTAATCTTGCTACTCTGGGATCTACCATTTAACTCTTGCTTATTTTTATTTCTTGGCCTTAGCTTTTAAGATGATATTGTCCTAGGCATAAGTTTGAATTAGGTAAAATTCCTCTTCAACTTTCCTGACCTTCTATCCACTCGTTGTATTTCCTCTTCTTCCCTACCATGTACTGGTAAACATTTAAGAACTGGATGTCATGCGGTGCCTGGGTGGGTCAGTCAGTTAAGTGTCTGATACTTGATTTAGGCTCATTTCATGATCTCACAGTTCATGAGATAGAGCCCCATGTCAGACTCTGTTCTGGGCGTGGAGCCTGCCTAAGATTCTCTCTCTCCCTCTCCCTCTGCTCCTCCCCCGCTCACTTACATGTGCATGTGCACACATGCTCACTCTCGTTCATGCTCTGTCTCTCTCTCTCTCTCAGAAAAAAAAAAAGAAGAAGAATTGGCTGTCAGGAGGGAAAAGAGAGTCTTGATAAGTAGCATTTGCAAATTGCCACGGTATCAATATCTCCATAATAGCCTATTTCAAACTACTGGTATAATGGCTTACAAAGTTGCTAAAAATTTAACAGCTGGATCTTATGAATTAGTAGGAGCCAGCTCCAACATACAACATACCTTATCCATTATTCAAGTATTTTATGTGACTCACACATTCTGCCTTTCCCCTCAATCCACCTTCCCTATGTCTGCTCTAATTCTGCCCTCTAGGTAGTACTCCATGCTCAGCCTCAGCAATACGCTTGGCGTATGTACCTTTTTCCTTCCTGACCCTGTCAAGTGACTGACAAACCAAGCTGAGAAGTTGACACAAGATGAGATGTTAATGAATGACAGATTTGGTGGGACAGCACATGCCTCAAAAGAACAGTTGTCAGAAACAGAAAAAGAGTAATGGTTTAGAAATAGCAATGGTGAATACAGATAAGGGCTAGGAGGTAGGAAGAACATGTGATGAAGGGGTTGAGGATATAAGACAGTGTACCATGAAATAGGAGTTCTTAGAGGACATAGTAGGAAGGTTGAAGAGGAAGAAATGTGGCAGTATGGTCAAGGTAGGCCTATAGAGAGCAATATAGAAATGATTGTGAAAGAATTTGGATGATGTACCCATTGCACAACCTGTGAAATGACCAAGGATAACAAAGATATGAACGTCACAAGTTGAGCAGATGTTAAGGCTCCCAAAAGAATCAGATGCAGCCACTTTTCAGTGTATTGGGAATAGACTAGAAAGCATGGGTTGTGTACCAGGCTACTCTGAATAAATATATTTTTAAAATTATTTTAATGTTTATTTATTTTGGGAGAGAGAGAGAGACAGAGCCTGAGCAGGGGTAGGGGCAGAGAGAGAGAGAGGGAGACAAAGAATCTGAAGCAGGCTCCAGGCCCTGAGCTGTCCGCACAGAGTTGACGCAGGGCTCGAACCCACGAACTGTGAGATCATGACCTGAGCTGAAGTCACATGCCCAATTGACTGAGCCATCCAGGCGCCCCTAAATATTTTGTTAATATTTATTTTTGAGAGAGAGAGAGAGAGAGAGAGAGAGAATGAATGAGCGAATGAACGTGAGTGGGTAGGGGCAGAGAGAGAGAGGGAGACAGAGAATCTCAAGCAGGCCTCATGCCTTCAGCAAGAGCCCAATATGATCTCATGACCTGTGAGATTATTACCTGAGCAAAAATCAATAGTTGGATTCTTAAGCAACTGAGCCACCCAGGCACCCCTCAGAATAAATACTAGCAGTAAACTGGATTGATTTAGTTTCTGTAGGGGTCCTAAGACTGATACAGAATTTTTTGGGTTTCTAGGGATCTCACTGAGTGAGAAATAAGATCAGTGTCTGTAGAAGGGTTCAACTTTGGTATGGAAAAGTCCACAGACTGGATTTATTATGTGCTTCCTTGGAATAAGTGGAATGTCTCACCATTATTGTTTGGAGGCCTGGTCTCTATACATGGAGGCAGAATTTTTGGCTGTTCTTGACTTCATCTTTTCCTGACTCAAGAGATTTGTTCCAGCATTTTATATATTTCTTTTTCAGATTCTCCTTTTGATAGCTTCTTCTTTAAGATTTTCCTTATTGGAGAAATAAAGGATCTATGTTTCATTATATTTCTGAAGCTAGTAACTGCCCTGTGTGTCTCTTGTTCTTTTTTGAAAAGATGTTTATTTATTTTTGAGAGCGTGCACACAAGGGAAGGACAGAGAGAGAGAGGGAGAGAGAGAATTCCAAGCAGGTTCTGTGCTGTCAGCACAGAGCCTGATTTAGGGCTTGAACTCACGAACTGTGAGATCAATGACCTGAGCTGCAATCCAGAGTCAGACATTTAATCAACTGAGCCGCCCAGGCACCCCTTGTTCTTCTCTTTCAAACGACCAGCATCCCAAGGTTTTGGGATATGCTTTCTCCATTTCCTTTCCACTTAATCCCTTATTACTTTTTAAATTTTTTTAAATGTCTATTTATTTTTGACAGAGACAGAACATGAAGCGGGGAGGGGAAGGGAGAGAGGGAGACACAGAATCTGAAACAGGCTCCGAGCTGTCAGCACAGAGCCCAACATGGGGCTTGAACTCACAGACAGCGAGATCATGACCTGAGCCAAAGTCAACTGACTGAGTCACCCAGGCGTGCCACATCCCTTAATACTTTTTAAAATTTTGTTTTGCTCCTTCAAGAAAATGTTCTTTCTGAAAATTTTTTAAAAGCCTCATTAACGTGAAATCCAATAGCTTTACCTCTGTCAACTTTTACTAAGATTTTCTGCTGGCATGGCATTGATGACCATTCCCTCTTGCACACTCTTTTCTCATGTTTCATAAAAAAAAATTCCATCATAATTACTCTCTTTTCCTGATATGAATATTTCCAGTTCTTGATCCACAAGTTGCCTACAAAGGTTAAACTTTTACCTCTGAGTTCAAAATGTTTCCCCTTAATTGACAGTTCTATCTTCCCTCTCAAAGTACGTGTCTAAATATTTATAGGAGGAAATAGACATGGTAGAAGCTGGCTATACTTCTTATTTTGTAGATTTGACTTGGAAATCATGTACATATTCTGCAGAATTATGAAGAATTATTTTAAAAGGCAATCCATAAACATCAAGAGAAAGTGAAAGAAATGAATGTAATGGTGTTAGTGACAGTTTTTTTACTTGTATTTTGAAACTGTCATGTATGTGTTGTGGAATAAAGCAAATTAATAATTATATTGATGTTGAGAACCCAGATATCTGTCATGAGAAAAAGGAGAAGCATATTTAAGTCTGATGAGGTTGAATAAAAATGCCTCGGTGTTAAATTTGAATTGGAGTTATCTGTGTGCATGCATGACCTCTTTTAACGAGAAAACATTTTTTCGCTTTGCAACAACAAAAGTTCTAGAAACAACGGAAAACTAGTAACAAAGGTCCTTGAAATACCCAGATTGTGATCTCAAAAGACCACTTCCTGTGAAAGGAACCAGGGTGTCTTGGAGAAGTGCCTGATCCCTGGTTTGGGATATGGAATGTGAAAGCTGTGCTAGGAAAATCTTTTCAAGGCAGAAAGCAAGGAAGCTATCAATAGTCTTAGGGTCATTCAAAAAGAGCCACCTTGAAGAGTCACCCACTGACTCCCCAGAATAGGAAAATTTGCAAGGGGCTTAGATACATCAAATATATGTGATATATGAGTCCATAATTATAAAAAGAAAAACTCCGTGGTCAATTTTAGACCATGCTAAAAATTTAATACATAATTTTAAAAGCTGTTACATAAAGGGGAAGAATCAAACATTCATCCTGCCTTCAATATGAACTGTAGGGGCACCTGGGTGGCTCAGTCAATTAAGCTTCTAAGTTCAACTCAGGTCAAGATCTTGTGGTTCATGAGTTTGAACCCTACTTCAGGCTCTGCACTGACCTTGTGAAGCCTGCTTGGGATTCTCTCTCTCTCCATCCCTCTCTCTCTGCCCCTCCCCCACTCATGCTTTCTCTCTCTTTCAGAATAGATGAATAAACTTAAAAAATATACATATATATTTTTAAAAATATGAACTGTATTTCACAGTGATCAAAGAGATGATAAAGAAAAAGTTTCTCTTTGTAATATAATACTGTATGTTAACTATACTGGAATTAAAACAAGAAGGTTAATGAAAAAGAAGAATTCTAGATAATAAATGAAAGAGTAGTAAAATTAAATATCATTTTGCAAAACCTGATGAATTCTTAGATTTAAAACAGACACAGTCAGACATCACGTGCTTCCTCCTGGACATTGACTATGTGCTTAGGAAATATTCTTAACAACAACAACAAAAACAAATTAAAAAACCCAACAAACCCAAATCTGGGTCTTGTGAAGCATCTTGTTCTAACTACTAATTTCCAATAAACTCAGTGAAGAGAGGAACATGTTAAAGGATACTGTAGGGATGCAGTCAACAAAACTGAAAAACCATATGGAAAAAAATGATTGAATTTCTTTATTTCTTCATTTCTAAGAAACAAAGTACAAGGGGACAAAAAGAGATGGAGGGGGAACCTATAGATGAAAAAAGACATATCATTTGTATACTGATTGGAATAAACTAAAAAAATTGAGACAAATGTGAAATTTAATCATTGACTGGATATTTAATATTAATAAGGAATTACTGTAGGTTTTTTTTGGTGGGATCATAGCACTGAAGCCATTAAAAAAACACTTTTAGAAGTATCTTCTGAAATAGATACGGATTAAAGGATATGATATCTTAGATTTGCATCAGTAGAATCTAGGGAAGAGGAAGTAGGTTGCGCTTTAGTTGAAATAGGATTAGTAATGAAGAGATCATTGTTGCATCTGATAATAGGCACATGGGGGGTTGTTATTTACTTCTTTCAATTTTGTATATGTTAGAAATTTTTCATAGTATAAATTTAAAAATAAAATTGCAAAATAAATTTTAATTATTAGTTGCTTTCTAAAGAGACAAATCTCAATGATACTCAGAAGGTGTAAGAGCAGATCCCGTTTAAAATAGGTGGTTAAAATTGTTTTTAAGTATTTATTTATTTTGGGGGAGAGTGTAAAAGGGGGAGGGGCAGATAGATGGGGATAGAGGATCTGAAGTGGGCTCTGTGCTGACAGGCTGATAGCAGCAAGCCTGATGCGGGGCTTGAACTCACAAACTGCGAGATCATGACCTGAGCTGAAGTCGGATGCTCAAGTGACTGAGCCACCCAGGCACCCCACAGTTTTTTTTAACTGTAAAACCTAACCATAAATATTACAAAAAAGGCACCAAACTCGTACAAAGAAAGACTGAAGTATTCCTGAAAGACGTAATAGATCTGAACATATCGACAGCTATACCATACTTATAAAAAGGAGAACATAACGTAATAAAGATACCAGTTTTTCCTGTTGATTTGTGTCTTTTTTCCCTAAATTGATCTATTAATCTAAAGAAATTCAAATAGAAGTACAGTTTTTTTCTAGAGTTAGACAAGTTAGCTATAAAGTGTATTTAGAAAAAAAATATCTCAGCCCTAAAAACAAATATCTATGAATTAATATGTGTTACTATGTATTCCTGGCACAAGTGAAAAAATATAAAAATACACCATTGGCTCAATTTCTCACACCATTTCAAATGGATGAGAGGTCTGATGTACCAAATAAAACGTTCAGATTGTATAAGAAGCCATAGGTGAATCCCTTATTAACTATGTTGTTTATTCCCTTTTTAAAAATTTCTTGGAGTGGAGAGAATTTCCCCTGGTAATTGCTTTGGTGTGCCACCCAGATCCTCTTCAGGGATAAAGAGCTTATGCCCTTAACATTGAGAGTCCTATGATTTACAGCTGTTAGTCCCAAGGATTCTGTTATGGACTGAAACTTTGTGTTACCCCTATAATTTATATGTGGAAGCCTTAACCTCCAATATGATAGTTTTAGGAAGTGGGTCTCTGAAAAGTAAGTTTAGATGAGGTCATTTAGATGGGCATGGAACCCCCATAATGGTACTAGTGTCCTTATAAGAAGAATATAGGCCAGAGTTTTCTCTCTGCATGCACACAAAGATGTCAGGTGAGTATAGAGAGCCACAACCACAAAGCCACAAAGTGGGCTCTCCTATACAACCAAATGTGGTGTCACCTTGATCTTGGATTTCCCATTTTCTGGAACTGTGAGAAATGTGTGTGCTGTTTAAGCCACCTAGTCTATTGTTTAAGTCCATCCAGTATTTTGTTAAGCAGCCTGAGCTAAGATAGATTCCTCAATAAAATCTAGCACTGTAGTTTCCATCTCAGAATTGGCTTCCTGGGGAACCTGACCTGTGATATTTCCAATGATTAAAATTACAGAAGCAATTAAAAGAAAGACTGTTAGGTTTGATATTGTGTGTGTGTGTGTGTGTGTGTGTGTGTGTGTGTCTATAGCTTTTGAACAGCAGAAATAAAATACCATAAGCCAAGTAAAACCAGGGAAACTATGTGCAAATGACACCACTAATTACACCTTTTAAGATTTAAAGAGTTTCTGAAAATTGAGTGGCAAACATTGTCTAGTTTTTTTTTAATAGCAAAAGATAAGAGGGAAAAAATGCAAATGACCCTTAACTTTGTGAAAAGTTACCAAGTGCAATCAAAATAACAGAGATGTAACTAAAACTGTACTGAAAATTTGCTTATCACTCCCTGCTTCGCAAAATCCAGGGTAGTCTGTTCGCATACTATGTGGAAACAAGGACTCCGACATATTATTGTTGATAATGATACTGCTCCTATGGAAGTGAGGTTGACACTATCCAACAACTTTATTTATTTTTTTAGCTTTGGACCAGTGCTTCCACTCAGGTATGAATCTCTCCCAAAGATACATAGGCACAAAAATATGAACTAATGTATGCCTGAAATTGACCACAGCACTGAGTGTGATAGCCCAAGATTGGATTTGGTTATATATAGATTTTAAAAGAAACAGTAGAAAAATAAGCAAAACCTTTTTATTTATTTATTTATTTATTTATTTATTTATTTATTTATTGAATGTTTGTTTATTTTTGAGAGAGAGAGAAAGACAAAGTGTGAGCAGGAGAGGGGCAGAGAGAGAGGGAGACACAGAATCCGAAGCAGGCTCCAGGCTCCGAGCTGTCAGCACAGAGCCCGACGCGGGGCTCGGACTCACTGACAGAGATCATGATCTGAGCTGGCGCCCCAAGAAAAACTTTAAAAAAAAATGGCTGTATATGGGGCGTCTGGGTGGTTCAGTCACTTGAGTGTCTGACTCTTGATTTTGACTCAAGTTGTGATTCCAGGGTCATGGGATCGAGCCCCTCATTGGGCTCTGTGCTGAGCATGGAGCCTGCTTGAGATCCTCTCTCTCCCTCTGCCCCTCTCCCCTGCTCATGCTCTCTAATGGCTGTGTACGTAGCATGGAGGGAAGATGGAAGGGGGTCATAATCAGTGGTTAGATCTCTCTGAAAGTAACTTGCTGTATAATTTGGATCTTGGAAGCATATAAATCATTTTCACGATTATAAAATAAAGTCAGGAAGAAAGAATGCAATCTCTAAACAAAAAAAAAAAAACTAAAACAAAAGAATTTAAATATGTATCAATTTGGTGGTAAAATCCTGACAAGAACAGTGTTTTCAAATGACTTTAAAAGACAGTTTTTTGACTCTACATTTCTAGATTGAAAAAAATAATTACAAATAAATCTTAAACTGCATTCAGAAGTCTTATTGACAATTATTTCTGAACTGTTCTATTGAAACCATGTTATATAACAGTAGTGGGATAAAACAAATAATAAGTATGTTAATGTCATTTAGGAAACAAGATTTTCAACATATGAAAAAATATTCAGAAAATTAAAGAAGTTATAGATAAAAAGGCTGGCAGTCTTAAATTTAAAATTAAAACACTGGGGTGCCTGGCTGGCTCTGTTGGTAGAGCATGCAACTTGTAATGTCAGGTCATGAGTTCCAGCCCCACGCTGGGCATGGAGTCTAAAAAAATAAATAAATAAAATAAAATAAAATATAAATAAATAAATAAATTTAAAATGCCTGTAAATAAATAATAAATAAAACACTAAGAGAATATATCAACGGAACACACCCTAAGATGGGAAAATTTGAGTGCCAAAATAACAAATCAGTGTAATAGTTTGTAATATATCATCAAACACAAAAAATCTATGACTTTATAGTTATACTAACAATAAATAAACATATTGGTCACCTTTGGAACTTACTACATTCACTCAGTATTCCTTAACAATGAGAATCGATAATTTGTCCTGCCTTTTATGTTAATATAATTCAAGACAAGAGAAGAAATGATGAAAGTTCTTCTTTATTCAAGAACTCTAGCTAATAAATGCTTTTTTTTTTTAAGTGAAAAATTAAGGTCACTACTTGTCAGCATTTTTTTGTAATAATGGACACAGATCAAAATCAATGGATGCTGTAACTGTTAGATGCACGATGGGAAACTTTATAATAAATTGATCAGGCTTGTGAAACCTCAACCTGCTTACCAATATTAAACATCACTTAAATGGCCTCCCAGGCGATTCAGTAAAGGACACAGCACCACCTGTGAACATTCCCCCCCCCTCTCTCTCTCACACACACACACACACAATTTGAGCATAAACTGGGTTTTAGATGATATGAGGAGCTACATGTTTCAAAATCTACAGGTTTCAACATGAATCCACTGGGTTTAGAACAAATGATGCCAGAAAGTGGGGAAATAGGAAATCTGCAGTTCTATGTGAGCAAGAATTCACTGTCTCCACTAGTGTGACCCTGGTGAGGAGTTGGGGAATGTTGAGCAGCCTGAAAGAAACATCAAGCTCAATTCAAGGATCATTGGAATTTTCATGTTTCCATTTTATCATGTGGAATTAAAATAGGTGGAATAATTTATTATTCATGTTATCATTGATTGTAGCTGATCTCTTGCTACAAACCTGTAATTGGAAAGAAACCTATTCAATTGTAAGTATTTTTAGCTGTCATGTGAAATCATACTTTTCACAAATCTGCCTTTCAACTCTGGCATATCCTTAGTTCCTTACCATAAACCTTCTGTTTGTTAATTTTATATGCTTAGTGACTTATTTTCCTTTAAATGACATACAGAAGTTTGTATATGAGGAGCTACAAAACTGAGCAAAAAAAGAGATTGATCAGTTTGGCTCTTAAAAATCATATATAATGAGACTACATCTCGTAGGCAGACTAAGACATTATGTTAAAGCAACCAAATTTTATTCTAAATGTTCCACAGATACTCAGAAAATCAGATACTCTGACTCTCAAAAGCTCATGTCATGGTATTTTCTTTGTGATTCTAATTATGTTGTATCATTACTTCTTATTAATAAGATGGTTTATAGGTATTTCAAGAATGATTATAGGAAAAACTAACTTTAAAATCTGGGATGCTTCCCTGATATTACTGCAAAGAAGAATTCAAGGACATGATTTGGAGTGGAAGGAAGTATAATGAAATTTACTCTCAAGTATACATTGAAATATTCAAGATATCTCCATTAATTTTAGTCTTTTGTTTTAAAGCCTGATTATTCTTGTGGCAAAGGATCTCAAAACCACTGTTTTTCATTCCTGATCTGCTCTTTTGATCACTATGCTCCTATTCTCAAACACTGGCATCATCATGGCAACCTCAGAAGATAAATGCTACTCTAGACATCTGTATCCTTGTTCTCACACCTTGAACGAAGCACATCTGCTATACTTGGCTTTCCTTTTTTCTATTTTAGAAAAACAATCAATCATAGACAAAAGTCATGCAATCCTTAAAATTGTTAATACCTAGGAAACAAAAATTCCCCTTCTGGGAATTTATCATGATTAAAAAATTGGATAAGTGTGTAAATATATGTATATGATTATAACGCATGCTATGATAGCCATGCTTACCTATTACCAAAGCACCATTTACAATGCAAAAGAAGGCAACAACCTAAATGTCCAACAAAGAGTGATTGTTAAATAATTTCCAAAAACCCATACAATGATATAGAATGAAGGCATTGAAAATAAAGGTGTCGATGTATATTTCGTGGTAAGAAAAGAAGTTGCTAATCGATGAGTATAAAGCTTTAGTGATGCAAGATGAGTAAGTTCTGGAGACATGCGGCATGCTAGAGTGCCAGAGCTAATGACATGTTGTACGCTTACAAATCTGTTTAGAGGGTAGATCTCATGTTGTATCTTTGCCACAACAACAACAAAAATTTATTTTAAAAGATCACAGTGTTATCTAATATTAAGAAGCAAGTTACAGATATCTTTAGAATAATACTCTGCTTTCATCTGTGTGTATGTATGTGTGTGTTATATATACATATATATCAAGTTTTGAAGGCTAGACAGAACAATTTTAAAGGTTGCTGTAAATTCCAGGAGGACTGAAAATTTTGTAGATTTTGTTTGCTGCCCAATGTACAGTGTCTAAAACACTGCCTGTCACATAGGAAGCATTTAATAGATATTAGTAGAATTAATGAGTAAAAAAATGACTAAATGTGGAATTAGAAATTCTTTTTTTTTTTTGCTACTCCTTATTTTCTAATTATGGCATGTGGATTAAGTATTCTCAATAAAAATGTACTATTTACTTGTTTATGGCATGTTTAATTTTGAGAAAAAAGTCTTAGAGTCATTGATAGTTCTTTTTAGGAGTCTCAGAAGCAGCACTGGCATTTAATAAATTAGAAGCAAAATCACAACTTTAAAAAAATATGTCACCAAGTTTTTGGAAATGTTTGTTTTCTGAAAGACATATTACATTCATGGTTATGCTCTGGATATTGCTGATATTTAATATTTACATTTTTGGAACGAATGTACCTAATGGCAGGTCATTGTGACTTTTTATTTAAAAACCATGTTTGAGGCAAAAGTAATGTGTACTCTTGTTACTGTTAAGCAGTTTAAATCAATACTCCTTACTTAACAACTCAGCGTTCCCAAGGGCCTTGGTTTTATGTGGCATCTCAGAGATATGGCATGCACCATTACTCTTTAAACATCTACTTTAATTGTGCTTTTAATTTTGCAGACTTTACATAGAGACCCAGATCTGTTGACAGAGCAAATGAACCACAGATTCTGTCCTTTCTACTTTGTCACTCTAACCACTTGGTAAATGAGGTTTAGGTTTGCAAGGGGATGATGTCGTTGCCAAGGTTTTTTAATCCTGAACTATAACATGGGTGGAATGCGGATACTTTCAGTGCACCATGATGAGATTGTCTCCTTTATTTTTGTAGTAATGCCCTTGTTAATGGTGCTCTGTTTTAAAGGAGATGTGACACATTGTAAACCTGTCTGCCTGTAATTGTCATTTAGACTTCATCAGTGAAGGGAGAATTGCCAGATCTGGGGTCCTCGGGTTCACTTGTAATTTTCCAATAGCAACAATATCATTGAATTTGGATTATTAAATACGAAGTAGAATTTTCAGTATTAGCAAAGTGTGTTTTAAATTGTCTCCAACCCACGTATTTTAATAGCTGAAATGCTAAAAGCACTTTATTATCTCGAGGCATGGTTAAAGAATGCCTTCCTGCAGCAAGGCTTCAAGATATATGAGAATTAGGGAGTTTTAAGACCTAAGCCATTGAATTTAATGCTGAGATAAAGACTAGAAAAGCAGTCGCCTAGTAAACTCTGAATTTAGAACTTAGCAGGGAAGTGAATATGTAAATTCCTAAGTTGTCTCCTGGAAAGAAATTTCAAAAAACGGTTCAGGGTCCTACCATGAAAGGAAAATTAATGGAGGAAAATTATGTCTGATCACTGAAGCATGGACATTGAATGAAACCATGCATCGATTAGGTACTCAAGAAATAGACTCATGAAAGTGTAAAAATTCAGAGGAAATTCATAAAGGTTTAGGGATAGATAGAATTTTCCTCAGCACTATCATCTTTTTAAAGTTAGGTTTATTGAGGTATAATTTATACACAGTAAAACACAGCCTTTTTAGATATACAGTTCAGTGAATTTGGACAGACATATCTAGTTGTGTAAGCACCACTGAACCCAGGTTGGACTAGTTCCATCAGTTTGTAGAAGTTCTCTTTTTTTGTACTCAGTTTACTCCTCCTGCCCACAGCCTGAGGCAACCACTGATCTGACTTCTGTCCTTATAGCTTTACCTTTACCAAAATGTCACATACGTGGAATCATACTTACGTAGCCTTGTGTATTTTGAGTTAAAATGTTTGAGATCTGCTCATATTGTTGTGTACCAGTCATTCATTCCTTTTGTGCTGAGTATTATCCCATCATACGAATTGTCTGTCACTAACTGATAGACATTTGAGTTGTTTCCCATATTTTGCATTTATGAATAAAACTGCTGTAAATGTCTGTAGACAAATCTTTGGGTAGACACGTTTTCTTTTTCTGATTAAATGCTTAAGAGTGGGATCCCTGGGCCATATAGTGAATGTACGTTTAACTTTATATGATGGTGCCAAACTGTTTTCTAAAGAGGTTGTCCCATTTTGTCTTCCTCTCAGCAAAGTGTGAGAATTCTCATTGGTCTGCATCTAGACAGTTCTAGTTGTTCCACATCCTTGTCAGCACTTGCCATTGTCAGGTTTGGTTTGTTTTAATTTTAACTTTCTAGGGGAGAAACATGTAGACTCTACATTGTAGAGTAAAGGCTCAGATGCAGGAGTGAAGCTGTGCAAACATCTGAATACTGAGGACCGCTACAAATCTATGGTTTTGTCACAGCAAACCAAAGTTTGGCTTTTGTTTGGCCCAAAAGTTGCATATAGGAGCAGGCTGCATATGTAATAGAGGTGATGATGGTCAGGCAGGATAAAGAGGATAAACTGGCTAGACAGGTTATGAAGTCTTTGAAAATATAGCTGAGTGTTCTAAATTTTAAAATAGAACCAATACTGTTTTCCAGATAAAGAAGAAAATGGCTCAAATCTATTATGATGAACTGAAAATGAGTTTTTATTTAAGTTTTTTTATTAAACTAAATTCTGTAACTAGTTACAACACTTGTAACTGGTGAAGTGCTGCGGTAGACATATACCAAGGTGAAATCTCAGTCTTAAAATACTTAACAATGTGATTGTAACTGCTGAGGTGGAGGAAGTAATTTGGAATTCTGCATACTTATACTGCCACATATGGTGATAAATATTTTTTTCCACCACATTTTTGTATTTGAATTACTGTAGAATCATCGCTTATGTAGTGTACCGTGATGTCATGTGACCATAACTTGATCTATATGTATCATTTACATTTTTAACTTTTCCTCTCTGCTTTTCTCAACCACTGAGACAACTCCATGGAGCTACCTCATTTATAGATTGTGTTCAAACCTCTATCTAATAATAAAATAATTAAAATCTCAGGAAAAAATGACAATGAGTCGGACGTAGAAATTAGACACACACACATCCTGTTTACATGGATACATACGTATCATGGAATGTTTTGATGATAAACCATTGTAAGTGCCTGGGACACAGCAGTCCTAGTAGTTGCTGAATCCTGTTCTCCCCATCTTCTATCCCTGTACTGTCTTCCTGATTCACTCAGAATTGCTATCTTCCCTAGTAACGAATCCTAATTTTCAAATGTATCCAGTGCTTTGATTAACGAGATACAAAAGCTTCTGTCCTCAGCTCATCAACTCTGTCTCTAACCAATAGAAAGAATTTCTGTATTTTTTTTTATCAAGACAATGGATTGTCCTTGGCCAGCAGTTCTGTAAGGATCCTTTATTCTAGTGGTTTTTAGCAGCTAGTCTAAGTTCAGTGTCAAAAGTGCAAAGGATTTTAAGCTCCATATAATGTTACTGTTAAAGTTTTAATTTGCATCAATTTAATTCTCTTGTCAGTTGTCACACCCTATTAAAGTTGTGCCTCATCACATGCTGATGGAGCAAATTAAGTCTGAGGTACAAGATGATGTAGCTTCTTGGGAAAGGCTATCCATGGGTCCAGATTCTAGCAGTTTTGAGTTCATTGATCATTAGTTTTTATGTCTCTTAGGAATCTAGAGTAGCATTCTGTGGCCATCAAAGATCTGTATCTAATGTCAGAATTTTACAATTCTCGAGAGCAAGCCCAAAAGACACTTTTTAATGAAGAAGTATTTTTGCTTTTGTGTTGTTTTTCTTGTCATGTGTTTCTAGTATGTTCATTTGCATTAGCCTTGCCACCCTTAACAGAATAATCCTTTAAAACCTCACTCAGATCATGGCACTCCTCAAATCCAATAGCTCCTACTTCTCTCAGAGTAAGGTTGTAAAAAGGCCCGACATTGTCTAGATTTTCATTACCTGACTCAGCCAGCTATTGCTCTCACCTTCTGTCATTCTAACGTAGTTATGTTGGCTCAGTATCCCTTGAAAATGGCAGGCACACCCCTGCCTCTGAGCTTTTGCACTTGTTCCATTCAGTTACCTAGAATGTTTTAGTCCCAGCTATTCATATGACTTCCACACACTGCCTCCCTCCCTTCCATTCTTGACTGAAATAGCATTTCTTCATTGACGATTTTCCTGAATACATACCGAAAATTGCACCTCCCTCTTTTTGACACTTCCTGTCTCTCTTCTTTATTTCCTTAAGCCCAAACTAAATATTTTAGCTATGTATCTTAATATTTTCTACTTCTCCCCAAGTAGAATGCAAACTCCACAAAGGCAGAGATTTTGTCTATTTTGTTCACTTTTGTTTAGGACAGTGCCTGGTGTAAAATGAGATCCCAGCATATATTTGCTGAATGAATGAATGATTTTGAATCTGCTGTATCTGTGAGTTTTAGTGTATGCAGTTCTTTCTTTGTTCTCTCTCTTTTTCCCTCCTCTATCCCTTCTTGCCTTCCCAATTGGGGCTGTAGAACAATAAGTTCTAGCTTTTGCAAAGGTTCTTAGTTTCCCAGAAATGCTCAAAGATAACGCAAATGGAAGGCCACCTGCTTTGATTTTGCTAGAGGGAATGCAGGAATGTCAGTTCTGGCCTTGGAGGAATCTGGTTTTAGGAAGATGGATGCTATTGGTTTCCTTAAATTAAGGTATTGTCATTTTGGGTGTGTGTGTAAGAGGCCAAGCCACTATGTGTATACCAGGTGCAAGGTCTCATGACCAATCCATGTCTTTACCATTTGATCCCCAATGTCTTGCACAACACCTGAAACTTATCAGGTACTCAAAAGATAGTTGGTAAAATAAGGAAGGCTAAGATCACTCTTATTTTTGTTCCCCCAGATCTACTGTCACCCAGGCAAGAGGTCTTCCTCACCTGAAACAAGCAGAAAGGGAGTGGTTGCTGGCCCTGTTCAAAGTCCTTGATAATTACTTCAACTACACAAGTGATCATGGAGTACAACTGCCTCTGAGAAAGTAAACTGGCAGCTCTCTGTGGAGTCCTACCAGGGTGCCAAAGGTAAGGAAGTAAAACACGCTATCTTTGAAGTTTTAAGAATTCTTTCAGTGCCGTGTGTGGTAACCTCAGATATGATATAGAATGGAATGAGGTCTTTCACTGTGAGAACTAATTAGATATCCCATACCATGTAACTCGTATTTCTTAAATCAGAAACTTTTAATAGGACTTTTTATTTTTTGGAGGTTTTTCCTTCTCTTCTACCACAGGTTGTTGCCCAAGCATCTCTGGCCATTGCTAATTATCTGTTTGCCTTGGGCAAGACAGGTTCTGACTGTGAGTCCAAGAGCAGCCTTGGGCAAAATAATTCATAACTGTATTTACCAAAAATTATTCCATCAGTGCATCTTTGCAACAGTGTTTCCCATAATTACAGTTGCCTTGGTGCTTTTAAGATTTTTCATTTCTTGGAGCTGTTTGATCCCATCCATCCCTCTGGATTTTGAGCTTTTGACCTGTTAGACTTTTTGAGTCCCCATGAGTCTTCATCTGTTCTTAACTAGCCCAGGGAATCAATACTCCCAATATTTTCCATGATTATGGAATTGAAAATGTATTCTTCTGATGTTGGGGAACAGCTAATCTGTCTCTCAACTTTTAGAAGCTTCCATGGCTTATCCTGATTTGTTTCAAAAAGAATTTTTGGCACCTGACAAAGTAAATACAGTACAACAAAATAATATATTGAAAATAAGTGATGGAGATTTGAGGTGATAAACTAGGAAATGTGTATTTGCCTCATGTCCATCTAGATTTCTTTCTAAAATAAGAAAATAAAGTTATCCAAAAGGAATATGGAAGAAAATGGGAGAGGAGATCACATTTTTGTAAATGAGAGATTTAAAAAAAAAATGTCCTCATGAACGTAACCCAATGGGACAGACTTAAAAGAATACTTACAAATATAAATAATCAGAATAGCATTAATATTCCTGTTCTACATATATATTAGGTGATGATGGAACAGTTTCCTTCAAAATTATAACCTGTGACTGAGAAAAAATATCAAAGGAGAGGAAAGGATAAAAACGTGCAAAGATTTATAAGTTTTATTGCACACACGCCTTTTCTAAGAAGTTACTTGAGGATGTACTCGGCCAAAAGTGTTTTGTAAAGTCCAAACCAAGAAGGAGGAATATATGAAAACTCCTTGAGGTGGATGAACTCAAGAGAATGCTGGAGCAACACCTCAACATGACAGCAGTTTTGCAGGCCTGGAGAAGAACTACTCCACTTTGGATTTAGTAGATAGAGAGTCTAGACTTTAGTAGACAGAGGAGAGTTTCTAGGTAGTGGGATGGGAGGTGGGAGATAGTAATAAAATAGAAATGTATGATTGAACACTTGGGGAAAAAGGGAGATATGATAAAGCTAAATCACACAAGAAATAAAGGCATTTGAAACTACAGGCGAAAAAAAAACTATATAGAAAGTCATGATCTAACTATGAAATAAACTAAATTATGCTACGATGTTCAGCAGTTACAATAGTGTAAGAAGACAATGTTTATTTGCCCATGATATTTGAACCATTTCCCTTTATGTGGCTCAAGGATTGCAGCATGAGGTCAAGGTGAAGGAAATGTGATCTCAATATACAACTTGGCCTGCACTGAATGTGTTTACATTTTCCTAAAAATGAAAATACTACTTCTTGATTTTTGAGGTTTTATTATCATCCTATTAAAAATACTTGAAATTTCTACATTAGTTGTAAAAAATTTAAATTTGAACAACTTGGTAATATAAAAGCAAGTATGTAAATCAGATTAGCTAGGACATGAGTGGAGGGTGTTGGGACATATGGAAGAAAGTGCCAGTGTGCTGCTAATTAATATCCTCAGTGTAAGGTGGTCAGAGGTCAAGAGATACTGAAGGAAGTTAGTAGAACAAGGGACTGAATATATTGTTTAATGTTACAAATGTAATTAATAAAAGAATTAAGTTCAATAATATGCATATCAAAAATTAGGAGGAGGAAAGACAAAGGAGAAATTAGTAAACTAAATCCACATCTTTGATAGAAAAGAAGGTAGAAGTATATACATACTATTTTGAGATATGGAGGTTACCATCATTAATTCTGTAAGCAGAAACACAATCAGTTGTTTTGGGGAAATGGTACTGTGGTGGAGAGGAAAGAAGTGAGAAAATATTGTCATCATAGCTTTTCTCTTTCTTTAATCTTCCACCATGTGTGTCTCTTATCTTGATACAAAAAAATAAACTCAGTGACTCTAGCATTATTTCAAACTAAATGCTCCAAGGGACTGCATAGCATTAAAAAAATTTTTTTAATGTTTATTTATTTTTGAGAGAGAGAGACTAGACAGAGACAGAGTGCAAGCAGGGGATGGGCAGAGAGAGGGAGACACAGAATCTGAAGCAGGCTCCAGGCTCTGAGCTGTCAGCACAGAGCTCGACTTGGGGCTCAAACTCAAGAACCTTGAGATCATGACCTGAGCTGAAGTTGGACACTTAACCGACTGAGCCAACCCAGGCGCCCCAGGACTGCAGAGCATTTAAATTTGGGATAGAACACACATTAATGGGCTTAAAAGGAGTCAGGAGAGTAATCCAAGGAGTCCTCTAACCCAAAAGGAGGTTAGAGATATGAACTGGGAGTGGAAGAAGGCTGGGCAAGGGAGCATTGCTAAGTATAGATGACTATCGTGGCACTTTCTCTATGGGTACAGTGAGCTTTGGTCCAGAAGCAAGGTAGGAAAACTAAAGGTGGGATTTCAAACTAAGCTGAGACTTTAAAGAGGGGAAATGTGTATCCAGCTTGGTGATGGTCATTGGCTATTAGCAGCAACAGAAGCACCTCCTCTATAGGAGAAAGTGTCTTGATTTAGGCAATACTCACACATGAGTATCAAGCCATGATCTCACAGTCAAGTAGCACCAAAGGAAAGGGAAGAAAACCCACAATGAGTCAAGGTCAGCAGAATCAATCACCACATATTAAGTTTCCCCAAATTACTAATGAACAGATTGCAAGACACTTAATATAGAAGCATTATGTTTGAAATGACTTTTTTTTTTTTTAAGAAAACATTTGCACACAACAAGAAGCCATTAGGAATAGACTGGAAATTTTTGTAAATAAATAAAAAATTACAACTCCTAGAATAAAAATGTGATAATACACTCCTAAAGTAGAATGCTGTTCAGCTGTGACAATGCACAAACTGTAGCTTACCTCATCCATTTGCCTTCCTTGATTGTCTCTATTCATTCCTTCTGGGATTCTAACCAGGATGTGAATTTTCCAGGAGTGATGGAAAATGTGAATCCATAGATACAGAGCAAAGAGTGAATCCCAGCACAATAAATAAAATAGAATCCGGCCACATTGTGGAGAACTTGCATAATATCAAAGACAAACATTTATAAAAAGTATCTCCCCTCTTAAAGTCCTCATATGAGTGAAGTCATATGATTTTTGTCTTTCTCTGACTAATATTTGGATATAAATTTTAAAAAAGAAAAAAGAAAATTAAAAACAAGTATCTCCCCCACAAAATAGGAAAGATTGCACACCAAATAAAGACAATTAGATTGATAGCAGTCTGCTAAATAGCAAAACCAAAATCGGAAAGAGAGCTTAGAGAAAACGAATAGCAACCTAGAATTAATTGTGTACTCAGTAAACTATCTGTAGGATGAAATGAAGACATTTGAATTTTAATAAAAAAGTATGATACCTTAACTAACAATGACTTGCTAAAGGAACTTCTAAGGAATAATCTTCAGGAAGAAGTAATATTATCACAGGGCAGTCTAAGCAAAGAAAAAAATAAAAACAAATATAAAACCATGAAAAATCAATGTAAACTAATAGTAACAGAATTACAATACTGGAAAAAAAAAACCCAGCTTTTAAAATTGGAAGGATGTATTCAGAGTTAACATGTATCAAGGTCTTTGTATTCTTTGTTCAGGGTTAATGTCTTGTTTAACTTAGCCATTGTTTAGTTAAATATGCATAATAAAAGTTCAAGGGTGAACATGAAAGAATAGAAATATAATTAGCAAAATAATGAAGACAAAAAAAGCAGTGTGTGGGGGGGGAACCTCAACCCAAAATTGAAAGAGAAGAATAAAACGAATTTTAAAAGCTTGATAAATAGAATTTAAAAGATATTAGAAGTCCCAGTATATATTACATGAATATAAATGGACTAAATTTTCTAGTTAAAAACAGAGATATCATACCAGATTAAAAGAGAAAAAGAACAAACAGTTTTGTGGCCCTTTCTTTAATTTTTTTTTTTTTTTTTTTTTTTTTTTTTTTTTTTTTTAGAGAGAGAGAGAGGGAGAGAGAGAATGAGTAGGAGAGAGGGGCAAAGGGAGAGAAAGAATCTTAAGCAGGCTCCACACTCAGCATGGAGCCTGATGTAGGACGGGATCCCACGACCTTGGGATCATGACCTGAGCCAAAATCAAGGGTTAAGACTCTCACCAGACTGAGCCACTCATGTGCCCCTTGTGGTCCTTATAATCGGCACACCAAAAGCATAGGGTGCAGAAGGTGGAATGTGGGAGAAAAGTAGACCAAGTGACTAATGGCTAAAAGAAAAAGAATCCTGGGGTCATTATGTTAGCATCCTGACACAACAGACTAAGTCAAAAAACACTATTAGAAATAAAGAAGGTTACCACACAAAGTTTAAAAACATCAGTTTACCAGTAAGATAACATAATTCTAAACTTGCGTGAACATGACAAATATATCAGAATTGATAGAGCAGAAAGTTGACACAATTATATGGGGAAATTGATACATTCACCATTATATACTTAGTGAAAAATTTTAAGACACCTTTTTTGATTATGTCAAGAATTTTTAAAAATCAAATATAAAGAAAAAACTGGCAACAACTCAAATATCTGTTTCAAAGTAAGAGAGAAAAAAGAGGATGATATCATCATAAAATAGAATACCATATTGCTATGACAACTATGAAAATAAATGAGCTATATCTCCATCAATAGTGTGTATAAATCTCCTGAACATAATGATGAGCAAAAGAAAAGAAGCACAAAAGAATATATACTGTATGATTTCATTATATAAAGTACGAAGACTATAGTTTGAGAAGTCACTTTTTAAATTGATCAAATATCTGTTAGTCTAGAGTCAGCTTTCCCTTGCAGATATGAAGACTTCCTTACAGCTTTTATAATTAAGACACTGTGGTAGTGGAATGAGATAAACCAGTTGACAAATGAATTAGAAAAAAGAACCAAGAAATATGAATGCATATATAGAACTTTGATTATGTGACAGATGTGGTCTTGCTTATCACTGTGGTATAGGACTCTTCGGTAAATTGTACTGAGAACAATTGATTACCCATGTAGAAAATTTAAAACAATTGGATAGATCCTTAAAATGCACAGTTCACAAAAAATAAATGCCAGAAGCTTTAAAGATTCAAATGTAAAATGCAAAACTTTAAAACTTTTAGAAGAAATAAACAAGACTCTTTCTGAACTTTGTGTAGGGGAGGGTATTTTTTAAAATACAAAAATATCTGAGCATAAAACTAATTATGCATAAATTTAACTGCTTTATTGTTAAGTATCATAATCTATCAAAACATATTAGAAAAAGGGAAAATGAAGCCACTAACTGGGTGAAACTATTTGTAAAGCATACAGCTAACAAAGAATTACTGTCCAGAATATGTGAAAAATGCAAGTGAATAATAAAAAGACAACCCAGTAGAAAATTAGGATAAATATATAAAACAAGCACTTCACAAAAAATGAAATATATGTAGCCAGTAAACAGATGAGAAGATTCTCCAATCTTTTACTAATGTAAATGCAAATTAAGAATGAAATAATATAGCACTGCATACATATCAGAAGGGCAAAACATTAAAAAATATTGACAAAGGATGTGTATTTATTTAAGTTTATTTATTTATTTTTGAGAGAGAGAGTGTGTGAGGAAGGAAGGGGGAGAGAGAGGGGGGAAGAGAGAGAATCCCAAGCAGGCTCTGTGCTGTTGGCACAGAGCTCAATACAGGGCTCAAACTAACCAACTGGGAGATCATGAGCTGAGCCAAAACCACGAGTCGGAGGCTTAACTGACTGAGCCACCCAGGTGCCGGGACAAAGGATGTGTATTAACAGGAGCACTATTATACTCGATTGGCTGGGGTGTAAATTAGAACAACTTTGGAAAATAAATTTTCTCTGTCTCTCAAAGCAGAATATGTGCATACCTTGTGACCAAACACATATATCTAGGAATGTGATTTAAAGAAACTTATGCACATTTTTGCCAGGAGAGCTGTGTAGGGATTTTTATAGGTGTACTATTTGTAATAGTCCCAAACTAGAAATAATTCAAATGCCTAGAGACTGGGAGAATGGAGGAATATGCAGTTGACCCTTGAATTGCTTGGGTCCACTTATACATGGTGTCAATTGCTTGGGTCCACTTATACATGGACTGTGTGTGTGTGTGTGTGTGTGTGTGTACTCACACACATACATATAAACGGTACAGTACTATTTTCTCTTCCTCATAATCAATAACATTTTCTTGTCTTGGGGTGCCTGGGTAGCTCAGTCAGTTAAGCATCGGACTTCAGACTGGGAAAGTACATATGTAGATGCAGTGTGTGGGTAGTGATTTATTTCTTAAATGTTGAATATATTATGCAAAATAATTTACATGTATGTTACATATATTGTCTTATTAACATTGCAAAGAGAATACGGGAAATAGAATTCTAAGAAACAGTAGCAGAAAACAGAGCCACAGGAAAATAAAGAGTTGGAGTATAAAATAAAGGAAATTAAAATTTTGAATACAAGAATTCTACAGTTACCAGAAAAAGGTCATAAATTTGGGTATAAGCTTCTTGAGAATTGAGGCCAAGAGGGAATAATTGATTACATGGGTCATAAAACCAAATTTCTGAAGAGAAACAGCTATTTCTGGTATTGCACATCCATTCTTTACATTGGAGCTGAAGATCTACTTCATTCTAAAAACTGTATAAAACTATAAAATCTAATATAACCCTAAGATCTCAATTCCTAGCACATAGTTCTCTAATTTGTCTGCAGAGTCACATAGTCAGGCTTTAGGCATCCTCAGACTGCGGATCCTCAGAAGGATAATGGAGTGGAGCTTTGGGGAAAAGCAAATCCTGCTTTTCTGGGCTACATTTTCAGTCAGGTGCCTCTCTTCCTCCCAGGTGATTTTCTGGAAATCCATGTGCACCTGTAAGATGGTTTAGCTAGGTACATGGTAATAGAATTGGTGGGCAGCTACCCAGGATTTGTTGACTGTCCCAGAGAGCAGGAGGAAGAAAGGGCGATGCAGTTTTGTTTTATCCCCCTGGTTGAGAAGTGTCACCGAAGACAAACTGTGACATGGTAAATTAAGAGTTTTCTTGTTTTAAATATTTTATTCAGATATAATTAGTATATAGTGTCATGTTGGTTTCAGGTATACAATACAATAATTCAACATTTCTATCCATTTCTTAGTGCTCATCAACATAAGTGTACTCTTAATCCCTTTTATCTATTCCACCCCCCTCCCCAACTACCGCCCCTCTGTCAACTACCAGTTTGTTCTATTTAAGTCTGTTTTGTTTGTCTCTTCTATGTTTGCTGTTTTGTTTTTTAAATTCCACAGGAGTGAAAGCATATATTTGTCTTTCTCTTACTTATTCCTTTTAGCATTATACCCATCCATGTTGTCACAGGTGACAAGATTTTATTCTTTCCTTATGGCTGACTAATATCGCATTGTATGTATAAGCATGTGTATATGTATACACCATGTCTTCCTTATCCATTTGTCTGTGGATGCACACTTGAGTTGCCTCCATGTGTTGGCTAGTGTAAATAATGCTACAAAAAACAGAGGGGTGCATATATCTTTTCAAATTACTCTTTTTATTTTCTTTGGGTAAATACCCAGCAGTAGAATTATTGGATCATATGGTAACTCTGTTTTTAATTTTTGAGAAACCTCCATACTGTTTCCCACAGTGACTGCACCAATTTGCATTCCCACCAGCAGTGCACCAGGTTTTGTTGTTTTTTTTTTTTTTTTTTTTTTTTGACCATCCCCTTTAAAACCTGTTTCTTCTTTTCTTTTTTATTTTAACTATTCTGACAAGTATAAAGTGATACCTCGTTATGTTTTTAATTTGCTTTTACCTTACGATGACTGATGTTGAGCATCTTTTCATGTGTCTGTTGGCCATCAGTATGTCTTCTTTGGAAAAATGTTTGTTTTTCAGGTCCTCTGCCTATTTTTTAATGGGATTATTTGATGTTTTCGTGTTGAGTTGTAGAAGTTCTTTATATAGTTTGGATATTAACCCCTTACTGGATATATCATTTGCAAATATCTTCTCCCATTCAGTAGGTGGCCTTTTTGTTTTGTTAATGGTTTCCTTTACTGTGCAAGAGATTTTTCCTTTGATGTACTCCTAATAGTTTAATTTTACTTTTGTTTCCCTTGTCTGAGGAGACATATCTATAAAAATGTTTCTACAGTTGATGTCAAAGAAACTGCTGGCCATGTTTCCTTCTAGGAATTTTATTGTTTCAGGTCTTGCATTTAGATCTTTAATCCATTTTTAGTTTATTTTTGTGTATGATGTAAGAAAGTGGTCCAGTTTTATTCTTTTGCACGTGCCTGTCCAGTTTTCCCAGCACCATTTGTTGGAAAGACAATCTTTTCTCCATTGTATATTCTTGCCTCCTTTGCCATAGATGAATTGACCATAAAAGTGTGGATATATTTTTGGGCTCTCTCTTTTATTCCACTAATCTATGTATCTATTTTGTGCCAATACCATACTGTCTTGATGACTACAGCTTTGTAATATAACTTGAAGTCTGGAATTATGAGGCCTCCAGGTTTCTTTTTCTTTTTCAAGATGGCTTTGGCTATTGAGTCTTTTGTGGTTCCACACAAATTTAGGTTTATTTGTTCTAGTTCTGTGAAAAATGCTGTTAATATTTTGCTAGGGATTGTATTAAATCTGTAGATTGCTTTAGATACTATGGACGTTTTAACACTGTTTGTTTTCCCAATCCATGAGCATAGAATATCTTTTTTTTTTTTTACATTTATTTATTTTTGAGAAACAGAGTGAGACAAACCGTGAGCGGGGGAGGGGCAGAGAGAGAAGGAGACACAGAATCTGAAGCAGGTTCCAGGCTCTGAGCAAGCAGTCAGCACAGAGGCTGATGTGGGGCTCGAACCCACAAACTGTGAGATCATGACCTGAGCCGAAGTTGGACGCTCAACCAACTGAGCCACCCAGGTGCCCCTAAAATATCTTTTCATTTGTTTATGTCATCTTCAATGTCTTTCATCAGTGTTTTACAGTTTTCAGAATACAGGTCTTTCATCTCTTTGGTTAAATTTGTTACTGGGTATCTTAATGTTTTGGGTGCAATTATAAATGGGACTGATTCCTTAATTTCTCTTTCTCCTGCTTCATTATTAGTGTATAGGAATGCAACAGATTTCTGTATATCAATTTTATATTCTGGGACCTTACTGAATTCATTTATTACTTCTAGAGGGTTTTTTTGGTGGATTCATTAGCATTTTCTATATAGTAACATGTTATCAGCAAATAGTGAAAGTTTTATTTTTTCCTTACCAATTTGGATGCCTCTTATTTCTTTTTCTTGTTTGTTGTGGTTAGGACTTCCACTACTACACTGAATAAAAGTGGTGAGAGTGGACGTCCTTGTCTTGTTCCTGATGTTAGAGGATAAGTTCTCAGTTTTTCACCATTGAGTAGGTATGGATTTTTATATGACCTTTATTATATTGAGGTATATTCTCTGTAACCATACTTTGTTGAGGGTTTTTATCATGAATGGATGTTGTATTTTGTCACATGCTCTTTCTGCATCTGTTGGGATGATCATTTGATTTATATCCTTTCTCTTGTTAATGTGCTGTATCCTGTTGATTGGTTTGCAAATAGTTGTATCCTGGAATAAATCCTACTTGATGGTGGTGAATGATTTTTTTTAACATATTGTTGGGTTCAGTTTGCTAACATTTTGTTGAAGATTTTTGGGTCTATGTTCATCAGAGATATCGTCTTGAAGTTTTCTTTTTTTGAGGTGTCTGTCTGGTTTTGGTATCAGGGTAATGCTCACCATGTACAATGAATTTGAAAGTTTTCCTTCCTCTGCTATTTTTTTGGAATAGTTTGAGAAGAATAGGTATTAAGCCTTCTTTAAATGTTGGGTAGAAATCCCCTGTGAATCCATCTGGTCCTGGATTTTTGATTATTGGGGGTTTTTCGATGACTCATTCAATTTCATTGTTAGTAATCAGTCTTTTTGAATTTTCTATTTCTTCCTGATTCAGTTTTGGAAGTTTATATATGTTTCTAGGAATTTATCCATTTTTTTCTAGGTTGTTTGACTTGTGGCATATAATTCTTTGTAATATTCTCCTATAATCCTTTGTATTTCTGTGATGTCAGTGTTTATTTCTCCTCCTTCATTTCTCCTTTTATTTATTCGAGTCCTCTCTCTCCTTTTTTATGGTTGTGTGTGCATCAGAGTTTTACTAGAAGAATAAAGCTTGCAGAACAAGTTACTCTTGGTAAGAAATAATTACAGTTTTGGACAGAATGCTATAAGCCACGTAATTACAAGGTCAGATGAATTGGTTGCTGCCATAAACTTCTCTTTACAGTACTTCAAGAGAAAGACATTAAAGTAGGAAAGATAGGAACAGTGTGCAGACAATTATTTGAATGGGTTTTAACGTGAGGGAAAAAAATATTCCAAAAATGGGTGGCATTGTTTTACAACAGGAATGTATTAATGACCTTTCTGGCTGTCAAATGTAAAAATATGCTTTTACAGCATGACTAAATAAAAGATCTCATGTGAAAACCTCAAATACTATGACACATTTCACTACCCAATCAGTATTTTCATGTGGCTTTCCCCAAGGCATAATAGGACCTTTGCTTTTCACAGATAGTGTATTATCAGACAAAATAACGCAAAACCTAAGCATATATTTAAAACTATTTTAAAAAGTTACAACTGGAAGAAACATTGCAGATAATTTAACCCAAACTTCTCATTTTACAAATAAGAAAAATTGAGGCTGAAAAATTAAATGACTTGCTTAAGGTCACAAGTCATAAACAGTTGTCAGCATGAGGCCTAACCTAGTCAAATCTGGAAAATTACCTTTCTTTGCCTTTGAAACTTCATTTGCTCCACTCTTCCTAGTGGACTGTTTCTGTTTCCTACTCTGTCATTGTCTACCTATGAGAAGTTTCTAAATACCTTTCTTCTCTGTCCAGAAGTAACTGCATATTAGTTCTGTCTTCCATCCTTGTCCCATATATCACTGGTTATAGGTAGAATTAATACACATTTCCAATGCCACTGAGCCTATCTGATACAATAAACTAGAAATTGAGAGATGCTGATATAGAACACCTTACTTTTTCTACTTTGAGGGGTACATGGAAGTTGGGGGAACATGAGTTTTGATAATCACCTTCTGCTCTCTCCTTGTTTTGATGAGTCTGGTTAAAGGTTTATCAATTGTTTATCCTTTCAAAGAACCACACCTGGTTTCATTGATATATTAGTCTCAATTTCATTTATTTCTGCTCTAATCTTTATTATTTCCTTCCTTATACTGGCTTTGGACTTTGTTCTTTTTCTAGCTCCTTTACGTGTAAGGTTAGATTGTTTATATGAGATTTTTCATAATTCTTGAGATAGGCCTGGCACTGCTATACTCTTTCTTCTTAAAGCAGCTTTTCCTGCACCCCAAACATTGTGGATTATTGTGTCTTCATTTCATTTGTCTCCATGTAGTCTTTATTTTTAAGATTTTTTAATGTTTTATATTTGAGAAAGAGAGAGACAGCATGAGCAGGAGATGGGCAGAGAGACAGAGACAGAATCTGAAGCAGGCTCCAGGCTCTGAGCTGTCAGCACAGAGCCCAATGTGGGGTTCGAACTCTCGAGCAGTGAGATCGTGACCTGAGCCAAAGTTGGACGCTCAACAGACTGAACCACCCGGGTGCCCCATGTCTCCATGTACTTTTTTATTTCCTTTTTGATTTCTTGGTTGACCCATTCCTTGTTTGGTAGCATCTTATTTTGCCTCCATGTGTTTGTGTTCTTTCCAGAGTTTTTTCTTGTGGTTGACATTTTAAGTATGGGACATTAAGCCCAGTGGGTTTTCAAAGCCTAATGTTATGGGAACTTGTCTTCTCAGTGCAGGTCCCCCATATCTGGGGTGCTTGCTGTGGAGCCTACTCCTTTCCCTTCTTCATACTTATGGTGTCCCTCCGGTTTGTGGTTAGTGTCTCTGCGAGTTTGGTTCCCGACCACGTTTCTGTCTCTCCTGCCCTTTTGGATATGGTCTCCTCTCTATGATTAACTGTGGAAAGTCCATTTTGTCAGTCTTTGGGTCATTTTCTGGGTTAATTGAACTGATGTGGCTGTTATCTAGGTGTGTCCATGAGGCAAGGTGAGCTTAGGATTCTCCTCTGCTATCTTTCCAGAAGTCTCCCCAGTAGGAATTCTTTTCACACAGTTGGCCATTGGAACAATTATTTCAAAAAGAACTATTTATACATACTTTTGAACAACATATATAATATATAACATTTGTATTTACTAATAATCAATTGCTGACATTTAGCTTTGTGAAGAATATGTACAAAGTATGAGATTTGAGAAAACTTCCATGTCAGTCACCTTCAGCGCGCGCGCGCACACACACACACACACACACACACACACACACAAGGAGTATGTATTGTAAAGTGAAAACTTCTTTGCATGGCATGCATACCCTTTACATTCTGGCTCTGAATTCTCTAGCAGCTCCTTGTACAATTCCCCCACATGTTTTCTAAGGTCCCATATGCCAGAATTCTTACTCTCCCATGAATATTTCACTCCTATGTTGCTGGTGCAGTCTCTCCACCTCTGATGGTATGGTGCCTTGTTATCCCCTAGTAAACCATCTAGTAAACTGCTTGTCTCCTTCAAAATTCAGCTCCATTATTGGCTTCCTCAACATCTCCACACCTGGAAAAATAATTGTTCTATTATGGTCCCATCGTAGCTTACATATATCTAAATTTTTTGTGTCTCACTCCCTATGTCTTAGGTTGATTCTCTACTTCAGTCTTAGACTCAGTGGCGTGATGGTAAGACATTTGTGTGGCTACACAAGTCCCCTCTACCAATGAAATGTCATTTATTAATAGTAGTCACTTACATCTGCCTATTGCTATGCCTTTTTTTCAAGGTGCTTTGATTTCCATTGTCCGTTTAATCCTCACAATATTTTGGAAGGAGGTATTATTTCCATTTTGCAAATGAAGTACAAGGCACATGGAGATGAGTCACCTAAGAATGCACATGGTAATTTCACACTATCTAACAAAATTACATATGCATTTACCCTTTGACAGCAAGTACACTGCTAGAAATCTATCTCAAGGCAAAAGTGGCAAAAATATAAAATGATCCACATAACTGCTCTTAATTATAACGTTATTTATAATAATAGGAGATTTGAAATAAGCCATTGTTTATCCAGAGGTAACTGAATAACTCTAAGGCATCCACCCAAAGGAGTACATAAAAGGCAAGAGATAGATCCCTATATCCTGTGGAATTGTCTGCCTAGGACATACTATTAAATGCAAGGGGCAGAAGGGTCTATATGATATATTTCATCCAGACGTGTGCTATTTTATTCTTAAAAAGCAACAATGGAAAAATAAACCAACTAATAAAAATGATTACCTATAGGAGAAAAGAAAGGGTACAGAATAGAATAGAAAAAGATAGACTCTGTATTTCTTTGAAACAAATCTATAGTTTTAACTTTGGAAATATGTAAATGGTTTATTTTCTGTTGAAACAAAATTTAAAAAATTCTTACAAATGTAAACATACTAAAAAGATGTTTTACATATCAAATAGATGTGTTTACATATCATAAACACATAGGAATTATTTTGAGTGACTTTAAAACACAGTATTTTGATACTATGTCTCTATGTTCAAAGGACAAAAAGAACCAAAATTAAACTTAAACTTCCTTCAGAAATATGATTGTTAGAAATAATATGTATATTGGTGTTTAGAATCTATATTGAGAGAGAGCACAATATTGTATAATTGTCATTAGGAACTGAAATTTTCATCACAAGACAAAAGAGATAAAACTATATAATCATAGGAGTTAAATACATTCTCTGTAATCTTACATGAAATATCACTATGAACTAAGGATTTACATTTCTTGTTTGAAAAATTATAAATTTCTAGCCTCAATCCTCAGAAGAGAGGATGGAAGTAATGATTATCCGTAGCAGCGAAATTGTCATCTTGAAATACCAAATCCTATTAATGAACCAGAGTTCCTTGGAGAAATGGGTGATTTCAGGTGTGAGGCAGGAAATGTACATGATGACATCTAGGATATCTGTACACTAGGCTATCTAGTGCCAGAAAATCTGAGAAGCATTGTCTATTGGGGTCCTGCTAAAGGCACACAGAAGCCAACATGAGGGAAATCCTGCTGTCTAAATTGGAAGAAGTGCAATTCACACATGAACAGGAGAGAATTAATGATAATACTGAGATTAGTCTGGCTCCTTTATTCTGAAAATTTAGTAAATAAAGTGAAGTAACTTGTAAGGGAACATTCTTTTTAGAAGAACTCCAACTAATAAATTCATAAGGAATGTCAGTATTAGGAAATTATGACTGTACCATCTCCAACAAAGTGCTAGATTTAGGCAGCAGTCATTTAAGGCTGCTAAAATTGTTAAGTGAAAGCTCGATGAGGAAATTTAAAATTGATGGGTTAGGCTGAAAACACCTGAGCCTGCTTTTCCATCTTAGCATCACTAGAAACGCGCAGCCAGTCTTCAGGTGGTGCCTGAAGGGATGCAACCGGAAATAATACAGAACTCTTGAAATATCCTTGATACAAAAGGTGGAGAGAGGTAATGACATCCAGTCATGTGCCCACATCTAACTTGTAGCTGGCAGGAAATACAAAGGATGGAAGAACATGTTAAATGATACCAGGTCCATATAATCCACCAAATCCAGAGCATAGTTAAATCCACGGGGAAAAGATGACCAGCATTCTTTAATAAATTCGTTTCATGGAGGGAAAAAATGGAATGGAGGAACTGTTCTAAAAGAGACTTCAAGGACATAAAAACCAAATACAACATGTGGGCCATGTTGAGCTCTTCCTTTGAACAAATCAGCTATAAAGGGTTTGGAGCAATTGTGGGGATTTGAATAGGGATCAGGTACTGGATGACTTTTAGAAATTATTGTTTGTTTTAGTTGAATTATAATCATATTTGAGGATACGTTTAAAAGTATTCTTACTAAAATGGATGAATTTGATTGTATGTAAATTATCTTAATTATTTTTTAAGTCCTAATTTAAAAAGCTATTGTCTGTTAGGCATACATCTGATCCATTCAAGTTGCAACACAATTTTCAAGAAGAAGGGGAAATAAGGGGTGTAGATGAGACAGGCTTGGCAAATTGTTCCTAAATATTGAAGGTGGATCATGGATACATGGGTGTTGAGATGTTAATATACTTTTGTGCATGTTTTTAAACTGTCATGATAACAAAGAGTAGAAAAAGAAGTAAAATAAGGCCCATCCTATTAGTAGAATGGCAGCCCAGCATTCCTGAGCCTAATGTTATTTATAGTAACTATCATTAAGAATTGGAGCTAACAGCAGGCAGGCTCATAAAATCTGTAAGACAAGGTACTGCCTTCTAGGACCTTACAAATGGCTTGGGGAGATGAGAATGATCCTCAAACAACTCTAAGGCAAGGCACCTTGCCAGGAGCCTAGAGATACTGATCTGTTTCAGGTGTAAGGCCTCTGGTTATCAGCACTCGTCTTGGGACCCTGGTGCTACAGGCTATGAATGACTCTGGGGGGGGGGGGGGGGGGGAAGGGCATGTCCCATCCCGCTGAAGTGCTGGGCAGTTTGGGTGAGTAGAAAAATTGGCCCACGTTTCATATCTGAAAAGAATCTACCAAATAGTAACCCTAAATCTCCATTAGACCCAGTCCAGTCCTCACATCTGTTGTGCTGCAAATTTGAGAAGAGAGGCATTTGCTTTGCTTTTCTGTGCTGAGAGCCCAAATGCTTGTGCTCGGCCACCTCCCCCTCAGGAACAGACAACAGAATTTTTTACTGCATAAGCCAAACCTTGTTTTAGCAACAACCTGAGGGGCTGAGTATGATTAGGGGTGACAGTCTTCCAGCGTGTGTGTCCCGGGGCTGTCGTTTGGGTGGGGGTGCTGGTGTAACTGGTGGCGGTGATGCGTGTGTGTGTCTGTGTGTGTTCTGCTATTCTACAAAACTAATGAAAATTCAGTAGACAAATGCTTTTCCATCTCTGACAAAGAATAGGAGCGGTAGCTGTGTGGATGGTGAGGGAACCGGCAGCAGCCCTGGCAACAGGAAAACAAAAAATTCTGAGGAGCTTCAGAATTAGCTGGATGTAGCTGGAGCGGACAGAAGGAGGCTGGACCACTTCAGCTGGTTGTGATAGAAACCTCTCCTAAAGGAAACAAATTGAATACTTGATCTGCTGAGGCAGTAGTAGGGATGTGAAAATAAATTATCACACTGAGAGGGGAAAAAAGTTAACCAAACCCTGACTAGGGGTTAGAGATACATGGGCATAGAGATGCTCAAAATGACTCACTCTTCTCAGTGGTTTAGAGACACCACCGTGGTGGTGGTGGTGGTGGTGGTGGTGGTGGTGGTGGTGGTGGGCAGAGAACAGAAAGAAGTTGGAAGAGCTGAATTCCCTGCTCATGAAGACTTTTAGATTGGAGTATGGGAGCTAACGTACGAGAAGCAGCTATCTTCCTGAAGTAGGGATCTGTTTAGATATTAACAGAAGCAAAGGAGGAATGGTCTTTCCATTGTCATATCTCCAGTGTTTCATTTTATTGCAATGGTATGTTTTATATTTTAAGAACAAAAATGTCCTATGAACTATAGCTTGAGCATCAGAGAAATTTAAAGCAGCAAGAAAACAGGGGCGCCTAGGTGGCTCAGTCGGTTAAGCATCCGACTCTCAATTTTGGCTCAGGTCATGGTCTCACAGTTGGTGAGATCGAGCCCTGTCAGTCTCTGTGCAGACGGCCCAGAGACTGCCGGGGATTCTCTATCTCCCTCTTGTCTCTGCCACTCCCCTGCATGTTCATATTCATATTCTCTGTCTCTGTCTCTGTCTCTGTCTCTCTCTCTCTCTCAAATAAATAAACCTTTGAAAAAATAAATAAAGCAACAAGAAATCACTTATTTGGGGTAAAATTATCTGGTTAAAGAAAATGTTCTTCCTTCGAAGTTATCCTTCTTCTTGCAGAGCCTGCTTGCAGTACACAGAGCCGGCTCTGTGTGAGGCTCTAAAGAAACACGTTGTTAACAACAGAATACCTCTGTGTGAGAGAGGGAGGGAGGGACTCAGACTCAAAGGGTAGCTGGAGAATGTGCCAGATCTCTGGAGTTTTTCCATGATGCAATCATCCCGGGCTGTAATCACCCTCGCTGACCCCCACATCCCACTGTGTTTCTCCTCACTCACGCCACTTTTCGTCAGCACCTTCCTGTTTAGCAGAGATCCCCATTCCTGATACTTTGCGGGGGCTCATTATCTTCCATTTATCTGTGCAGCCCTGCATTTGCCATCTATTAGTCCAGAAACATAAATGATGCAAACCCTTTCCTATCTGGCTGCACCACCTAATTATTCCTCATTTGTTTTTATTCTCTCTCAATTTAGCATCATCTGCAAAGTTGGAAATCATGTTTTCATATCATAATTAGGGCTCTAAGAACCTCAGAGAAATTGCCTGGCAAATATGTGTGCCTTTGCTTTTCATTTTAATGGTGAATTTAAAAGTGAGAAAATAAATTAGGGCTGAAGGAAATAATAGCCTGAAATGAAAGTTTCTGGAATATAGATGAGGAAACTTGATGGAGCAACACAGCAAGAGAAACTTCCAGCATTAAAGTGCAAGAGCCAGCCCCTCAAGTAAAGCCATCAAGTAGATCAGCAGTGTTTCCTCTTTCCTCTGACGATGAGATTTACATTTAGATGTTGTGCTCTGGGTTTTGGGGTATGCCAAAGGGTCCACAATTTTGCTAATCGGATAAACACCTTTCCTTTAGTATGCACAAGATTTACTTTTTTATGGGACAGCAATCTGGATGAAATTTGACAGAGGTAAGTGTGCACCTCTACGCCCTTGAAGTTCTTCCAGCTGGACTAAGAATTAAATAGGCCTGAGTTTAACAGGAGAAAGTCAAACTTGATTTCATATGTATGGGGAATCCACACAGACATCAGATTCCAGAGACAGGAAAAATGACGTATATATGTCATCTGAAATAAGGAGAAGAGAGTAGTGGTCTGGAACTTCAAAGGAAAGGGAAGTAGTTCACAGGAAGATGAAAAAGAGTAAATGTCAGTAAACAAGTGTTTGGTGGGCTTTACAGAAATAATGGGACATAGAATATAATTGGATCAAGCAGGTCTTGCTAGGTTCCTCCCTATCTACCATGCCTAGTTGATGTTATAATGCAGTTGTCCGTGGTTAGAGTTGTCTTCTTGGAGCAAGTCCTCTATCTAAATTCTTTGAGGCAGTTGAAGGGGGAGATTTCTAAACTTTCTTCCTGAGTCTTCTGGTCCTCAGTTAATTTCAGCTCAAGATAATCTTCATGCCGATGTGGCATATCTTCAGGCCTCCCTGGCCCTTATAGTAATTTAAACAGAGATGGCCACTCGTGAGAGAGAACAGAAATAATCCATAGATCTAAAGGACTGTGGAACAGAGGGTGGGAACATAGCAACTTGGTGAGAAAGTTCTTGAAATTCTTTTTTTTTTCAACGTTTTTTTTTTTTTTTTTTATTTTTGGGACAGAGAGAGACAGAGCATGAACGGGGGAGGGGCAGAGAGAGAGGGAGACACAGAATCGGAAACAGGCTCCAGGCTCCGAGCCATCAGCCCAGAGCCTGACGCGGGGCTCGAACTCACGGACCGCGAGATCGTGACCTGGCTGAAGTCGGACGCTTAACCGACTGCGCCACCCAGGCGCCCCGAAAGTTCTTGAAATTCTTACTGTAAGTCCTACAAACTGTGACATCCTTAGTGTAGCCTCTCCCATGAAGCATTTAGCTCTTCATCTGTAAAACTTTCTTCAAGGTTCATTTCCAGGATATTTTGAAGTAGCTTAACCTGGCTCTGTGTCACCTAGAAATGTTTTCCCTGTGTACATGTTGCCTTCTTTATCTTTCCTCCTTTAATAAAAATTTCATCTGCATCCCTGTACTGTAGGATCTATGTGTACCTTTAAGCATTTTTGCATGTATTATTTATGCAAGTGTCTGTATGTATATTTTTCCTACCTGCCACATTAGTTAAAAGTCTCACGGGCAGGGACGATGTATCAGTCATGACAGACTAGGTTATGATCTAGTAACAAATAACCCCCAAATAGCGGCACCTTAAAAGAGCAATGTTTATCACTCATATTTTATGTCTTTTGTAATTCCGCAGGGGGGCTCTCTTCGTATTTTCTCACTGATCCAGGTTGATGGAGCTTTCCAGGTACTTGCTTCCAGAGGGAGGGAAAAAAGAAACTAGAGAACCATGTTCTGGTTTTAAAATTTTCCCCCATATACATGTCAGTTCTGCTGGCATTTATTGGCCAAAGAAACTCACACAGCCATGCCTGAGTTTAACAGTGTAGGACTGTTTCACTGTCTTATAGGTAGAAGTTCTGAGTATTTGTGAACAAGATTACAGTCTTTTCCAGATGGTGCTTTCTGTCTCTATTATATCTTTTCATACTACTAAGAGTAGTTCTCTGCACACAGTCACCACCAGAGTGCTAAAAAAATACAGCTAACCAGCCAAAGAAATAATTTGGATATTTTTCTTTAAGATATTAGCAGCTATTTGACCCAGAAATCTGCCTGTCAGTTCTTTCTGCCCACTAACATGGCTTTGTGAGATTGTCCTAAACAACATTACAGTTTTGTTCAACTGGTAATAGGCACAGAGTGAAATGAAAAGTCTCCATGTACATGTGACCAAAAGTAGTGACGATTCAGTGACATTTGAAATCATTCTTCCCCTTTTCTAAAGAATCAAGCAAAATAATTTTAATAAATTTGGACCATTGTGTAGTTTGGCCTTTGAACATTAATAAAGAAATTATCTCTATTATGTTTTAAAATGATAACACTTTTAGATTATCTTGCCTGTTACTCTATATCCCTGAATGTTTTGTGCCTTGTTCTAGAAAGCCTGGAAATTGAATTCAGCAGTCTAGCCAACATCCTAGCAGAGCTGCTGTCATCAGGAATTATTTTCAAAAAGGGAGAGACTGTTAGGAGAGGGAAAAGGAAAAATACTAAGAATTTACTGGAATGTGTTAGAAAGTCACAGACCAGGCAGAGTACTGAGGACAGTTTGAGGAGCTAATATGATCAGGCAAGACCCGTTTTCTATTGTTACTTGTTTTCGTTGGAAATGGCTTTAATCAGAACTGGAAAGGATGGGGGATGAGGAGATTAGAAAGAAAAGAATAGAACATCCTTCAGTTTTATTTTGACTTGTTTTAGGATTATTTTTCATTCTTTGATAGTGCTGCATTACTTAATCCTCTAAACATGATGAGCCCAGTATCATAATCGTATGCAGTTCTGCTTAAAACGTTTAAAAGCTCTGGCATGGATAACATAGGAATCTTATTTTGCAAGTGTTGAAAGCAATTCCAGATACTAAGCCCAAATGTAGAAATGTCAGAAAAGCCCTCTTGTTTACCCCTTGTTCCCTACAAAGTTTCTGTCTCCAGCCTTGTCCCAGCCCCACCACCTCAAGGTCCCCGGAGGGGGCTTGAAAACACAGACTGCGTCTGAAAGTCCATTTCTGCCTTCTTAACTGAAGGCACCTGCAAGGCTTGTGGCAGCCAACATGAGCTCTGAGCACAACAGGGAACCATGTGTCAGAACTGACACCTCCTGCAGCCTCTGCAGCCTTGGCTTTGGGCTGCCGTGCGTGATCACAAACTACGGTGCTGTCCATCAGAGGTTAGCGCCGCTGAGCTGGCCGCTGCTTCCTGTCTTTGGGAGGGAAGGCATGAAAAATGTAGTTTGGTTTAAAAAGTCCTTGCCAGTAGGTAAAAAGCAAATGGATGCTTTCTGGAGAGATGCCAGAACTTTTACGCTTGAAGCCAAGAGTACACACACACACACACACACGCACACACGCACACATGCACACACACACACACACATGCACACACACACACACACACACACACACACACATTTACTATTCCCATACCCCAGATTTGCACTTAATTGTGCTATAGTCATTTTACTTACTGAGGTGTGTGTGAGGTTATTCGAGACTTGAAAGCACAGCCTAAACTTGTCAAAAAACATTTTATTTAGAAAGTACTTACTAGCGATGTTCTAGAAGGTTGATCTAATTTCTAAAAGTAGACAAATACTTGGCCATATATATAGAAGCACAGAAATGTTAAGATGAAAGTGAGCTTGGCAGTCACATGGTCCAGTCCACCCATTGTACAGACAGAAAACCAAAGTCCAAGAGGTGAAATGACTTGCCAAAGTTTACAAAAATTGGGAGTAATAGAGTCACTAGAGGATCTCAGTACTCCTGACTTCTTGTCCTTATTGTTTCCACAACCGAACACTGGATGTACCTACAACTATCCATTTACTTGGGAAATAATCTGGGATTCTCTGAGAAGCAATCCTTATTTTAGGGCAATATTAAGAATTTTGAAACAGAAGAGTTCATAAAGACCATTAGGTCAACCTCAGTGTATATTCTTGAAGTTTCCAGTAGCATCAAGAGATGAACAAGAAATATATTGATTTGAAGGAAAATTGATCTTTTGTTAAAAAAAAAGTAATGTCACAGACATTTTTGCAGCTTTATTGAGATTTATTTCATATACCATACAATACACCTATTTAAAGTATACAATTTGGGGGCACCTGGGTGGCTCAGTCGGCTAAGCGTCCGACTTCGGCTCAGGTCATGATCTCACGGTTTGTGAGTTTGAGCCCTGCGTCAGGCTCTGTACTGAGAGCTTGGAGCCTGGAGCCTGCTTCAGATTCTGTGTCTCCCTCTCTCTTTGCCCTTCCCCCACTCATGCTCTATCTCTCTCCGTCTCTCAGAAATAAATAAATGCAAAAAAATTTTTTTAAGTATACAATTTGTTTGGTTTTAGTACATTCAAAGATTTGGGCAATCATCACAGTTTAATTTTAGAACATTTTCATCACTCCAAAAAGAAACCTCATACCCATTAGCAGTTACCCCTCATCCCTCACTCCTCCATCCCCTGGCAGCCACTCATCTACTTTCTGTCTCTATGCATTTGCCTATTCTGACACAAGTGATTGAACGACGTGTGTGTGTGTGTGTGTGTGCGCACGTGTGTGCATGCATGCGTGTAGAAGGACTCTTCACTCCAGGCCTTGAGCTGGGGCTGCTGTAGAAGAACCAAAAGATATATTATTAAGGCCATTGCCATCCTGGAACTGACAGTGCCAGTAAAGACAGAGGGCAAGCCCGGATCCCCAGGGACAATTAAACTGAGGTGCTAAGTGTGTGCATAACCAATGTGGGAACTGTCAGAGCAGTCTGGGAGACAGGACAGACCTTGAACTAGAGAAATTTAAGTACAAACAAAAGCAGATCCAAGTATCCACTGGGCCACCTGCAGGGACAACGGACCTGACATAGTGTCAAATAAGAGAAAGGGATAAGGGGTATGTGTAGTGAGAGCTAGAAAAACACCATCAGGCAGAGAAATACTATTAAAAATTTTTAATATCCCCTTACCCTTATAGCCTACTTTCCAATAAATATTTTATGTAAGAATAATGTTTATCATTACAAAAGGAGTATATGTGCACCATAGAAAATTAGAGAATATGCATAAGCAAAAAAAAAGAAAACAAAGACATTTTGTTTCTAGATTATCACCATTAACCTTTTATTGCGTATCCTTCCAGAATAGGTTCTACCTGTATCTACTTATACGTCTATAGCTGTTCTTTACCAAAATTAGATCACAGTGGGGGCGCCTGGGTGGCTCAGTCGGTTAAGCGTCCAACTTTGGCTCAGGCCACAATCTCACAGTTCGTGGGTTCGAGCCCTGTGTCGGGCTCTGTGCTGACAGCTCAGAGCCTGGAGCCTGCTTTGGATTCTGTGTCTCCCTCCCTCTCTGCCCCTCCCCCGCTCACACTCTGTCTCTTTGTCTCTCTCAAAAATAAATAAACATTAAAAAAATTAGATCACAGTGGACATGTTTGGTATCTTTTTTTCTTCTTTTAGTAATTTCTACCTAACATGTCAGTAAGTTGCTCTCCAATTGTCACCTTAGATCTTGAGACCCACACTGTCATGGATCAAAAGGATCCACATGAAGAACATTGTTGAAAAAAATGGGATTTGGGCCTCAAGATTGGGAGCGAATTTTTGAAACCCTTTAAAAATACTGTCATGTTTACCACCACAAAGAAGTTGGTATTTTAAGGATAACATATATCTGATCCCATCCTTGGGAGACTTCGACTCTGGCTGGATCTCCCCCATGTGTCAGGCTGAGTCTCGGTGGCCAGACGTGAAAAGCAGTCCTGATTTCAAGTTTGTTATTCCTAAACTGATGTTCTTTCTAAACAAAAGAGCTAGGTCTTACTGTGTTGTGTTGTTTCCTGGTGAGCTGAAGGAGTCCTTGGTTTCCCTCACCACGTTTCTTTGGAGAAATAAAAAAAAAAAAAAACTTAAGTTTTCTTTCAACATTATACTAATAGATGTTATTTCCCTTTTGAGCAAATTCTGATAAATAGCTGCAATTTTAAAATTTTAATAAGGTGATCATTTAGCCTACAAAAATATCCTCCACATGATTCCAAAAAGCAGTTTGTGCCATGTTTTAAGTGATTAGCATAGCAAACATTTATTTTCCATTTTTCACAGAAACATGCCTGTTAAGTAAACTGAGGCATGCCATTAGAAGCTATAGATTTTATGGAAAAAAAAAAGATGGGGCCGTTTGGAAAAACAAGAGGAATGTAGTAAGGTTACCTTAGGATGTGGCACAGACATACGCTTCAGGATATAGACAGAATTGAAACACTTGTATGCTCTCTTGCTGGCTTTTTAAACATGGTAAGTATCATTTGTCCGAGTCTCATTTTTCTCATCTGTAAAAGGGATATAAAGATGCACAACTCTCAGCATTTTTGTAAGGAGTAAATGAGAACTTCTGTTAGAAGTGACACAGTGAGTTGACATTGATAAATGATAATACTACCTCACACTTCCATAATGCTTAATGTGTGCCTGGCACTCTTCTAGATACTTGCCATACATTGAGTCATTTAATATGACAGCCCGACAGGCAGGTATTGTCATCACTGTCTCTATTTCACAGATAAGGAAACTGAGGCCAAGAGAAATTATGCAGCTGACCCAAGGTGACACAACTGGTGTGTGGTAGAACTGAGATTTGAACCCAGGAGATAGGACTTCAGAATCAGTGCTCCTAATCATTCCATCACCCCTTACAGTAGTTCTGTTTTTCCTTTTCCTTTTCTTTCTTTCTGTCCTTTTTTTTCTGTCAAGTGTAGTCATTTTTTACCTGTTCAATGATTATTTATGGAATGTTTGCACTACCCCTGTGTGAGGTTGTGCGAGGTCCCTGCCCTTGTTAAACTTACCCTATCATTCATCTCAACTGCCTTGCTTTCACTGAACAGTAATTACTTTCCTTTGGTGACCTACATTGGGTACTTTGATGTGGAGATGGCATCGTGGGCTTGAGGGTGGGTCTGGCTTTGTAGGCAGGCACCCTGTTTAGTCACATTGAGTCCCCCACTCAGAAGGGCCCTATGCTCCGTTTAGTGCTTTGCCGTTGCTGTCTTGAAATTTTTAATAATTTTATCCTTGAACTTGTGTTTTGTTAAGTGTGCCCCAAGGAGACATGTGCAATTTGTGTGCCTCCTGCCCCTTGTTCCTCTGTTCACCCATAGCCTTCAACATGCCACCGTCGACACAGAATTTCAGTGGACCCATGATGCATGGCGTCCAGTGAGTTTCAAAACAAGTATATGAGAAGTGTGTTAAATGTATGACCAAGTAAGCAGGGCAGTGGTGGCTGCTGCCATCCTGGGGAGATCATGCTTTCTGTTCTGAAAGAAACTTATTTTGAACATGCAGAAAGAAGGTAAGCGTGTTCTAAGAAACGTGGAATCAGGGCACCCTATCCTAGCCTTTTTTTCTGCTTGCTTCCCTGTTTGGAAACCACCTGTGGTATTGGTATGTGGCATTAGCCAACCATATACATTGAAAGCGATGACATAGAAGAAGGGGGAAGGATACGGCGACCTTTTCCTTCCAGTCCTTCCTTGCTCATCAGTAAGCCAGAGGTAGACAGTATTGGTAAATGTGCTCATATCAAGAAGCCAAACAAAAACAATTGCGTTGTTTTGTGCAGCATTTCCACTGTTCTGATAAAAGCATGCACAAGCTATGAAAATGACGTGTGTAATTTTGGTGATTCTGTAAATAAATGCTCCTTTATCTGCATTTAAAACTGCCATTAGTCCATAGAAATATGAACATTAAAATACATGCTAGTGATTAAAATTTTTAAATTTTGCTTTACGTAGAATAACATTAAACAGAAAATTAAAAACAGCGTGACGAGAGAGAGACCACAGAAGAAAGGAGAAGCTTTATATTTTAATATCTCTAACGGCACTTTTTTCCTGCTTTTTGAACCAGATCTCCCAAGTGTTTATTTTCCACTGGGCCCCACACATTGCACGTGATGCTGCCTGAGGGTGGAAAATAGCAAGGAACACAGAGGTGAGCTCCTTAGCTAAAATGCATCAGGACACAATTGATTGGAGTGGAGAGAAGGGGATGTGAGCACAGGAATAGAGAACTTTGAAGGCCAGGCTTGAAAGAATACAATTTATTACAAAAAGCCAAGGGGACTAGCAGATTGTTGAGCAAAAGATGTATTTTTTACTACAAATTATGATACGTACAAATGATGGGGTTTTAAATACTGATCTGATTCTAAATGCAAATGTGCAAGCGAGCCAGCCAGAGAAGCCACTAAATAGGCAAACAAGCAAAGAGCCACCAAAACCACCCCTTAGCTTCTGGAGCCCTGAATAGGGTATAATAAACAGAGGTGAACTGGAGGCTGGGACAATGGGTGAAAGAATCGTGTATTTGATAGAGCCTTCAAAATGTTAAAGAGTCACTTTAAGATCTAAGAATAAAACCTCAGCAGTGGGTCCTTGAATCTTAGAAGACCCATCATTTCACATTTAGAGACTTTCCTTTAGATGTGGCTATTACCTGAGGTAACCTCTCCTACCAATGTTTTGTCAGAAAGGTCTCTTCTTGGGAGAAAAGCATGCTTACCCTTTTATTATTTTGAAGAGAGTCCACGGCCCTTCACTGCAGCAAGCCATAGACTTGAAGCTTTGCTCAGAGCTACAGCCCTTGGGCAGAGCATGGTCGGGCTGTATGGCACGAGGCCCTGTGGACAAAAGATAAACACCCAGATATCAACATAATTACCCTGGAGACTAAACGTGTGATGTTTGTTTTCCTGCCTTGTCTGGCCTTCTCCTCCCCTTGTTGCATTCATGCTTGAAGGAACAGATGTTATTCATACTGTAAAAGCAAGCCTCTTGTCCTCCTTGCTCATCAAGCACAACTCCTTTCACTGGTGCTGGCTCTGTGGGTGATAGGTACATCTGGTCGCCTGGCCATTGCTCCAGAATGACTGATGAGCAGTCTCCGGAGATCAGCAACTTTGGGCCATGCTCTGTGTTAACAGGGATGAGGCAGTGGCCATGAGGAGGAAGCGTTTTGTTACGACTGTAGCTTGACTTCCAACCTTGTTCCCTTCCAATTCCCCCTGGCTCCGAACACAGAAGACGCTTTCTTTCCAAAGGCAGCTTTATAAAGAGTGAACTCTCTCTAATTTATTTAGCTTTTCTTGTGCCAATATCCTAATAGTTAGACAGCAACTCCCAGTAAGTGGTTGATTACATCCAAGCAAATACACAGCTGAGCAATTAAGTGCATTCACTTGCACCTTAGCAGACCTGAGGTGGTAGGATTATCTCATGGAAATAATTATGGCTGCTCTGTCCTGCCTTGCTGTTGTTTGGGAAAAATTGGCTCTTGAAATTGGCTTTGGGCCAAGTGGGCTGTTGCCTGGCTGTTTCTGACTGAGAAGTATTTAGATGTATTGTTTTGTTTTTTTTTTTTAAATTAGGTTTACACTAAATACCATACTGGTCTTTTGCAAAGCAGAGTCATTCCAGTGAGAACAGGGATCCCCATGCCCAGTATAGACTTGGTAAGTTAGCTGATTTTGTGTATATAACAGGTTTTTTAATTTTCAAAGGATTGTTGGCAAGTATTTCTTTGGGAAACATTAGTCTAGTGGAGAGAACAGCTCAGAAACACAAAAATGGCATATCCCAGCTCTTCCTCTAATTGGATGGGTGACTTTAAGCAAGCCATCAATGTCTTTGTGCCTCAATTTCCCTTACCATTATTGCCCAACTCAGCAGACTATTAGCGGGTACAAATGAACAGTGGCTAAGAAAATGATATACGGACTGTTGAACATTGTGGAGATGACGTAAATACTTCGCCAACCTGTTGGTGTTAGGTCTTGCCCTGTTGGATCGCTACACCCAGTACAATGAGAATAATTTGTTCACCTAAAGAATTTTGTTCTCAAGGAGTGAAGTGAGATTAGCCAGGGCCAGATACTATAATAATAACTATAACTTATATAACAAGAAAATGAGGGTGTGGGAGGGGAGATTAACATTTGTTAAATGCCTCTGTGCCAGTCAATGCACTGTACCTCAGTGAACCTCCACAGTGACTCAACACATTATCTGTTTCGAGATCACCTTCCCGCAGATCTTATAGGAAGAGACAGCAAATCAGGATAGCTCGAAAATATTTTTGATATGGGGGCCCGAATTGGCCAAGGGGAAAAAATGAAGAACTGCTTTCCTATCAAGGAAATGAATAGAAGATGTGTGTGAAATTGGTGATAATAGCTAACATTTCACAAAACAGCATAGTAGAAGCAGGAGCAGTGGGCCTGAGCCCGGAGAGAAACAAACTGGAGGCACACCATGCAAGGAATACAGATACAGATTAACTGGAATGGTGGTGTTACAAGAGTTAGTAATAAGGTACATTAATTGTACCTGGGAGCAGTTACCTTTGCTCTTCACTATTATGCCGCTGTGGATGTACTCAGATTTGTAACCTGAATGCAAATTCATTTATTCATTTTGGTCCAAATAAACTATAAGTATCTGTATTGTTATATCTTCATATTTCTCACTTATCCACACACAGCCCTGCTGTGTCTAATTTCTTTCTTGTGCCACTTGTTCGAGGTAAAAGTGTGCTTGTAGGGACTGGAGAGTTTCTGTAGGGATTGTATTGCCGCCCTGAAGCACACTGTAATCCCTTTGCCCCACCAGGCAGGCTTGTTCTAGGTAAACGCCAGTCTAGAGGGAGGGCAGTAAAAGAAGATTTCATGAGGGATCCAGACTGCCTTTGTCTTGGCAAACTCCTGTCTTATAAACCCAGGCCATCTTGTCTATAATGTGATGTTTACATTAATAGGTGAACCCTTATTATTAGAACTTTTTCTTGATAGTTAATGAACTAATATGTAAGCTGTCTAACACATGGCAGGTGCTTAAAACAGATGGCCACATGGTTGCCGTTGCCTATATTGTTAGCATGATCCTTCCTTTTTCCTTTCTGAAAATGGATAATCACTAAATTAAAGCAGTCTTTATCAATGTAGATAGTTTTCAAGTACTTCTTGTACTTTTCCATCATTGTTAACTGGGTCAGTAAATGAGCACATGTCAGAAATTTAGAACTCAAACTGACACAGGACTTGAGTGTTTGCCTGGTTCATTTCTAATACCACCTTAAAGCAGTGATGAGGCACCGTGCTCCATTGTTTCAGTCTCACAGCAGCGAAGTGCTTTGACCCTAGTTATGAGATCCCTTCAGCCTGCTATTCCCGCAAGCTGCATTGTAATTGGACCCAGAGTACCACTGTCATTGTGGTGCTTCTTCAAAGATAGACATTGATTACATCTAAGGGGCAAGATACCAGGTGAAGGGATGGAGACATACAGAATCAGATATGAATCCTGCCCTTGGAAAACTTATCATTGAGTAAGGGCAAAACAGCACAAACTCTTAAATACCGTGTCAGGAATGTGCCTGTCTTAAGAGAAATACAAATAGAGTGGAGTGTCTTTTTACAGAGGGAGGGGATAACTGCAAGCTGGGGAATCGTGGAGAAGGTGGCAGTTAAGTTTGGGGCTGAGGGGAGAGGTACTGCAGTCAGTCTGACAGTCTGAAATGTTAGCATGCGTGTCCCCTGCTGCCCTCACCCCAACTTTTAACCTCAGTTTTAGGTACAGCATTTCTTCCGTGCACACGCTCATGTGACAGAGTAAAAACCAAGGTTATTGTATGTGCCGGAGTATCCCCACCTATCTGATCTGTCCCTCAAGGACATTAGTTTCTAGAGGAGAGTCCCCAAGGGTGATATACCAGACACCGCCTACAAATATTAACGGGCATTAAGAACAAGATTTTAGGGGCTAACTCATGGTTGTTTTACTATATGCGTCTCAAACAGGCACCCTCCAAGCTCAGCTCATCCCCCAGCTTTCTTTCTCTTAGGCCATTTTATATCCTCAAGTTCTGCAGACAGCCTTGTTCATAACAGTGTGATCGAGTGGAGGAGAGGATGAGCGGGATCATGAACAAACCTGAGGGAATTCACGGATCCGGAAGGACGTGTGCCTCATGGGTCCCAGGGAGGCAGCCGGCCATCACAGTAGAAGTGACAGGGAGTTGTGTATACAGATTTGCGGCATATTTGGTGTTATGAGACCACAGCTACACAGTGTTTCCAGAATGACACTTGAGTGCTCAAGAGTGGCGTGGAGGTTCACGTGGCAGGGGGTGTGCCTAGGTGCAGAGAACCTTAGATGGCATCAGCATGTGTCCCGAGAAGGGAGTGATCTGTGTTCTCATAGGTGACATGGACAGGAACTGGCACCCAGGCCTGAAAGAGACTTGGGAACACCATCAGAGTATACGTGTATAGCATTACATGCACCACAAACTTATTGTTAAAATTCTTTTCCTGCCCTTTTTTTCATATCAAAAGTTTTGGGCTACTCCAGCCTGACATTTTTCTCCACAGTGTTCTTGTGTAATTCCCGTGGTCAGCCTTGGCATAACAAGCTCTTCTAACTGCTGATGAAATCAATTTTATCACAACAGGAAGAAGAAAATTGTTCCTTCTTTGCTGCCGTTGCAGAGAGGCAGACGGTACTTTGCATTTTAAAAGTATCCCATAAGTGTTATTTCTGACTCAGGAGTCTCAAAAGACACTTAGACTTAAGAGAATGTTTCTGTGTCCTATGAAGCTTTCTATTAGCTTATGAAAAATTTGTAATTGCGATTCTAATTGTCTTGTTTACAAATCTGATACCTTGCCATTAATATTTAAATTGGATTATCCATTTTACAAAAAGTATGAAAGCATGTTTAGTTTCTTCTTTAGAACAGAAGGGAATTTGTGGCAGCCCACATGGAGATGAAAAAAATGATTGTCGCAGGTTGGGTTCCCTCGGAAATAGAATTTTGGATGTAGGATGCTTATTAGGGGAGTGTCTTTAGGACTAGTCCATGTGGATTGTGGCAGCAAGGAAGGAGACTTGGGTGGATAGAAAGGTTGAGCTATGATGCTAGCCCAACAGGAGCCCCAGCCAACCCCAGGGAGGTTCCTTCTGAGTTGTCCTGAGTTAGCCAGACCTTTGTACTCGTGCATAATCGGTATTTGCAAATGGGCCACCATGTAGTGGTGTGTTGGAGCTAGGTCATCCTCGTTTATGTGAGCTGACTGTATGCATTCCCAGGTCCAGATTTAGTGAAGTTAGTCACATGGGTAGCTTGAAATCAGCAATAGAGGGAATATTTGCATCAAATCAGAATTAATCAGCAAAGGTTATGAATCGGGGTTTGTTTGTTAGTTTTATTGGAGAGCCAGTTCTTAAACATTTACCAGAACACCACTGCTACCATGAGAAGGGGTATGGTCTTAAGGGAGGCATCTCTCTGAAAGGCATTCCGGAAGAGGCTGAGAGTGGAAGGTTATATTGTGACAGCACTTGCACAGCTGGGGCTACACAGTGTCCAGATTCTGTTAGTTTTCTATCAAAACAGTTTAGAGAGTCCTTGATTCATTTAAATTCACAAATGATGTCGCAAAATAAAAAAGGATACTGAACAGAGAACAGCTAACTGAGTATGGTGAGCCCACACTGAGCTCGGTTATGAGCAGACAAAGGAAATAAAGATAACCTCCTTTGGGGACTTCATGAGGACTGTAGATACCTCTGGGTTATACCTCTAGGTTGTTGGGAATTATGTCACTGAGGAACTATTTTTGTTAGAACATCGCTGAAAAAATATTTTTAGTTGTATGGATTTAGATTTTTGTTGCCTTTATTGTTTTCTTATGGCTTCTAGGAGTTTTGGCATGGGGATGAATTCACAAAAGAGTGCGCCTAACACTGAACTCAAAGAGTTGAGTTCACTGGGTTAAAATTGCAATGTAAATTGAGAAGAGCAGGTCATTCCTTGTGAAATGAACGGACGCCCTCAGCCCTGCAAATGGACTAGGTTTTGAGCTTTGGTAGGTAGGTAGTCTTTCCTCAGGAACAAGCTGCTGCCACTCCTTTGGAAGATGAATACAGAAATTAAAGTTTGGATGATGGAGAGCTCACGGCAGCAGGGCAAATGTACTTTCTCTTCCAAATGCTTTTCCCCCTTGTCTTGTAGGTTTTGATCTCGTTTGCATTAAGTTTTTTGTTTTAATCCCAGTGTAGTTAACATACAGTGTTATGTTAGTTTCAGGTGTACAATATGGTGATTCAACAATTCTATACATTACTCAGTGCTCATCATGATAAGTGTACACTTAATCCCCATCACCTATTTCACCCATCCCCCCCCCCCGCCCACCTTCCCTCTGGTAACCGTTAGTTTGTTCTCTATAGTTCAGAGTCTGTTTCTTGGTTTCTGTCTTTATTTGTTTTGTTTCTTCAATTCTCTACATTGGTGAAATCACATGACATTTGTCTTTCTCTGACTGGCTTATTTCCCTTAGCACTTTACTCTCTGGCTCCATCCAGGTCGTTGCAAATGGCAAGATTTCATTCTTTTTCATGGCTGAATAAATTAGTGTTTTTGTATTCTTTGGATAAATAATCAGTAGTGTGATGGTAGGGTAGTTCTATTTTTAACTTTTTGAGGAACCTCCATACTGTTTTCCACAGTGGCCGCCCCAGTTTGCATTTCCACCAACAGTGCAGTTCCCTCCACGTCCTCACCAACACATGTTGTTTCTTGTGCTTTTGATTTTAGCCATTCTGACAGGTGTGAGGTGATATCTCATTGTTTTTTGGGGTTTTCTGTTTTTGTTTTTGTTTTTTTTTTTTTTTGAGATAGAGAGCTTCCGTGTGCTCTAGCTGGTGAGGGGCAGAGGGAGAGGGAGAGAAAGAAACTTAAGCAAGCTCCACACCCAGTGTGGAGCCTGATGCAGGGCTCAATCTTATGATTGTGAGATCATGACCTGAGCCGAAATCAACAGTCTGATGCTTAACTGACAGAGCCACCCAGGTGCCCCTCACTGTAATTGTTTGTTTGTTTGTTTGTTTTTAAAGTTTATTTATTTTTGAGAGAGAGAGAAAGCACAAGCGAGAGAGGGGCAGAGAGAGAGTGGGAGACAGAATCCGAAGCGGGCTCTGCACTGTCAGCGCAAAGCCCAATGTGGGGCTCGAGCCTATGAACTGTGAGATCATGACCTGAGCCGAAGTTGGACGCTCAGCCGACTGAGCCACCAAAGTGCCCCCCGTCATTGTGAATTTTGATTTGCATTTCCCTGATGATGAGTTATGTTGAACATCTTTTCATGTGTCTCTTGACCATGTGTATGTCTTCTTTGGAGATATGTCTGTTTATGTCCTGTGCCCATTTTTAGTTGTATTATTTGTTTTTGGAATGTTGAGTTGTCCTTTATATATTTTGGATACTATCTCTTTATAGGATGTCATCTGAAAATATCTTGTTCTATTTAGTAGGTGTTCTTTTAGCTTTGTTGATTATTTCCTTCACTGTGTAGAAGCTTTTTGTTTTGATGTATTCCCAACAGTTTACTTTTCCTTTTATTTCTCTGGCATCAAGAGACATATTAAAAAAAAATATTGCTATGGCCAATGTCAGAAGCATTACTGCCTGTGCTCTCTTCTAATATTCTTATGTTTTCAGGTCTCACATTGAAATCCTTAGTACGTTTTGGGTTTGTTTTTGTGTATGGTCTAAGAAAGCGGTCCAGTTTCATTCTTTTGTATGTAGCTGTCTAGTTTTCCCAACACCATTTGTTGAAGAGACTTTTTCCCATTGCATATTCTTGTCTCTTTTGTGGAAGACTAATTGGCCATATAATCATGGGTTTGCTTCTGGGCTTTCTTTCCTGTTCCATGGATCTACATGTCGTTTGTTTGTTTGTTTGTTTGTTTGTTTGTTTGTTTTGCCAGTACCATACTGTTTGGGTAAGTAGAGATTTGTAGTATAACTTGAAATCTGGAATTGTGATACCTCCAGCTTTGTTCTTCTCTTTCAAGATTGCCTTGGCTATTCGGGGTCTTTTGTGGTTCCACACCAGTTTTAGGGTTATTTGTTCTAGTTCTTTGAAAAATGCTGTTGGTATTTTGATAGGGATTGGATTAAATCTGTGCTTTCTGTAACATGGACATTTTAACAGTATTTATTCTTCCAATCCATGAGCATGGACCATGTCTCCATTTGTTTATGTTGTTTTCAATTTCTTTTATCCATGTTTTATGGTTTTCAGAGGACGGGTCTTTCTCTTCCTTGGTTAAGTGTATTCCTAGGTATTTTATCATTTTTGGTGTCATTATAAATTGGATTGAGTTTTAAGAAACCACGTTGTTGGCAGGGTACAAGAATATGAGAATACAGCACCGAAATGGATGTGACTGACACACAGCACACAACTGCTAAGGCATGCACTCTCTGTTAACATTTTTGGTAATCGAGTAAATATGCTCTCATGCCACAATTGTGAGCCTTTATGCACACTTTCAAGATGGTTGCTTGGGATTTAGACTTCAGTTAGTGATCTCATGGTAGGACAAATTTAACCCATTCTGTATGGGGTAAATATAATGTAAACTTAAGCTTAACCCCATGGTATAGGCAGCTGACATCAATGCACTCTAGTAAGATCTAAATCATAGTTTCCAAACCCTTGATTTGATATCTTATCTCTAATCATTTGGCATCATGAGTAATTTCACCAGTAGGATCTCTGCTGTTACATCTTGGGAATTGACCTGATACCTTAATTTTTAAAAGAGCTGCCTATCAGTATTCCAGTTCCTGGGAGCACTTGGCTTCCAGGTGAACATTGAAGTTTCCAAAGAGTGTTTTTACAGTTTTTTTATTGGCAGTCTTGAAAACAGGTTTTCTAATGTCCAATAATAGTAATTGCCTTTTGAAGTAATTATGTGGTAGGCACTGTTTCTATGCATTTTTTATATCAACCCTTTTATTCTTATAACAGACCTATGAAGGTAGGTACCATTAATATCTTCCCTGTTACATATAGAAGGATTTTGCCAAAAGTCACATGGCTAATGAATAACGCAGCCAGATTTTAAGTCCCTGAGTTGTTCTTCAGAGGTCATGCTCTTCACTACTATGCTATACTATATCTCAACATAAATTTACTTCATAAACTACATCGCTTTATTTCATCTTTTGTGTGTCACAGGAACCCAGCAGAGTTCCCCTGCCTGAAATTATACAATGAGTTAATGAAAGGACTATGACTGAAACTCAGAATCTAGTTATCACATAGCTAAGCTATCTTGCCTCCTGTGCCATTGAAGGAAGTTCATCCACAGAGAGATTATTATCATGTGAGATGTTACTCTTCAGTTATTTTGCTCTTCTCATTGAAGAATTTTAATGTACCAATGCGATTGTCTTTCCTTGCTGGATTGTTGAAAGAACTAGGGAAAAGGTGGAGTATACCTGGCAGTGTTTCCCCAACTTTATTTTTTTTAAGATTTTATTTCTAAGGAATCTCTAGCCCCAACATGGAGCTTGTACTCACAACCCCAAGATCAAGAGTCACACGCTCCACTGACTGAGCCGGCCAGGCACCCCGTTTCTCCCAACTTTAATATGAAAATTAGTCAGCTGGGGATCTTACTAAAATGGAAATGCTGATTCTGTTGACTGGGGTGGGACCAGATGTTCTGCATTTCTACCAAGTTCCCAGTGGGTAGGGATGCTGTGGCTCTCCAGACCACATGTTGGGTAGCAAGGGTCCAGGGCAGAAGAGCTCCCCTAGAGGTTAATAATGATACATGTTAGGAATAAAGGGAAGATTACACCAGGGAACTAACAGACGACTGCACAAAAACAGGATGGAGGAAAAATAAGTTAGGGGAAGTACAAATGAAGAAACATTTAATGCATTTGGTTTACTTCCAGTACAGTGTGAGGGAACGTGACCACTAAAATATGTGAGATGAGAGATGTGGGCACATTGCACTTGGAGTAATGTATATGGTTCTGACTAATAAATATGTGAGTGTAAATGTTCTATTCCCAACCCTAAGGTTCTACAATTATAATAGTAATGGCAGACATAATGTTTTTCACATGCTCTAAACAGGAAAGCTTAACAACTCACCATTAACTTTCCATTATCTGCGCATACCTAACCTTCTTTGTGGATGGTCCTTCAGAAACTCATTTATCCTTCATTATGCTTTGGCTTGCTTTCCTCTGCTATCAGTTTGTGTGTGTCTTGAGATTATTAATTAGTTTGATATCATCTTAAACACATGGAGTAAATACTTCAAAGTCAAATTATATAATTAGCAGCCACTTGAAATTTATATACGGGGTGTGTGTATGTGTGTATATAAAATTTCTGCTGTAAAGAGATACAGGTGAATACTGTGAAGCCCTTTAACAACTCCTGAGCCACTAACCAAGGCCTTCAGATCTGTCTATGCTGGATTGAATGAGCAAAGATATGTATTTGATTTATTAAAATTCTTACATAAATTTAACTGAACTCTGTGGAAAAATACTCTATCCTTAAGAATGAAAATTCTCAAAACAGATGTTGTGACAAGTTAGATCATTTGGGAAATGAGGGATTGAATGGATAAAGAAGCCAAATTTCCGAGACACGCCCAAATTTGACAGCTCACCTGTATCGGGCTGTCATTCAAAATGTTAACTGAGAAAAGCAATTAACACTTCACCTGTATGGGCTAACATGTTTATTCATTAGTAAGGTTAAAAACCCATTTTGTATTTTATGGAAGATTTATGCAAATAATAGAAAGCAATTAAGATGTTTCTTGCCCAGATGTCACCATCAATTACAAGACAGAGTCCTATAGATTGAAGATGAGCATGGGGCTGACTTAGAGAAGAGTTGAAAAATACAATCAAGTGTACATATGATATACAAGTTTGAGGATTAAAAAAAAAACTAAACTCTAATCTGTCTGAAATGTCTGAAGAAGGCTACTTGACCACTTTGAGATAAGGTAAAGCATGTCAGAATGAGCTGGAAGAAGAGCTACAGAAATAAGGCAAGCCAAGAGGTTGACAACAAGAACCTTCAAGTAAATTTGAATGAGGCCTGGGTAAAGAAAGACATCGAGAAGCAGTGGAACGGAACCACTGAAGTGCAAAGATAGGAAAGGAAAATGTGTAAAGGAGAGCTTCAGGTACCCATGGCATGAGAGAGTTCAAGAACCCTTGAAACAGGGCAGATAAGTCCCTGTTTCTACAACCACAGCTTACAGAAAAGCTCAGGATGGTTATCTGACAAGTGCCTGAAGTAGCCAAGGGGATGGAGAGAAGCACTTAGGGAAGGAGGGCCTACAACCATGCTGGGTCCAAGTCCAAGTGCAATTAAAAGCAAACAAAATAAAATCCACTCCCTGAAGTTGGTCTCCCCCTTTTTTTTGCCTTTTAATGTTGAAAAATATTAGATGAAATCACACAACCATGCCTGTCTCCATTTTCCAAGAAAGTTATTTATTCACAAAATGTTTTTCTCACTTTCACATCTAATTGATAACATCCTACGCTCTTTTCCTTGGTATTTATATTTTCATATTAGTGTGTCTGAATATTCATCTAGTTTGCCATTGGGAGCAGTTGAGAATGATTCTGTGAGTTCCCAGATTTGATATTGTTTTGCTTTTTCTGGGAAATGCCAAATGTTGTGTTCTAACTCATGAAATGAACTTCATGAGCACAGATTAGTTATGTTTAGGTCTCTGGTTCTCATCTCTTGCTATATATTTGAATCAACTGGGGAGTATTTTATGGATGCCTAGGTCTCCTCACTGATAAATTTTCATTTTATTACTGTGGGGTGATTCTGGGGCTTTGGCACTTAGAGAAAACTCTGCAAATGATTTTAATGTGCAGTCAGAGTTGAGAACCACTGGTTTAGTTATCAGAGGCAGAATATCAAATAATGGCATAATATATTATTTGTCAGAAAGGAAAAGATTAAAATTTTAGATATAAACTATTCATACCATGCCAGTGTTAATGTCAGCAATGGGAAAGTTCAAAGAAAATGGTAATAATCACAAGTAGTGCTGGTGCTCAGAGCAAATCCTCATTAGGAGAAATGCGGATTTAACTTTTTTTTTTTTTTTTATAAATCTCACTTTGATAATTTTTAAAGATTTATTTTTTTAATATGATCAGCTAAGGAAAAGGAAACTAAAATATCCTCTTATTAATTAACATATTTCATTAACAGTAGGGAGAAAAGAGATGAATGATTGTTTCCTCTCTAACAAATTGTATTTCCTGTCACCGTGAAGTGTGATTCTATTAGGCCAGCCCAGCAGAACTTTCTTAATTCTAATAAACACTATGCCAGTAATTCATATAATCTGCCACTAGGTGGATGATGATGCCCTGATTGTGGCCTCATCATGTAAAGCAGGGGCCAACAAAGTATTTCTTTGAAGAACCAGACAGTAAATATTTGAGACTTTGTGGGCCATACAGTCTATTGCAACTACTCAACCTTGCCATTGCAGCCATGGACAATGTATAAACAATACACTTTATTTACAAAAGCATGGGGTGGGCCACATTTGTCCTCTTGGTCATAGTTTTCCATCCCCTACTATAAATGGGTAAACCTTTAAAAATTGGTATGCTAAATTCACACATGAATCATTTCTTTTCTATCAAAAAATATAATTCCATGAACATATAAGATATGGTGCTTAAACATCGCAACAAACTATAGAACAACATTAAAGAAATATGAAACTCTAGGGGCATTTTTTCTGATTAACTTTTGACTACTTTCACTGTTGCTTAGTTTCTATTCTTTTTCCAGATTAAAGTAAAAGTTGTATTTCTCAGTTAGCCTAGAACATTTTAAAAGCCAGAATCCTGTTTGCTATACAGGTACAGGCAGCAGTGGTTTTTAGTTCTTACATTTTGGGGCTTTGGAATTCTTGGCCTTGCCTGTTTTCTCTTTCCCTGTCTTTAACTGCCTGTTTGCAGTTACCACAGAGAAGATATTACGTTTCCTTATTGCTCCCAGTAGCTTTTGGTTCACCTCCTTTGACTCCCATTTATTTGTCCTGCCCTATGGCAAAATCATCAGGAAAGAAAAAAAATCGCATTGTGGAACCATGAGTTTGCATAAAAATCCTACAACCCTTTCTCCAACTTAAGTTTTCCCAGGAACCTACCTTTGTAAACTGAGTAGAGGCCCAGGACCCTCACCACCCTAAACTCATTGTGACAGTGAGAAGGTGGGTTACTGAAATCCCAAACAAGTTTGACTGGAGGACAAGTATGATCTCTTTGAATGGAGATCATGGCAGTGAAGGGATGGCGGTCCTCATGAGGAAGAACCTGGGTCAAAATGGTCTATCGGCTGGAAAATAGAAATGATGCCAGGGCAGCTCTAGATGGAAAGGGCCTGAGAGGGTGGCTCTGCCTCCTGGTTTGCTGGAGTATCAGGCATGAACCTACATGTAAATGCTTCCTAAGTCCTTCCTCTCAAAGGCATGAATATAATGGAGAGAGAGAGAGAGCGTGTGCATGTGTACCCCACATGCGTGGCAGTCAGCCATTAGACCTGACAGATGTGGAAAGCTCAGATTAAGAATCAGAACCCAGGAGAGCAAGAGACATCTCTGTGTTCAAAGCCAGTGTTCAGAATCAGAGCAGGTGAGTTACACACCAGCCAAAGACAGTGAATGACAGAAGATGGCTGCAGACAAAATGCCCACCCTAGTTAATGCATAAAAGCCATGTAAACATTCTCCCCTCCACTTCTAGAATTTAGCTACCATTTCAGGGAAAGAGTAAAGAAGGGACAAAACTCTAAATTGGCTTAAAAATATTGAAATGACTCAGTTACTCTGAGTGTCTAATATTAAATTGTTGCCACTAGGTGTAATAGAGGTTTGAGATAAAAACTTTAATTTTAGTAAATTTTATGAGAATGTCACAATTTGTACCCTTAATGTTTGTAACTATGAAATTTGTTCCTGCTACCCATGCCTGAGGAGACTGGAAGGACTGGAGTTGGAAGGACCCACATAAAAAATGAAGAAAACCAACTCACAAGTCAGTGGGATATATGTGTAGCCCAGCATAGTGATCCTGGCCTAAACACAACCATTCTCTACTTTTCTGCCCTCATTCTTTCCAGCAGGATTTGTTGGTATATCTCTTGTAGTGAAGCATGCTCTTGTATAGTCTCCATCACCCAGTAAATTTACCCAGAGTTACAGAGACAAGTATACACAGCTGATAAGAAGTGTCTTGGGGGCACCTGGGTGACTCAATCGGTTGGGTGTCCGAGTTCAGCTCAGGTCATAATCTCAGAGTCCGTGAGTTTGAGCCCCACATCGGGCTCTGTGCTGACAGCTCAGAGCCTGGAGCCTGCTTCAGATTCAGTGTGTCCCTCTCTCTCTTCCCCTCCCCTACTTGATCTCTCTCTCTCTCTCTCTCTCTCTCTCTCAAAAATAAATAAAAACATTAAAAAAAAGAAGTATCTTGGAAAGGAATCTGAAGGAATCTGCTTGGGGTGGGGGGACAAATCCAGGTGAGGCTGCTCAGCCTCTTGACAGTGGCACAGGCCTGGCTTGCAATAAAGGGACTCTTGATCACTCTAATTCTAAGGCAGGAGTCACAAGTGTATAGTGAGAACATCTAAGGTACCACGTTTCCAAATAGTCATAGAGCAGAGACCCCTCCTTGGAAAAGTCACTGAAAAATAGCTCAACACTTAGACATGGCCCAAGAGATTAACTCAGATGATACAAGCCAATAGGAAGACCTCAGAGACTTGGCTTTCTCAAATGGGTCACAGAGACTGCTGTTTCCAGTTAAGAAACAAAAAAAAAAGCCTACCCCAGATTTTCTTCTCCAAATCTTATCCCCCAGACCATAAGCCCTGCGCTGGATCAATTTCCTGCTAGGCAGGACAACTTTGACACAGGGCTCATTCTTTGGGCCCCGAGTCTTGACTTTTGAACAATACATGTTGGGTTTTTCTTTCAGGTGTGCAGTGTAATAATTAATATTTGTATATATTGCAAAATGACCACCGCAGTAACGCCAGTTAGCATCTATCACTATACATAATTACCAATTGTTTTCTTTGTGATGAGAACATTAAAGATCTACTCTCCTAACTACTTTCAAATGTGCAGGACAGCATTATTAATGATAGTCACCGTGCTGTACATTACATCCCCGTGACTTAATCATTTCCTAACTGTATATTTGTGCTTTTTGACACCTTTCACCCATTTCACCCCCATCCCCCACATTAGGCAACCACCAGTCTGTTCTCTATATCCATGAGCCCAGTTGTTTGTTTTGTTTTCTTGTTTGCTTTTTATTTATTTATTATTTTTCTAATGTTTATTTTTGAGACAGAGAATGAGAGAGAGAGAGAAAGTAGGGAAGGGTAGAGAGAGGTAGAGACCCAGAATCCGAAGCAGGCTCCAGGCTCTGAGCTGTCAGCACAGAGCACGACACAGAGCTCAAACCCACGGGCAGTGAGATCATGACCTGAGCCAAAGTCGGACACTTAACTGACTGAGCCACCCAGGTGCTCCTATTTACTTTTTAAATATATAACATATAAATGAAGTCATATGGTATTTATCTTTTTCCTATCAGACTTATTTCACTTAATACAATGCCTTCAGGGTCCATCCATGTTGTCACAAATGGCAAGATTTCATTCTTTTTTATGGCTGAATAATATCCCATTCTTTTTTTTTTATTTTTTTTTTATTTTTATTTTTTAATATATGAAATTTACTGTCAAATTGGTTTCCATACAACACCCAGTGCTCATCCCAAAAGGTGCCCTCCTCAATACCCATCGCCCACCCTGCCCTCCCTCCCACCCTGCCCTCCCTCCCACCCCCCATCAACCCTCAGTTTGTTCTCAGTTTTTTTTTTTTCATACAAAATCTTTTTATTTTTTATTTTTTATTTTTTAATATATGAAATTTACTGTCAAATTGGTTTCCATACAACACCCAGTGCTCATCCCAAAAGGTGCCCTCCTCAATACCCATCACCCACCCTGCCCTCCCTCCCACCCCCCATCAACCCTCAGTTTGTTCTCAGTTTTTAACAGTCTCTTATGCTTTGGCTCTCTCCCACTCTAACCTCTTTTTTTTTTTTTTTTTTAAAGTCTGCTAGAACTGATACATGAATTCAGCAAAGTTGCAGGATACAAAATCAATGTGCAGAAATCAGTTGCATTCTTATACACTAACAATGAAGCAACAGAAAGACAAATGAAGAAACTGATCCCATTCACAATTGCACCAAGAAGCATAAAATACCTAGGAATAAATCTAACCAAAGATGTAAAAGATCTGTATGCTGAAAACTATAGAAAGCTTATGCAGGAAATTGAAGAAGATATAAAGAAATGGAAAGACATTCCCTGCTCATGGATTGGAAGAATAAATATTGTCAAAATGTCAATACTGCCCAAAGCTATCTACACATTCAATGCAATCCCAATCAAAATTGCACCAGCATTCTTCTCGAAACTAGAACAAGCAATCCTAAAATTCATATGGAACCACAAAAGGCCCCGAATAGCCAAAGTCATTTTGAAGAAGAAGACCAAAGCAGGAGGCATCACAATCCCAGACTTTAGCCTCTACTACAAAGCTGTCATCATCAAGACAGCATGGTATTGGCATAAAAACAGACACATAGACCAATGGAATAGAATAGAAACCCCAGAACTAGACCCACAAACGTATGGCCAACTCATCTTTGACAAAGCAGGAAAGAACATCCAATGGAAAAAAGACAGTCTCTTTAACAAATGGTGCTGGGAGAACTGGACAGCAACATGCAGAAGGTTGAAACTAGACCACTTTCTCACACCATTCACAAAAATAAACTCAAAATGGATAAAGGACCTGAATGTGAGACAGGAAACCATCAAAACCTTAGAGGAGAAAGCAGGAAAAGACCTCTCTGACCTGAGCCGTAGCAATCTCTTACTCGGCACATCCCCAAAGGCAAAGGAATTAAAAGCAAAAGTGAATTACTGGGACCTTATGAAGATAAAAAGCTTCTGCACAGCAAAGGAAACAACCAACAAAACTAAAAGGCAACCAACGGAATGGGAAAAGATATTTGCAAATGACACATCGGACAAAGGGCTAGTATCCAAAATCTATAAAGAGCTCATCAAACTCCACACCCGAAAAACAAATAACCCAGTGAAGAAATGGGCAGAAAACATGAATAGACACTTCTCTAAAGAAGACATCCGGATGGCCAACAGGCACATGAAAAGATGTTCAACGTCGCTCCTCATCAGGGAAATACAAATCAAAACCACACTCAGATACCACCTCACGCCAGTCAGAGTGGCCAAAATGAAGAAATCAGGAGACTATAGATGCTGGAGAGGATGTGGAGAAACAGGAACCCTCTTGCACTGTTGGTGGGAATGCAAATTGGTGCAGCCGCTCTGGAAAGCAGTGTGGAGGTTCCTCAGAAAATTAAAAATAGACCTACCCTATGACCCAGCAATAGCACTGCTAGGAATTTATCCAAGGGATACAGGAGTACTGATGCATAGGGGCACCTGTACCCCAATGTTTATAGCGGCACTCTCAACAATAGCCAAATTATGGAAAGAGCCTAAATGTCCATCAACTGATGAATGGATAAAGAAATTGTGGTTTATATACACAATGGAATACTACGTGGCAATGAGAAAAAATGAAATATGGCCTTTTGTAGCAACATGGATGGAACTGGAGAGTGTGATGCTAAGTGAAATAAGCCATACAGAGAAAGACAGATACCATATGGTTTCACTCTTATGTGGATCCTGAGAAACATAACAGAAACCCATGGGGGAGGGGAAGGAAAGAAGAAAAAAAAAATATCCCATTCTTTATATAGACCACATTATCTTTATCCATTCATCCACCAGTAGACACTTAGGTTGTTTCCATGTCTTAGCTATTGTAAATAATGCTTCAGTGAACATAGGGGTATAGATAGCTTTTTGAATTAGTGTTTTTGTTTTCTTCAGATAAATACCCAGAAGTAGAATTGCTGGATCATATGGTAGTTCTGTTAGTTTTTTTTCATAATGGTTCCACTAATTTATATTCCCACCATCATGCACAAGGGTTTCCTTTTCTTCAAAGCCTTACCAGCACTTGTTATTTCTTGTCTTTTTGATGATAGCTGTTCTAACAGGTGTGAGGTAATATCTCATTGTGGTTTTGGTTTGAATTTCCCTGATGCATAGTGATGGTGAGCACCATTCCATGTACCTGTTGGTCATCTGTATGTCTTCTTTGGAAAAATGTCTATTCAGATTTTCTGCCCATTTTTTAATTGGATTGGTTTTGTATTTTTGCTATTAACTTGTATGAGTTCTTTGTATATTTTAAATATCAGCCCCTTATCAGATATATTATTTGCAAATATTTTCTCCCATTCACTAGGTTGCCTTTTCATTTTGTTGATGGTTTCCTCTGGCAGGCAGAAGCTTTTAGTTTGATGTAATCCTACTGGTTTATTTGCTTTTGCTGCCTTTGCTTTTTGTGTCAAATTTAAAAATCATCATAAAGACCATTGTGAAGTAGCTTAGTGCCTTTGTTTTATTCTAGGAGTTTTATGGTCTGGAGTCATACATTCAAGCGTTTAATCCATTTTTAGTTTGTTTTTGTGTATAATATAAAATAGTAGTCTAGTTTCATTCTTTTGCATGTGACTGTCCAGTTTTCCCAGCACCATTTGTTGAATAATGTCCTTTCCCCATTGTATATTCTTGATTCCTTTGTCATAAATTAACTGACTATATATGTGTGAGTTAATTTCTGGGCTCTCAGGTCTGTTCACTTACTCTATTTGTCTGTTTTCATGCCAAATACCATGCTATTTTGACTACTGTAGCTTAGTAGTATAGTTTGGAATCTGGGATCTTGATGCCTCAAGCTTTGTTCTTCTTTCTCAATATTGCTTTGGCCATTTGGGGTCTTTTGCAGTTCCACACAAATTTTAGGATTGTTCTATTTCTGTGAAAAGTGTGAAAATTGGAATTTTCATAAGGATTGCACTGAATCTGTATATTGCTTTGGGTAGTATGGGCGTTTTAACAATATGGACTTCCAGTCCATGAGCATGGAATATCTTTCCACTTATTTGTGTCTTCTTCAATTTCTCTCATCAGTGTCTTACAGTTTTCAATGCATAGGTTTTTCACCTCCTTGGTGAAATTTATTCCTAGCTATTTTATTCTTTTTGGTGCAACTATAAATGAGAATGTTTTATTAATTCCTCTTTCAGGTAGTATGCAACAGATATCTGTATAGTGGTTTTGTATCTTGGAGCTTTACTGAAATTGCTGATTAGTGATGATGGGTTTTTTTTGTTGACTCTGACATTTTCTATATATAAAATCACATCAGAAGATTTTATTTCTTCCTTTCTGAAACGGATGCCTTTTATTTCTTTGTCTTGCCTAATTTCTCCAGTTAGGACTTCCAATACCATATTAAATAAGAGTAGTGCGAATGGGCATCCTTGTTTTGTTCCTGATCCTAGAGGAAAAGCTTTCAGTGTTTCTCCGTTAAGTATAATGTTAGCTGTGGGTTTGTTGTATGTGGCCTTTAATATGTTGAAGTATGTTCCCCTTATACCCAGTCTGTTAAAGGCTTTTATCATAAAAGGATGCTGTATTTTGTCCACTAGTTTTTCTGTGTCCATTGAGATAATCATGTGATTTTTATCTTTCATTTTATTGATGTGATGTTATATTTACTCATCTGCATATATTGAACTCTCCTCACATCCCAGGGATAAATCCAATTTGGCCATGACATATAATCCTTTTAATGTGTTCTTGACTTCGGTTTGCTAACATTGTGTTAAGGATTTTTGCATCTTTGTGCATTAGGGATATTGGACTATAATTTTCTTGTGGCATTGTTGTCTGGTTTGGGTATCAGGGTAAAATGAGTTTGGAAGAGTTCTATTTTTTGGAAGTCTGAGTGTAATTGATATTAATTCTTCTTTGAATATTTGGGTTTTTGTCACCCCTGTACAATTATCTGCATAATATATTTTTAATGGATGCTTTTTAATACATAGCCCCATGCTAAGAAATAATATCTATTGTCACAGTTTTGACATGCTGGTTATATTTTTCTACTATCCCTTAGAACAAATGCCCACCAATTAAAAATGTTTGTCCATCTACTATCTGGAATCAACACATACTAGGTAACATGATATTATGGCACAAGTTGTAGTTGAGAGTGTTTTGAGAAAGAAAAGTGTTGCCTACCCCTATTCCATACCATTTTTTTTGTTTCACTTCATCTTTTTCCTATTTTCAGTTCAAAAGGACATATATCTAATGACATTTAAATTGTTGTACTTTGAATAAAGCAAATTATTCTCTTTAATGTGGGTGAGCCTCATCCAATCACTTGAGAGCCTGAATAGAACAAAAGCCTGACCTCCCCTGAGCAAGAGAAAATTCTGCAGCAGCCTACAAATTTAGACTGCAACATTAGCTCCTCCCAGCTCTCCAGGCTGCCAGACTCTGCCATCAGATTTCAGACTTGCCAAACCTCCACAATTAATGAGCCAGTTGTTTTAAAAAAAAAATACACACACACACACACACACACACACACGCACACCTATTGATTCTTTTTCTCTAGAGAACCCTAATACAGTTAATTTATGGGAAAAGTTAATTAATTTTACATTATACCAATCAGTTAATAAACAAGCATCGTTTGAGGGCCTACTTGAGCTTTAAATGATATAAAAAATATACATAAGATCTAATACAGCCCCTGTCCTCTTTCTCTTACCATGACAGGCCTGATGTTTATGGCGATGAGAGGGGCTGAAGCGGGGGACATTGTAAAAGTCGGCAACTAAAGGCATTTTCCATAAGTTGTAGGAGTTTGTTCTGGAAGTGGATTCCTTTGAATCAGAAAAGTTCAGGATGAGACAAGATGCATGACATCAGCAAAACTTTTAGGATTCTGTGAACTATGCTTGTCTTTGAATATTCTGCATTATTTTGGGACTGCAAAATGCAGGACTCCTGAAAAAGAAGCTTTAGGTCAAGAAATAGGCAAAAGGAAAACTGGCAGGAATTAAATTCTGCAGCAAAAAGTGTGGATTTTATTCTCTGACCAGGAAGAATGCAGAAGGTTTAGGGTTGGGTTGTCTTCCTCCCTCCCTCCCTCCCTCTCAGCCGCCCTCTCCCTCCCTCATTCACACCAGTACAAGAGTGAGAGAAAAAGAGAGAGGAGAGAAAAGCTGACAGGAATATTGGAGTTCAGCTCAAATCCACAGATGCTGGGCTAGTGGGTAGGACACCAGGGCTTGGTATCAAAGTCTCGGTTACCTTATTCAACCCAGGGCACAGAGTAGATGGGGGCAGCGCAGTCTCTAATGGGATGAGCAGAAAGACCTCTGTTGAAAGGCACAGTGAGTCCCAGCTTTAAACACTGTGGCATAGCTCTGGACTCCCCAGAGAAAAAGACAGGCAACAAATCTACCCTGCAAAGAGCATTTAGGTTTTCTGAGACACAGCTCACAAATGCCTCTGAGGCAGAGAGAGCGAAGCGTGAACAGCACCAAATCCCATCACTCCCCTGCTCAAAAGCAGAGCAAAGGCACTCTTTTCACGTGTCAGGGTGGGGCTTCCCCTGCTCCAAAACAGGACTTTCTGATAGAAAGGTCAGCAGCGTGCAGAGCTTGTCTCTACCCTGGTGGGAAGACTTTGCCTTGACTGAAGGCTTCTAATTGGTTGCTGATGAGTCACAGATGCCGGAGTCCACAGGCAGAAGCATCTGATTGGCCATCCCTCTGTTTCAGCATTCCCAGCCCCCGGGTCGTGATGAATGGTGCAGAGGGAGCAAAAGCTATCATTCGGATCAGTTAAGATGAGGAGAAGGGGTGAGGGGTGGTACCTTCACCCACACACCTAAGAGAATAGCTATTTCTGCTGCTTGTTAGAGGCTGCCTTCAAAAAAGGAGTTCGGTAGATAGGAAACTTCTGAATGCTACGTAAATGTCAACTGTTTTGTTGTTGCTTTTCCTCTACTTACATCAGTGAGGGGAGAGTTACAAGCAGCAGGACAAATACGTGGCCAGTCGTGATGAAAAGCTCCAGGAGGACTCTAGCCAACAGAAAGGCTGGGGAATAGGAAATAGAGCCTCTGGGACCCAGTTCTAATCTTAGCCTGGTTTTGACGCCTGTCTCAGAACCTGCAGGAGTCATCTACAAGATAGATTTTCTTTTTCTTTCTCTCTCATCTCAGTGCTGTTTATTTCCATAGGCCTTAAGGCCTGAGCCCTCAGACCACACAGCAAACTTTCATACATAAATTGCATCCCAAATGTTTAATTGCTAGCTCATAAGAAAGATAATTAGTACATGTACAGGGCTTCACATGCAGTATTCATTTTCTATTCGTGGCCACGGTGCAAGTAAATGTTATCCCTATTTATAAGATAAAGAGCTGAAAGTCAGAATGTTAAGTAATTTGCACAAAGTTGTTGAGAAAGTGGGGTAGCCCGTGGGAACCCCAGAACCTGTCTAATGTTGGTGACAACACAAGAAAGTAATAACCGACCCCCCCACCCCCCATGGTCAGAGAGCCCAGCACTCTGGGTTCTCATTCGTGAATTATTGAATATAGACTTGTTTATCAAACATTTATCAAGCCTTCTACATGCAAGGCCTCGTGTGTCCTAGAGTTACAAAAATAATTGAGGTGCGGATTTTGGCCTCAAGATGCTCACAGTCCAGTGAGGGAAAAGGCCAGTACATGTGGTAGGATAAAGATCGGCTATTCCCAGTGTAACATGGGAGACCGACGGGAGGGCGGCGGGTAGCAGGTCACCAGCTGTGGAATTCACAGTTTTCAAATCATTTAACTTTTGTGGATCCTAGCTTTACCATCTTCTGTTGACACGTTTGGCCCAGGCAGAGTTCCCTAACATGGTGTCCATGGATAATTATCAGGGATACTTGGAGCCTTCTGAAAATGTCTATAAATTTGGTGTTGGAATGTGCATTCTTAGATGAGGAAGGACTGGGTTCTGAAAGTGTATCTTGATCCACAAAAAGCTAAAATCTCTGTTGAAGGCTCTAATCCCTGAGTTGTTCTACCTTTCACATTTTAGATATTTCACTAAATATCAAGCCAAGAGAGAGAGTAAATAGTAAAATGGTAACTAGTAAAATAACACTTCCTGGAAAGTATAACTTCTACCAAAATGGTGCATATTTGCAATGACAATATTTAACAATCTAAATATCCTTTTAGAAGTCTTTACATCAAAGATCTCATGGCTACTGAGAGATAGTAAAATCCAGTTTCTAATACAGAGAGGCTATGTCATTGGGAAGTTTTGCTATAAAATTGCCAAAGGGGGAAAAAACTGAAGGTCACACCTGGGACTTTAGAATCATTTTTTTTTTCTGCAAAAGATATAAAGGTTTTTATTTACTTTGGAGAAGATAGTTAACCCTGTGGAACCATTAGGGGCCAATAAACTATTGAATCCAGATGAATTACCTCTGCGAAAGTTAAAGAATGCACTGAGGGAGGTTAAAGAGCATCTGGCTGAGAAGCCTTTTATAACTCATAATCCCAGCCAGTCCTATTCTGTCTTCTGCAGTCATCCAGGTCTCACAGCTGGAGCTGTGAGCTCTAACCCTGACCTACAGACTCAGCCAAGCATGGGCACTTGAAGACAGAAAGCAAAATGTTCTCAAGTCAGGGACAAATTAAGGATCCCAGATCATGAGTTTGGAAGCTCCATATTTTTCGACCTTGTGTCCAGCTCTGACCTTGAATCAAAGTTCAAGAGTCTTGGCTTTGCACTGTTCTTTAATTAATAATCATTGTTTTCATCATTTGATGTGTAGGGCTCTGCTTTGGTTCCTGCTAGTTTTCCTAGCAGGATTCTAGAGTCCTGTGTTGATTCACCCCTTTTCTCCATGAGACTGGGGTCCGTATGAGAGGTGCACTGTACTCTTGTTCTCTCCATATTCACTACTGTAAGACCACAGGCTGGCAAGCTGCCTTCTAAACTAGCCTCTCGTCCTTCTTCTTCACTTTGACCCCAGGCTCCTCTAATCTCACAACTTGACCACTCTGGGCTATACCCTCATTGGTTTATTTAGTACCTGGGCCTTGATTATTTCCTGTGCAGTCCCCCCTATGTTGCCTGATTCCTCGTTCTGCCCCACAAGAGGTCAGGTATGGGGTCTCAGAAGTAAAACTGGGACCATACTATGGCCCTGGTAGAATGATATATTCTACCCATGGTAGAATGATATATTATGAGAAAAGCCTAGAACCTATCACATTAAAGAAAGGTCAAAAGCAATTTCAGGAAGTTGAGGGACCAGAAGATCCGTCTTGAGGAGATGTGAAAGACTTCCAGGAAAGGATTATGCTGCATTAGAAATGCATAATGGTTAACAAATCATTAGTCATTTATAAAAAGAAGTCACAACTTGATAAGCATGTATTATTTTATTAAGTACAATGCAAGAAGCAAGATAAAAGCAAATTAAGAGACCTCATCTTTGTCCCCTAAAAGCATAATGCCATTCCACCCAAAAGATTAATGTGTGGTGACAATCATGTACATATTTACATGGCATTAAACAAATGGCTTGAGAGCAATTACAGGGTTGAAAACCAAGAAGGATGGACAGAAATCACTGTCAGATGATGCAAGCTGAGGAATTGGATGCTGAACAGACCATTATTTGTTAGCAACTATTCACCTATTGGCTGGATAAAAAGAGAATATGTAACTTTCCAAGTAGCTAAATATTTGCAGTAGGTAGCAGGGAAAGGGTAGCTTTTTTGTGTGCTTAGACTTTGGTCAGAGCAACATTTTAAAGTTGACATGCTCTGTTTAGAATAAAAACTAGAAAAAAGCACGGTCCCTCTTCAACGGTACACTTTACTGGGATTAGTGCGGAGGGATGGATTTGCCCACAAAGAATTAATAGCTTTTATTAAGGAAAGGGCATATGAGACAGCACTGAATATTCTGAAGCAGACTAGGAGAATGAAAAACTAGGTTCTGGAACCAAATCTGCCCTTAGCCAGCTGTGTGGTGTTGAGCTACCTCATGTCTCAGTTTTCACATCTCTAGAAAGAGGTACTTGGTCACTATGCTCTGTAAGAAACTCCCACCTCTAAGAGCTTATCGTCGTGTAGTTCTGTGACATGTACGTTGAATCCTGTTCAGTGATATGTGCTCAACCTTGGGTTGCTCCCTCCCCAACATCAGGACAAAATTGAAATATTAATTTTCTTATTTTGCTTCTTCTCAATTCTTCACCAGTTTTCTCCATTTTAGTAGCTACACCTCCACTCTGACACCACTGCTTTGTGTCTACTGGGAGAATAATTTACACTGAGGAACTATTGGACAAATGAGTCACCCTTCCCATGTGCTTTGATTTTTCCAAAGAAGATCAAGCGGAAAGGTGATACATAACACCACGAAGCAGTCCGTGCAAGGAATTCAGGCATCAGAGGCAGATAGTTGGGGGATTTTTTTGGAGAGACTTTCAGAAGACAAGTCAACTGCCATAAATCCCTTTGCTCCTGTTTCTTCTACCTTCATTCTCGGAGCTTGAATCATAGTGGCCTCCACTGATTTCGCAGTGACCAGTATCTATGTAGCCATCATTGTGTAAACAGAAGTGTTTATATGTATATAATAGGGGGAGAATGGGAGAAAGCAAAAGGCTGTAAGGGAGTTGAAGTTTCATCTACTATGTAAAAAAGTCAGTAGAGGAAGTTTAAGTTTCATCTATTTAGTGATAAATTTCAACTTTCATGAATTAATTTCACAGAGATTTATTAAGTACCTGTTATGTATCTGGCCCCATTCCAGGCCCAGGGCCTTCCAGTGAATGACACAAGAATCCCTGCCCTCATGAAATGTACACATGGGTATAGGAAGGAGATTCATCAAGAGAAATAAATAAAAGTTAAGTAATAGGTAATGATAAGTACAGGCAACAAAAACATAAAGCATTGCCTCAGTAAATGCTGGTTGTAGTTTTAGCTAGGAAAGAAAGTCTTCCTTGAGACAGTGAATTTTGAGAGAAGATCTCATAGAAGTGAGTCTTGCATACAGTGCTGGGAATAGCGTTTGTTCCAGACGCAGGGAACAGCTTGTGCAAAGGTTCTTTGCTGAGCACATCCCGGTATGTTCAAGGAAAGCAGCCTGCCCGGTATGTTTGGTGAACATCATGCCTCATGTTTTTGAGGAACAGCAAGGAAGCCACTACACCGTAGAAGAATAGTAAAGGGGACAGGCAGGTATTGAGGTCAGAGAAGTAAAAGGCCTTGTGGGATTTAGACAAGTGAAGGTAAATAGCAAAAGAAACGGATAAGAGCTGAATATGGTTGCATCTAGGGAGCGGAATAGTTAGAAGGGAAAGGGATAGCTGTTTTTTGTTAGAAGCCTTTCAGCACTAGAATCGAGGGCTTAAATGTCTGACTGAAAATGGACATCATATTTCCAGTGTGTACAGTTGTGTGCAGACCACCGTGTGACAGAAGGTGAGCTACAAATGATCCCTAAACCTGAGGCTTTTGGGAATTCTTCTTAGAGCCTATAGAACTTTCCCTGGGCCTTGAAGGATCCCTCTCATCTGGACAGATGGAAAGGAAGCTGAGAGTGTTACCGTGGGGCTCCGCAAAACCTGGCAGGTCATGTAGCCCAGCTCCCTCATCTACGGGGATATAAAGACTAGGAGATTTAGAAGGGAACAGACAGAAGTGCAAGGTCTCCCAGCAGGGGACTGGCACAGCTGGGCCAGCAGTCTTTGTCCTGTCTTTCTCCCCCAGGAGAGTCTCTCTTTCATTCTCCACAAAGGCTTTTTTGCAAACCTTCTCTGTCCTCCTCAGATCTATAACCTCATTACTGGCTCCCCTCGCCCTCTGTGGCTGATCCAGACATCAGACAGAAATCATTGCATCTTCTGGCCATCAACCCTGTATTCCGTCTGTTTCTTTCCTCTTTCTATCCTTTTGCAATGGAAGATGTGTCTTTTCCACATGGTTAAGGGTTGTGATTCCATTTTCCCCTGTGGGGCTTCTGGGAAATTATTCCTTTGGCTGCTTTTTCTCACTTGCCTTTTCAGATCGCCCTGTGTTCCATTTCTTATTGTTGATCATTTGGGGGCTATACCTGGGCATCTTCTTTTGGGTTCTTTTTATTCCTCATGGAATAAACCATGTTTACCCATAAACACAGCTTTATCACTTCATGCTGGTAACTCCTCAGTCCATAGCTCCAACTCTTTTCATTACCTGCAGACCTGTGTGGCCTGTTGCCTACCAGACATCTGCACTTGGATGATCCACATGGGTCTGACGAAATTATCATCACCTCTCTTCCAAACCTGCGTCTCCTTCTTTGTTGCCTCTTAACACTGAATGACACTACTGTCTATCTAATGGCTGAGGTGGCAGCCTGGAAATCATCTGAGATTTCTTCTTCATCCTTCTGTCCATTCAACAAGGAAGCCCGGTCTCTTGCACTTCTCAGACATCTCTCACTGCCACCGCCACCCCCAGTGCCATTAAACTAATTCAAACTACCATCTTGTCTTGCCAGTATCACAGTGGAACAGATCTTTCAGCCTTGTTTTCTGACCTTGTCTTTATGAGTCAAGGCGAGATTAAGGAAACAGAAGTCACTCTATTTATGCCAGGTATAAAAAGTTTAATGTAGGAAATCATGCTCCGTAGCTATTGGAAGAACCAGGAGAGCAAATGATAAGGAAGCGGACATTAACGATCAGGGAGGCTGACACCTAACGCCTCAGCCTGAAGCTGGTAACTTGGTAGCTCACAAGGAAGCTGCTGTGAATGTCACATTTTCCCTTTGGTCTTACTGTAGCTGCTTCAAGGGAATAATGGCTCTGCCTTCTTTTCTGCCTTCAAAAAGCTTGCACAACTGCCTCTCACTAATGAACTGTAATGTAAAACAGTTAGTGGAAGAGATCTCTGGGAACTGTAGTGAGGGTGAAGAGAACTGAGAAGGAGTTGTAGTAATATGAGTTGTCAAGAGATCATCTATCTTACCTTTCAATTCCGTTCTCTAAAACGTAGTCAGACATTTTATAATATCTTGTACTTAAAATTCTCTTACTTAAAATTCTTCAGTAGTTTCTCATTTGTTTTAGGATACAAAAGGAAATGCCTTAATACTCTTCACAAGACCCTTTATGATCTTTCTCCAGCTTACTTCTCTAACTCATCTCTATATCTTAGCTACCTTGAAAACCTCACAATTTAGATTTAAGTTGACACTTGGATGGGGAAACCTTAAGCGAAAAGTTGATCACGTTACTGTGTAGGGGAGATCAAGTTTGGCCAGAGAGAGACAAGGTTTTGAATAACATTTAAAAACTAAACAGAGAGATTTCGGTTTGATGTGGTAGGAAATAGGTTCCTGAGTAAAGGGACAACTTTAATTAGAAGAATGCCTTATGAAATGTGGTCTTGAGATACTAGAGAATAAGAGGAGGAATTGAGAGAGACATGTAATTAGGACTTTAATACAATAATAATGATACAGAGTAAGAGGGGAGGCAGACAGTGGTGGTAACCAAGGGAATGCAGGGCAAATAAGACACTGCCTCATAAATCTTTCGGTGGCAAAATTAACAGGCTTTGGTAGTAGAATAAACCAGGAGGAATGAGTAGACAGGTTTTTTTCTATGTGTAGGGATTTTTAATAGGGCTGATTTTGATAAATTTGAACTGGGGAGGAAAAATAATAGATACACGAGGTTTGAGGTAATGCTGGAAACAGATCCAGTTATTCAGTTCAATAATGCCCAAAAGTTAACAGCTAATTTTGCTAAAATTATCCAGTTGGTCTGTATTATCCATACAATTGTACCATTTCACACCCTCACTTAGCCCACGGTTAAAACAGCCTCAGAACTAGAAATGCCTTATTTTACTCTTTGCCGATTCCCAAGCATCTCGTTAAGCAGAAAACATTTCCTAGGGCAGCAGAGTTTAAGTTTGGTGCTTTTTCTCTTCTTTTATGTGATGTGCACTCTTGCTACTGGTGCTGTCAAAAGCTAAACAGAAAGTTACCTGCGTTTGTATGACAGGACTTCTTTTTTTGAACTCTCTTTTCTTTTAGAGAGACTCCACAATATCATTTTCAAGAAAATCATCAATTCAAAATAAAAAGTTCAAGCTTAGAAAAATGGAGTTCTATTATAATTGATAGAGAAGTTATCTTTTTTTTAAAGTAGGTGGTGGGTGAGGCACCTGGGTGGCTCAATTGGTTAAATGTCCGACTCTTGATTTCAGTTGAGGTCATGATCCCATGGTTGTGGGATCTGGCCCGCATCAGGCTCTAGCATGGAGCCTGCTTAAGATTCACTCCCTCTCCCTCATCTGCACCTCTCCCCCTGTCATGTGGTCTCTCTCTCTCTCTCTTTCTCTAAATTAAAAAAAATAAAGATAAAAAAATTTATAGAAGTAGGTGGTAATTAAATTTACAGCAACATTAAGAAGGGATGTTCTGAGGGGGTAAAATTCTCTATAACATGTCTTCATGAGGTCGGACTAGTTTTATATTAAACTAATGGAGTCATCCTTTGTACTGTCTGGGGATTTTGCATCATTGTCCTTGAGCACCTCAAAGGAATTTACATTTTTTTCTTGCCCAAATAGCCCTCAGTGTCCTACACTCTATGAGGAGGGAGGAAGTATTAATGCCTGCTTTTCTGGGAGAATAAGCATCCATCCAAACTTCCTGGGGAACTTCGAGAAGGGGAAGGGGAGAAGCCGTCAATTCTCACAAATTGTTTCTGTGTGGCTTCTTGGACTTGTCAGAAGGAGGTAAACCAGGATGCGCTTGGGCCACCAGCGACTCATGAGCAGGGCTTCTCCAATGCATGGAGCAGTCTTTGCTCTCTGTCTATGGCTTGGAGAGGCACCAGAGGAGATGCCCTGGCACCACGGGAGTTGTATGTTACTTTAAGTGAGATGTTTGCTCTAACTTAGGAGAGTCGCTTAGAAGGAGGTTTTGTACCCATAAGACACCTTCCTTCTTCCTAGATGACACTGAGGCCGCTCGTGGTTGAAAAATAGCAAAAATCGCTCACATTGCTTGCTAGGGAGAATTTAATATTATTAAATATGGTAGTTAAAATGAGATACTCTTTCTTTAATACTGTTTTTATTCTTTAGCCCCACTATTAAGTTGCTATATGAGTCATTTACATGATTTTTAACCATAATTGAGGTTTGGGTTGCCAGCTCATCTATGTTTCCTATAGAAAAATGACCTAGGACTTGAAGCTATGTGATACATTAAGTAGTATAAGTCCAAATGTCCATGCTATTTCTTTAGGGAATATGGATGATAAATGCCCCTTATAAACAGTGCTAGAGTTGGGATTGGTGATCCTGCCTAGGGGCTTGCCAATCCCAGCAGTAAGCATGTTGACATTGGCAGAAATATATGTGTTTTTAAAAATTGTGCATGTCCCTCACATACAGTTAAAGCTTGACCAGATTCCTTAGCCTCTTCTTATACAAACGTAGGATTCTTTTAAAGAAACAAAAATACACTCTCTTTAGTCAATAGAGTAACCATAGGATTATTTATTACAATTCGACTGTAAATTCCCAGTGTGACTGACCGAAAGTCATATTTTTTGTCATTTTTTAAATGTTTATTTATTTTTGAGAGAGACAGAGACAGAGCACGAGCTGGGGAGTAGCAGAGAGAGGGAGACACAGGATCCGAAGCAGGCTCCAGGCTACGAGCTGTCAGCACAGAGCCCGACACGGGGCTCGAACTCACAGACCGTGAGATCGTGACCTGAACCAAAGTCGGAGGCTTGACTGTCTGAGCCACACAGACACTCCTGGAAGTCACTTTTGAAAATAAATGCTGTAAGACACCAAGCTATTCCAATGCATGATCATCACCTTATATTTTCGGTATACACTATTTTGTGAAATTTTTTATGTATTTCTTCCAAAAATGTAGTACAGAACCTAACACGGTTAGTAAGCAACAGGGATGAGATAGAGTAGAAGAAGCATGTCAGAGTGGATTCTGCCTGTACAAGGCAGCTAAAGACCTGGACTCAAGTTTTCGCTCAGCCACTTCATCGTGTCTAGCAGATACTCATGGGGACCTGCCCGTGTCTGCCCACCCTCACCACCTCAGTACCCAGAGCCCTGACTGTCATCTCTCGGCATCTGTGAGAGCATTCTCACGCTGCTGTAACACACGTCACTGCCAGTGCCACAGGCCAGAAGCACTGAGGTATTATTGCCTCCTGGGGGCGACCTTCAAACAGTGTGGATAATAAAAAAATAAACAGTGAGCTCCCTCACCCTGAGTGGGGTAACTCTGAGACATATGGTCTATACTGGCTCCCAGAATCTCCCTGCACCCCAAATTAAGTTCCAGTCTCCCACAGGGTCGATTGCCTTGATACTACACCCTGTATTGACTTTTGTGTCTCATTTCCCCACTTTCTCCTTGACTCACCTTTGTCTCTGGAGGAACCCCAAATAAAATAACACATCGTCACTGGCCTTTGGAAGGTCAGCCAATCATTCAGTATCGCATGTAATAAACTGTAGAATCTAACAAATCTTCTCCTCAGTTATAAAATTCTATGACTTTACTTTTTTCCCCCAGCTTTTCATCTGGGGCTACAAAGAGGTATCTGGAATATAGAACTGGCAGTAGTGACCAATTTGTGGGTTTCTTAACACCTTTCCAAACTATAGGGGAGAGTTTCCACCTAGATAACGAAAGACTTAAAGGTGATAGTAATGGGAAGTCACATACTACATTCTTTCCCAGCCTGTAGTTCCAGGTTCCAGTTTCTGTGTTGTTTGGTAGCAAAATTAAACCTTGAAGAAAACAATTCATTATTCTCGATATACTTTGAAAAGCCCTGAAAAAGCTCTTTTCAGAAAACAGGACAAATAGATATCCTGTGTAACTACTCGTATATAGACAATACGTATACTTTACATTGTTGGCCTTTAAATAACGTCCCCCTTGCAGTATGCCTGTGAGGAAGAGAGGGCAAGGCTGAGTAGCTCCAACTGCCAAGTGAGAAAACTGAAGTCTAAGAATGTTAAGCGATCATTCAGGAACTTGAGCCTTTTGTGTCTGGGGTCTGTGCATTTTCTGCCACGTCCTTTTCTTTCTTGTTACCCTTTGGTGGATTTTTCTCTTCAGGATGGATGTTTTCTACATTGTGGCAATGAGAATATTGAAAATCTATTTTGTGGGAAAGGTCACTTCCCACTTGGGAAGTGAGCTGGAAATGGATGCCCTATTACAAATTCCTTGGGCACTTCCTGGGTCATTATATTAAATGTCTTCTTATCCACAGTATCTGCTAGCATTACTATTTAAGCATATTATGCCTAATATTGGGCAACATACTCAGAGAAGAACATAATAAATGGAGAGATTTCAGGCATGCAAAGAAGAATGTCATTTAACTCCCTTAGCTCCCCTGCCTACTAGTGGATTCCTGAAATATTTCATCCCTTTAGCTTAGCAGTTTGATTCCTGCTAAAATAAAAAAAAATATCCTTGATATATGTCACAGTGGAAGCTGTTTCTAGTCATTTTTACTCTGAGTGATTTTAGGTCCTTTTCTAAAAACAGATCTGGTAGAGGAAAGGGGAGCATCCAGAGATTGATCATCTTAAATGGAAGAAAAGGCAGAGGACTAATGGGGACAGTGATGGAGACAGAAGAGAATGTGGAACAGCACCATGGCGTATCTGACTTCACTATTTGCCTGAGATCTAGACACAGAGTCACAGCATAAATTTACTGGCCATGTTGTCATGGGCAGGTCCCTGACTTAAAGCTTTCTTATGGATAAAGGATAGGTTAGGACTACATGTTCTCCAAGTTCTTTTTAGTTCTAGGATCATGTTATTCGTTGATTGTATTTATTAGTTATGCCCATGGATATGGTAACAGAGATAAATGAGAAAATCCAGTCAGCTTCTGTATTCTTGAACATTAGGTAGGAAACAAAAAACTGGTAATGAGACTTTGTGTTTGAGCACACAATCCACAAAAGAGTCTTCTCAGTGAGAAAGGAGAAAAGGCAAACTAGACAGCTGGCAGTTTGCATTCTTCACAAGCAGCCTTCTACACATTCTTCTCAAGGACCCAGAGCAATTTGGAAAGGTACAGAAAACTGAAAGGGTATATCCAGTGTGCTGCGCCTGATTTCTCCTCCGGCTGTAACCTGGAGGTGGCTGAAGGGCTTTATGAGACACCTGACCAGAAGGAGGCAAGGTGTGGCTCTTCCAGCACCTAGCACTCCCTCTCTACTTGCTGTTTTTCAGTGTGCCAGACGCTGTGATCCCGTAGAGCCTGAAACAAGGATTCAAGTGCCAGTAGTTTATTTCCAAGGTTCGGGGAGTGTTGGTAGGGAAGCAGGGATGTGGTACAAGGAAGGGAGGGCAGCTGGTAACAGGTGCACCATAAAGCCAGCTACCATTGTGGGTCACTAGAACTTAATCCTGCAGAGAAGCTCAAGGAAACCTTATAACACATGCGCCTCAGGTTGATTCCACCTGGGGGGCAAGGGAGCTGGCGTGTTTTTGACACAACTCCATCAGTCACTGACCATAGGCACTCCCACGAAATGTTAACTTCCCAGCACTTCTGGCCTAATGTAGGCAGGCAAATTAAACCCTGATGGCCAGAGAAAGCAAAGCCCTCCAGCAAAAAAAGCACACGTTCAAAGTCAGGCCAACCAACACTGAAGGGGTAAAGGTGAAGGCATATGGATAGGGTAGCAATGGCATCACTACACAGGAATCATTTCAATAAATCCTTGCAGCAATGCTATGAGTTAAATATTATTTCTATCTCTATTATACAAATGAGAAAACAGAAGATGAGAGACTCTAAGTGTCTCATAAGGGCAGAGTTGAGATTGAAATCAAGTATCCATGACAAGATAGGCCATACTGTTAAACACTGCACTTCTGCGTGGGAGCAGTGTGTCATCTTTGGCAAGAATTGTCCTAAATGCCCTTCCCTCTATGAAGTACACCCTGATTCTGCCATCATTTGTTCTGTATCTTTTAATAGATTTATCTTTATAGCTCTACAAGAACAGTTATTGTTTATATTCACCCTTCTTGCTAAATGAGAGTTTCTTGGGTTGTAGGCAACATTGGTCTTTCCATTTTTGTGGCGCCCCTCCCCCTGCCCAAGCAAAGATTTGACCCTCATTTAATGTCAATAAAAGGCTAATGCCTCACATTTTTGATAGAGGCTTAAATTGACAGTAATTTATCCATTCAAGGCAGCCAATATTGATAGACTTCCTACTATATTCCAAGAAAGAAATAGATACAGAAATGAAAGTAGGAAAATAAGTTCCACTCAAAGGCGCAATTATATGTGGAGGCTTGTTTGTCTCTTTTCTAAATAATTCCACCCAGTCAACCCAGGTTTGATTAAATTTTTGTAACTCCTGTGGGTGTTGAGAAAAAGGCATCTTTCTTTTTAATCTCATTTTCCTCATGTGTGATAAACAGCAAGAAACATGTAAATGATGAAACCTGTTTAATTTGTCTTATACAAGCTGGGGCTGTGTATGAATACCTGTTTCTAAGATCCTACATTTTGTCACAGTGTTTCTGGTGTCAAAATGAACCTGTTTCAGATGTACACCAAAATATTATCGACAGTTTGTGGTCCTTGTTTCTCTCGGCTGTTGATATCCCTCACTGGGTATAGGCCAGGTGGGCAGCAATTTTCTACATTTTTCTACTGCACGGCAAGAAGCAGTTAATTTCCAGGCACATATTGCTTTAATTTCAGTTAGTCCACTCATTTCCCAGTACAGTGCCAGGGTCCTCCTGCCAGGGGCTGTAATTTTATAAGAGCAGAACTCTTGAAAATGCGGGGGAGAGATTAGTGGGCGTGCCTGAAATGCTTTCTTTCTCACTGTGTACTGTGCAAGGCCTCAAGCAGAAGCTTTGGGAGGTGGTTTCATTTGGAGACATTGATCGATTTTGGATGAACTCTGGAGAAAAACTCAGATTTTCCTTGGAGTTGAATAATTTGAATTGGGAAAGGGTCTCATGTGCCTGAGGTGACATTGTGGATAAAAGTGTGCAGGCCCCACACAAAAGCACTTTTCTGTTATGTTTCCTTTTTATTTTTTGAAGGAATATTGATTTTCAAGTTGATTGGGATTAAAAATTAAAAGAGCAAGTCTATTCCATGCTAGTCCAAACCTCTAATAGAGACCAGGGGAGAAGCAGGAAGTCAGTTAGTGATGTTCCCAGAAAAACAAACAAACAAAAAAGCCAAATGCATATACAGAGGACAGACTGCCCAGTACTTGCCCAGAACCCCAAGATAGCCTCAGTGTCCTATGCCCACAGAATGCCGGTGCGTAATGACACTTGCTGAAATTATAAGTGGGATGTCAGAGTTCACAGCATATTTCTGCTGTGTGGATTACAGAAGAGGGCATATCTCAGATGCAGAATGACTCAGAGTCCAGGCTACCTAGGGGGAAACACATATCTTATTTGTCTGGTCCTTTTTGGCAGAGAGATGGCCACGGAGACCAGGACAGGGGGCTATGAAAAAATTTTCCCTGTCACAAGTATTGTTCAACAAATACATGTTGCCTACTATGGGATATCCTGGTGTTTTTCACTGTTTAAAACTCACAATCCTGGGGCTCCTGGGTGGCTCAGTCCGTTGAGCATCTGACTTCAGCTCAGTTCATGATCTCGCAGTTTGTGAGTTCCAGTCCTGCATCGGGTTCTGTGCTGACAGTTCAGAGCCTGGAGCTTGCTTCAGATTCTGTGTCTCCCTCTTTCTCTGCCCCTCTCCTGCTCGTGTTCTGTCTCTCTCTGTCTCTCAAAAATAAATAAACTGTGAAACTCACAGCCAGACCCTTTAGTGGGTCATGAAAATCAACTTGGTAGACAGCAACTGGATTTTTAATGACACAAAATAAAAAAGAATGGAATACAGTAAAAGAAAATAAAATAGAGTAGATTGCATCTCATTCAGTAAGGGTATTATTTTACAAAACTTTTTCCAGTTAATACACATATATGTGTGTGTTCATACATATGTGAATATGTGTTTATATGTACAAACACATTTATATGTGAGATGTAGATGTATATTTGTGGAATATATGAGATGGATGAGTGGACTAAGACATGATATAAATGCATTTCTCTTATTATGGATTATCATCACAATGGCTTGAAAGCCATTGTATTAGATCCTAAAATATACAAATAAATATAGCCCACACATAATCCCTCACCTTCAGAATCTTACAATGTAGTTAGAAGTAAAATACATAGGGGAAAAGGAAACAAGTATTTTAGTCATCACTTATCTCCATCAAGGTGTGTAGGGTCATTCCATGTAGTTCTCATGACAATGTCAGACATGGAGTTAACGCTATAATCTTACAGGAGAAGAAATGAAATAACTTGACCAAGACAAGGAAACCCAGACCAAATAGGTAGGGTCTATATTCGTAGTCTGGGGGGATGCTTAATACTACATTTTCCTCTCTATCCTAACACCTTTCTCTAAAGGTACCAAATACATGTGAAATGGTAATGTGAACATCGAGAAACTTGGATATTGAAGAATGGAGAGGTTACTGATTTCTATCAAGGGAGGAAGAAGAGAGTCTTTTGAAGGAAGTAGGATTTGATTTTAACCTGAAGTTAGGAGGAGAGGAAAACAAGTAGGAATGAATTCTCAGCAGTAGACTAGGTATGAGCAAAGTCTTAGAGTAGGGAATGAGCATGGAGTGCCTAAGGCCCAGGGAAGTGAGTGAGTTGGGTGGAGAAGATGTGTGTTTGGGGAATAGAGAAAAGGCTGGATACAAATTAGCCCTGTGAGAGGTTGATCACATACCACGTGCCAGTCACTGTGCTAAGAGATTTATATGCGTCGTTTTAATACTCATGACAACTCTAGGTGGTAGATAGTGTGATGCTCATTCTAAAGAGTAGTAAATGACATGTAAAGGGGTTCTGTAAGTTGTCCAAGCTGTTAGTATGGTGCTGGATTCAAAGACACACGTCTTAGTCTAAAGCCTGTGTTGCTGGCCACTCTGCCTTACATTGGAAATGATTCCCAGATAAAGCATTGTACTTGTTTTTGCTTGCACTCCACAACCACGTATATCCTGTCCTATGTTACTCCAACATTTATGCAGAATCTGATCAATTGACATTTCCTCCATATTCAAGCCACTGCAGCTCATAACTAATGCAATTAACTCCTAACTAGACTCCCTGAGTCTTTCCTTGCCTACCATGAACCTACTCTCATACTAGAAGCTAGAGTGATGCCGTTAAAACAAATGAGGTGGGGCACCTGGGTGGCTCAGTTGGTTAAGCATTTGACTCTTGGTTTCTGCTAAGGTCATGATCTCCCAGTTTGTGGGATTGAGCCCTACATCAGGCTCCGTGCTGATGGACCAGAGCCTGCTTAGGATTCTCTCTCTCCCCTCTCTCTGCCCCTCCCTTTGCTTTCTCTCTCTCTCTCTCTCCCTCCCTCTCTCCCTCCCTCTCTCCCTCTCCCTCCCCCTCTCCCTCCCCCTCCTCCCCCCCTCAATAAATAAACTTTAAAAAAAATAAATGAAGTAATTCTGCTCAAAACCCTTTTGGCTTCCATGTTAGAGTAAAAGCCAAAGTCTACACAGCAACCATATGACTCTATATCCTACTTCTTTCTCATTTGCTTCCAGTTAGAACTACTCTCCACAGTTCTTCAAATATTTCAGACATATTCCTGCCTTGGAGCCTTTGCAATTGCTGTTCCTTTGGTTAGAATGCTCTTCCCTGCTATGTACACAGGGCTCATTATTTAATTACCTTCAGATCTTTACTCAAACATCCCTTTTTATGTTTGTTTATTTATTTATTTATTTTGAAAGAGAGAGAGAAGGATAGTGGCAGACAGAGGGAGAGAGAATCCCAAGCAGGCTCTGTGCTTTTACCATGGAGCCCGACATAAGGCTTGACACAGGGCTCGATCCCATGAACCGTGAGATCGTGACCTGAGCTGAAATCAAGAGTTGCACACTTAACTGACTGAGCCACCCAGGTGCCCCACACGTCCCTTTCTTGATGACATATTCCCATATAACCTGTCTAAAATTACAATACTCCCAACCCAGCGATCTCTCCTATTCCTTACTGAAGCTTTGTTTTTCTCCTTAGCACACATCATTCATCAACACACTGTGCCTTTTACTTCCTTAAGGCTTTTGCACCTGTCTCCATTACTGGAATGTAAGCTACATGTGGGCAGGGATTTTCTGGCCTTTTTTATTCACTACTATATTTTGTTCACTACTATATTCACAGTACATACAACAGCACTTGACATGTTTTAGGCCTACAACAAATGGTCATTTGAATGAGTAAAATCCAGGTAATCCAATTCCAGAGACAACACTCTTAACTGTTATGCTAAACTGCCTCTCAGAAGTTCAAGGATGTTTCTTAAATAGATAAGTTTTTAATACTTTTACCCAATATTAATTATTTTGTGAAGTCTAATCAAGGTTCAGTTATTTCTAGATAATTTCAAATATTCAGTGCAGAAAAAAAAAACACATCATCTGTGATATGGTGTATTTTTTTGTTTGGTAGTAAAATGTCCCCTTCTGAGTTGTTAATAAATGTGTCATTATCTGGTTTATCTCACCATCTCTGCAAATTTCTCACGACAACTGTATTTCCCTATATGCATTGAGTGTACTTCTATAGACTATATTTATACTAGGTGAGGCAATCATACAGTATTTTAATTATAATATGAAATTCATTCTCTATTTCATCATCTCTTGTCTTTTTTTGGAGTTCTCTGTGCAGTGTCTTAGTATTAATTCCTTGTTAGCATCCTTTTGCAACTAAAGAAATAGACTTGTTGAGGTGAAGGTGGACTTTGTATCATGGTTTTGGCATCAGAGTACTTACAGATGTTTAAGAATAGTTTACCCAATTCCTTTCTTTAAAAAAATCTATTGTTGAGATATCTAAAATTTCAAAATACCCTCATTAAATTTCTAGAATTATATAAATATGTGTTAAAAACTCTACTCCCTTGGTATTCTTCTAAATACTAGGGTTTTCTTTAACCAACCAGTGCCCTGCCCAATTTAGACATCTTACACTGATATTGGACGGCTGTCTATATTTAGTACATCTTAAAACGTGCCAAAAAATGAAGAATCTACAGTTGTCCTTAAACCTGTGCTTCATTTTCCATCTGGCAACATAGAATGTGAATAACATAATTTTGTGTACTCCTTAGTACTTTGTGCTAATAAGTATCTTTTTTTTAGAACAATAAGTTTTATTTGATGAACATGTTCATTAAAAATTAGCCCAGGGCAAATTTATTAATCTAAGCCCTTATACTTGGAAGCAACAAACTTTTTAAAACACTTAATCAATCTGTTAGTAAAATAGTTCAAATACCTCCTTCTCTATTTAAAATAGTTGATTTAATTGTATTTGATCATCTCAACTTTCTTGATAAATGTTGAAAAGACTCATGTTCTGGCTTAGGTTGAAGCAGTGTTCCCCAAAGTGCATTTCACAGAATACTAATTCTACAAGTATTAATTGGTGATGTTCAGGAGAAGAAAAACTATTTCCATGCTCAAGTGAATTCTGGAAGTGCTCAATTAGATCAAGAACAGAGTTTAGGAAGTTTTTTTGTTTGTTTGGTTGGGGTTTTTTGTTTTTTTATTTTTTGTTTTTTGTTTTTTTGTTTTTTTTTGTTTTTTTGTTTTTGTTTTTGTTTTTGTTTTTTGCTGTGGGACTTCTTAGAATCTTTAAAACTAGGAATTGTGAATCCAAAGAGGAGGAAAATACTTTTCAACATTTTTTTTTGTCAGCTAACCTAGCTATAGCAGTGTTTCATGGAACACAATATGGGAAACACTGGGTTGAAGCCCCAGCAAGGGTAGGATTATTAAAAACAAGAATGTCTGCACAGAGCTTAAAGTGCCTGTTGCATAAAGGCATTGAAGTTTCTGTTCTGTGTGTCACTGATAATATTCTCAACTTGCAATTTTAAATATTTGACTCTGTGTGGGAGGGAAGGATGACCTAGCCATGATAAAGTGGGAGAGAACAATTACAAAGCCTTTTTTTTCCATTCTTGCTACTCTTTTAAAAAGTATGTCTGTGTATTTTGTCTCTGTGAGATAAAGCCTGTGAGTTCTGATGAGGTAGATCCCAAAGGTAATATATTTTAAATATTATCTTCAGATAGTAAATACCCAATCTCATTCTTAAGTTTAGTTACCAAGGTGACCATATGTCATGGTATGCTCAGTACAGTCCAGCTTTGCACCTGTTGTGTCTGTGTAATTATTAATAACACCACCTTTTAGTCTAAGAAATGGTACCACTTTGGATGATAAGTTGTATGGTCACCATCCCAATTATCCATGTGTGGCAGATTATATTTTCCAAAGGGGTTGCAGCAATATTTCCTGTCCACATGCCAGTGTCTCATGAAGAGATGTAATCTAATTTAATTTCTGTTCCTTGGAATCTGGGAGGGCCTGTGACCTGCTTATAACCAATAGACTACAACACAGTGACACTCCCCAACTTCCCAGCTGAAGACATAAGAGGTAATTCTGCTGCAGCCTCATTCAATGGAAAACCCACACTGAGTCCTCAGTCACTGTGTGAACAGTCTGACCGCCCCAAACTGCCATGCTGTGAGGAAGCCCACACTGAGGCACATGGAGGGAGAGGTGCCCAGCCAGCCCCCCAGATGCTCCAGTTGAGTCATTGTACTGCGACTACACAAGAGATCCTGAGACACAACTATCCCACCACAAGCTTCCTGGAATCCTGATCCACTCATGAAACATAACACGATGTTGCTTTTCTAAGCTACTGTGTTTTGAGGTGATTTGTTACCTGACAGAAGACATATGGAGCCTGTGGAATTGAGATCAGACATATCAAAGTTGGAGTGCTACCGGTCTACTTACCTCCTTTTGAATGTGAAATTAGGGAGCAGAGAGTGAAATAACTATCTAAAATTCAAGTATAATCTTGAGACTACATAAAATAATACATCTAAGTACCTCCTATCCAAATATAAACTTTTAAAATAAGATTATTGGGTAAAAAGCAAAGTACCAACAGACAAATGGATTGCCTTTCTTTCAGCTCAAACTCTAGCTCTTAATGTGTTTTTGTTAAATGTGTATTGATAATAGTATATAAAACATCTTTTTAGCTTAAAAATTGATAACACAGTGAATACCTGTATATACATTCTTCACCTAACTATAAAAGTGAACATAACTAGAACCTCTGAAGTAACTTCCAACCAGGTTTCTCTTTCTGAATCGCCTCCTTTCCCTCTTTCCCAAAGGTAACCACTGTGCCAAAATTGGAGTTTTCTTTTTCACCTTTTTACTGAAAAAAATTTGACATGTAACATTGTATAAATGTAAGGTGTACAGTGTGTTACTTCCATACATTTGTATATTGTAGTATGATTGCTGATGTAGTGATATTTATTGCAATTCTAGTACAATATTATTGTCTATATTTTACTGTGCACTAGATCTCTATGGCTTATTTACTATTCATTAAAGCCTGTAGCCTTAAACACTATCACCCTTACCTCCCCCACTCCCATCCCCTGGTAACCACCATTTTACTCTCTGTTTTTTTACAAGCTTACCTTTTTTAGATTCCACATATAAGTGATATCTTAAAGTACTTGTCTTTATTTATTGTCTGACTTGTCCTGCTTAGCATAACAAACTCAAGGTTCATCCATGTTGTCACAAATGGCAGGATATCTTACTTTCTCCTGGCCGGATAATATTCCACTCTATGCATGTACCACATCTTCTTTATCCATTCATCTGCTGGTAGGCATTTGGGTTGTTTCCACATCTTGAGTATTCTGAGTAATACTACAGTAAACATAGGGGTACATATATCTTTTCAAAAACCTGTTTTCATTTCCTTTAGTTATATACCCAGATGTGGAAATGCTGGATTGTGTGATAGATCTCTTTAATTTTTTGAGGAACCTCCATATTGTTTTCCATAGTGGTTGGATCAATTTAGATTCCCACCAATGATGTATAAGGGTTCCGTTTTCACCACATTCTTACCATCACCTCTTACCTCTTGCTTCCTTGATGGTAACCATTCTCATATCTCATTGTGGTTTTGATTTGCATTTCCCTGATGATGAGTGGTGTTAAACATCCCTTCATGTGTCTGTTGACCATTTTGGTGTCCGCTTTGGAGAACTGTTTAGTTCTTCTCATTTGTACGTTGGACTGTAGTGTTATTGTTATTATTGAGTTGTTTTCTTTATTTTGGATATTACTCTCTAATACAACATGTGATTTGCAACAATTTTCTCCCACTCTGTGGATTGTCTTTGCATTTTGTTAATTAGCTATTTTGCTGTGCAGAAGCTTTTGAGTTTGATTTAGTCTTGTTTGTGGATTTTTTCTTTTGTTTTCCTGCTTTTGGCATCATGCCCCCCAAATTGTTGCCAAGATCATTGTCAGTGAGCTTCTTCTCTATGCTTTCTTCTATTTTTATGACATCAGGTCTTATGTTTAAGTCTTTTATCCATTTTGAGTTAAATTTTGTGAGTGGGATGAGCTAGAGGTCCAATTTCCTTGTTCTCCATGTGTTTCTCCAGTTTTCTCAGCACCATTTGTTGAAGAGATTATTCTTTTTCCATTGGGTACTCTTGGCTCCTTTGCCAAATATTAGTTGACTATACATGCTGGGTTTTAATTCAGGGCTCTCTGTTCCATTTGGTTGACATGTCTATTTTTGTACCATTACTATACGGTTATTAATATGGCTTTGTAGTAGAATTTGAAATTGGAAGCACTATACCTTTCGCCTTTTTTTTTTTTTTCCTCAGGATTGCTTTGGCTCCCTGGGGTTTTTGGTGGTTCCACACAAATGTTAGGATTGTTTCTTCTATTTCTGTGAAGAATGCCTTTGGTATTTTGATGGAGATTGTGTTAAATCTATAGATGGATTTGGGTAGTATGGCCATTTTAACAGTATTAATTCTCTGATCCATGAACATGGCAGTGTCTTTCCATTTGTTTGCATCATCTGTGATTTCTTTCAGCAAAGTTGTGTAGTTTTCATTGTACATATATTTTACTTCCTGTTAAATTGATTTCTAGTATTTTATTGTTTTTGATGCTGTTGTGAATGTGATGATTTTCATTATTTTTTGGATACTTCATCAGTGTAAAGGAATGTGACTGATTTTTGTATGTTGATTTTGTATCTTGCCACTTTCCTAAAATTGCTGATTAATTCCAACAGTTTCTTAACTGATTTGGGGAAATTTTCTATATATAGGATCATATCATCAGCAAATAACAATTTTAATTTTTCCTTTACAATTTGGATGCCTTTTATTTTTTTGCCTTGCCTAATTGCTCTAGCTAGGACTTCTAGTATTATATTGAATAGAAGTGGTAAGAGTGGACATCCTTGCCTTGTTTATGGTCTTAGAGGAAATTCTTTCAATTTGTCTACATTGAGTGTAGTGTTCACTGTAGATTTGTCATCTCTAGCCTTTCTTACGTTAGGGTATGTTCCTTCTATATCCAGTCTGTTAAAGGTTTTTATCATGAAAGGATGTTGTATTGTGTCAAATGTTTTTTTCTGTATTTGTTGAGATGACCTTGTGATTTTTACCTTTCATTTTATTGATGTGATATATTACGTTTCTTGATTTGCATACATTGAACCATCCTTGCATCCCAAAGATAAATCCCACTTGGTCATGGTGTATAATCCTTTTAATATGTTCTTGAATTCAGTTTGCTAATACTTTTTGAGAATTTTTGCACACTATAGTTATCAGGGATATTGGTCTATACTTTTTTAAATTGAAGTATAATTAACATTTGGTGTTATATTAGTTTCAAGTGTACAGCAGAAGGAATCAGCAATTCTAAACATTATTTAGGGCTCGTTATGATGAGTGTACTTTTAATCACCTTAATCTATTTTCACCCATCCCCTCCCGGTTCCCCTCTGGCAGCTACCACTTTGTTATAAGAGTCTGTTTTTTTGTTTGTCTATTTTTTATTTTGTTTCTTTAATTCCATGTATGAGTGAAATGAGGTATCCTTATCTGGTTTGGGTATTGAAACAATGCCTCATAGAATGAGTTTGGAAGTATTTCCTTCTCAATATTTTGGAAGAGTTTGAGGAAGATAGTTTTAATTATTCTTTCATTGCTTGGTAGAATTCCCCATTGAAGCCATCTGGCCCTGGAATTTTCAGTGTTAGGAGTTTTTGAATTACTGATTCAATCTCTACTAATTACTGGTTGGTTCATATTTTCTGTTTCTGCTTGATTCAGTCTTTATAGGCTGTGTGGTTCTAGAAATGTAGCCATTTCTTCTAGGTTATATAATTTGCTGACATATAATTGTTTATAGTAGTCTCTTATGATTCTCCGTATTTCTGTAGTATCAGTTGTAATGCCTCTTTTCATATCTAATTTTACTTATTTAACTCTTGTCTCTTTTTTTTTCTTAGTCTAGGTAAAATTTTGTCAATTTTGCTTTCTTTTTGAAGAACCAGCTTTTAGTTTCATTGATCCTTTGTATTGTTTTCTTGGTCTCTATTTCATTTATTTCCACTCTGATATGTATTATTTCCTTCTTTTACTAATTTTGGATTTACACTGTTCTTTTTCTAGTTCCTTGAGGTGTTGTTTATTTCAGATCTAATTTTTTAATATATGCATTGCTGTAAACTTTCCTCTCAGAATTGCTTTTGCTGCATCCCACAGTATTTGATGTGTTGTGTTTTCATTTTCATTTGTTTTGAGGTAATTTTTTATTTCCCTTTTGATTTCTTTTTTGATGCAGTGGATGCTTTAAAGTGTGTTACTTAGTTTCCACATATGTGTAGATCTTCTCACTTTTCTGTTATTGTTGATTTCTAGTGTTATGTCATTATGGACAGAGAAGATAGTATATTTCATTTTTCTTGAAATAAGATTTGTTTTGTGGCCTATCATATACTCTCTTCTGGAGAATGCTCCATGTACACATGAGAAGAATGTGTATTTTGCTGCCATTGAGTATAATGTTTGGTATATGTCTATTAAATCCATTTTTCTAAATTTTTCAATTCCACTGTTTCTCTGTTGGATTTTCTGTCTGGATGATCTGTTCATTGCTGATAGTGGGGTATTGAAGTCCTCTACAAATATTGTATTGGTATTTATTGCTTCTTTAAGATCTGTTATTAGTTGCTTATATTTTGGGGGCTCAGGTGTTAGGAGCATATATATTTATGATTGTTACAGCTTTTTGATTGACCTCTGAATATAGAATGACCTTCTTTGTCTTTTATTACCCTTTGTGGCTTGTCTGATAAAAGTATGGCTACACTCACCTTCTTTGCATTTCCATTCCTTTGGAATATCATCTTTCACCTTTTTGCTTTGAGCTTATGTAGGTCTATAGAGCTGAAATGAGTCTCCGGGAGCAAGCATGTAGTTGGGTCTTATTTTTTCATCCAGCCAGCCACTCTGGGCCTTTTGATTGGTGAGTTCAATTCATTTATATTTAGGGTGATTGCTGTTATATAAGAATTTACTACTGTCATTTTATCTTTTGCCTTCTGGTTATTTTGTCTTTCCATCATTTTTCTTTCCTTCTGTCTACCTTTGTAAGTTGGTGGTGTTTTCCATGGTCATTTGATCAGTTTCCCCCTTTTTAATGTTTTTTTTTTTCTTTCTGCTCTAGATATTTGCTTTGTGGTTGCCATGAGGTTTACATAAAACATCTTATAGATAAAATAGTACTTTTTTGCTAATAGTAATTTATCTTTATTTACTTATAAAGGCTCAATCATTTTACTCTTCCCCTTTCATAGTTTTGATGTCACAAGCTACCTCTTTATGCTATGATTTTGTTACAAAGTTGTAGTCACTATACTTATTTTTAATGCCCTTTTCCTTAACCTTTATGTTATATTTTTGTGTTTAATATACTGTTTTTAAAAAGAGTTAGAGTATTCTAATTCTGACTATTTATCAACTTACTCAGAGTTTTGTATACTTTTCTCTTTTTGTTTGAGCTGGAAGAGCCCTTTCGATATTTCTTGTACAGCAAGCATAGTGGTAGTGATTCCAGCTTTTGTTTGCCTGAGGAAGCCTTTATTTATCCTTCATATCTGAAGGACAACTTTGCCTGATGGAGTATTGTGGGCTGGCAGTTGTTATTTTTTAATAATTTGAATATGTCATTCCACTGTCCCCTGGCCTGGAGAGTTTCTGCTGAGAAATCTCCTGGTAGCATAATGGAGGTACCTATCTTTTTTTTTTCCCCTAGGTTCCTTTAAAATTCTTTCGTTATTATTGACTTTTGACAGTTGTAGTATAATGTCTTGGAGAAGGCCTTTTCATGTAGAGATACTAAGCTATTCTGTTAGCTTCATAGGCTTGTATATCCAGTTCCTTCTCCAGGCTTCAGAAATTCTCAGCTATTATTTCTTTAAATATGCTTTCTGCTCCCTTCATCCTCTGTTCTTCTGAGATACCCATTATTCTCATGTTGGATTTCTAATGGAGTCAGATAGTTCTCATAGTTTTTCTGCACTTTTAAAAAATCTTAGTTCTCTCTCCCCTTCCACTTGAATCATTTCTATATTTATCTCCTTGAGCTTACTAATTCTCTCTTCCATATGATCCGCTCTATTTTCAATGCATTCTCATGTATTCTTTATCTCAATTAACTGAGTTTTTCAGCTGCAGAATTTCTCTTTGGTCTTTTTTGAGCATTTCAATCTCTTTGGTAAAGTACTCCTTCTTTTCCTTAATTTTATTCCTTAGATAATTATATTACCTTCCTGAATCTTCTAGCTCATCAAATTTCTTCATAACAGGTATTTAAAATTCTTTACCAGTTAGATCACAGTATTCCACATCTAGTTGCTGGAAAATTGCCATTATTTCTGTGATACTATATTACTGTGATTTTTTTCATGATGTCTGATGAGAAGTGCCTCTGCCACCACATTTGAAGTATCAAAAACCTTTCTTATTTAGGCAAGATTTTAAGTGTTCAAAAGGTTGATAGTTAGGAACCTTCCTTTTGTTTTCCAGAAGGTGACATTATAGCACTAGGTTTTGGTTTCTATTATTGGAGCTGACTAAGGTAAAGAGTGCAGGCATTAAAAGAAGGGCAGTGGCTGACTGCAAAGCAAGGGGAGGTGAGTACTTAGCCCTTGGGGCTTTGGGTATGCCCTTAGCCTGGTACGGAGATACTCACCTTGGTGATGGGGTCCCAGAGGTCTGTGGGTGGCCCTTTTACCTCTTGGGGCAGACAGCAAAAGATGCTTTCCTTCAGATCTCTTTGTCTACTTCCCTTTCCTTTCCCCCGAGTCATTGTGGTCTCTCTTCAGAAAGAGCAACTGGTCTCTCCCACTGTAGCACGTGTGGCTGGGCCTTCACCCTCCATGTCTTCTGCCAGAAAGGCAGTGTGCTGTCTCACTGCTGGACTGGCCACTGCCTTCTCTGCAATCGCCTCCTCTGTCACTAATGGCTTTACCACCACTTGACTCACTCTGTCCTCCTCCATAGTCCAATCCACCTACTTTTGGGTGCACTGATTGATGGATTTCTCCAGTGTCCCAGTATGCTTTGCAGAAGTGGGTTTTATTCTCCTGTTATGAATATCTGATTACCTATCAATCAAGGAGAAGAGAAAAAAGGTAAAATTTATACCACTGATGCTGATATCACCCCTCCTCACATACTTTTCCTGAAAATATATATTATTTATTTTCCCAGGATTTAAACATGGAAGTATACAGTATGTATTTTTTGCCACTTGGTTCTTAAAGTCAAATGTATGTGTTTGAGATGCATCCATGTTGATGTGTGTAACTGTAGTTCTCTCCTCCTTTTACACAGCTCCTATTCTGGTTAAATTGTTGGGAGATAAATGCAACATGTTCACTTGCCTCAGAAGTTTCCAGAGTAAAATGAACAACAACAACAACAAAAAGACAAAAGCAAGAAAATCTGAAACAAATTTTAAAGCATTTACAATCCATAGGTAAAGAAAAGTTCAAAAATGTGTTCATTTTTCACTTCTAAAGGACTTAGTCACAGTACCTAGATCTGTGAGACAAGTTCATATCGTGTCTAGATGAGAAGGCATCCTAATATTTGTGTCATCTTAACCTAACAATAACAAAACTTCTTAACATGTCATCATTCTCTCTTCACTGTGATCATCAGAGCAGCATAGGCTGCCTACATGCTTACCCATGGTACTTCATTATCTTGGGTTCTATGTTATTTGGGTGGCATGTGACTGATTCTGGCAAGTAGGAATTGGGTGAATGGGATATATCCCTCTCCAAGGCCTCACCATAAATACCCTGTATGAAAATCATCAGACATGGTGGTAATGTAAGAAGAAAGGGACTTAGATCCCAGAGTTATGCTAGGAGGAGATGTGCCAAGGAGAGTCAATTGTCAACTGACACGGGGCTGTAAAATAACTAAGAAATAAGGATTTAGAGTTGTTTGTCACAGTAGCATAATCTCATCTATTCTGATCCTTACCATCATAAATATGTTATAGAATGCAATATCAGGAACTGGAAGATACTACTTTGAAGTTTTTTTCTTTCTTTTTTATTGTATTTTCACAGAGGAACAGCAGTTTTTGTGAGGTTAGAAAGGAGTATGAGATAAAACTCCGTAAAAAAGAATAGCAAATACCACTGACTGACCCCTTTCTGCTTACCTGGCAATGTGCCAAATCAGTTTTCACTGACTGAGCCATCCAGATGCCCCTTGTGCCAAATAATTTTTAAACAGTGTTTACTGCGTTGCTCGTAGCAACCCTATGAAAGGGTTACTACTTAATCATCACCACCTACCTGTGAGGAACTTGAAGTGTAGATATGAGAAGAAACTTAATCAAGATTCTAGAGCAAGTGAGTTCCAGAATTATGACTTGAACTCAAGTTCTTCTAACTCCAAATTTCATGCTGTGAACAATGGCGATGAACTCAACTTTAAAGCTTCCAGAAACAAGTTAGTTTAGAAGGAAGTAATACTAACTGGAGACAATGGTCGGAAATATTCTACTGTTTCCCTGCCACAGTTGCAACATTTTCATGACTCTTACATTGCCAGAGAGGTGAGGTTATTGAAGCAGTATGAGATGGGAAATGCCTGCACGGTGGCTCCTTGCCTGTGGATGCCTCATTATTGTCACTGCCAGGAAAGCCAACTGTATGAGAGAAGAGGGAGAAAAGTTAGAACAGGCTCTGTGATGTGCATTAAACAGCCCTTGGAATCAGCTACTGGTAACCCAAAGATATGTTGCGTTACTTATGCCTGTATTGAATTTGAAAGTCCACTACCACTTTACAGGTGAGAATTTGAAATGCCTGAAAATGAACGTCAAGGCACTGTGGCTGTTTAGGTATTCCAGATTGCATGTAGAACCTGATGTGTGACTATCATTTAATAGAATTTTCAAATGACGTATTTATTAGACATTGATGAATCTCACAAGATGGAGAGGTTCAGATAAGCATCCTGAGATTCTGAAACTCATAATTTGCACTTGTAAACATGTTAAGGGTTTTCTTTTTTAATTTAGAAGCAAACTACTTTCATGATGTCTCCTGAGTGTGGAAATTTGTGTTTACAAAAACTACTTTTCTTGAATTAGAGGAAGACAGGATAATATAATCTGTATGAAAAACAAGGAGCCTTTTAGGATAATATGATGAAAAGAAGTATAAAAAAAGGAAAGGTGAAATGGTATAGGGAAGAGACAAGAAAAATCAGAAATAGAAGAGGGGGGAAATAAATTGAGAATTGGAGGAAGTGGTAAAGGAAGAATTTTTTTAAAGGAGGTTGCTCAACTATTTATAATTTCCATGAAGAAATACTGTGAATAATGGCTTCAGAAAATTCTACACTGAAGAGTGCTTACAGAAAGATAGTCAGTTTGTGAATGTTTCTATTACTACAGGGAAAAATAATGATTAATAATTTAAAACAATAGATAATCCTAAAACATTCATTCTGCACTTCTCTTTGGGATGCATCTGGAGGTCACTGCCTCTTACATGTACTTACACACACACATACACACACATATTCTGTGCTCCCTCTCAGTTCTTGCCCACGGTAAACAAATGGGTGTGCATGATGAAATCTTCCCCCAAACTCACATCCCATATCAATACAGATAAACCACTTAAGAAGGATGGAATTAATATGGTTGCCTCATAATCCTCCATAAGCTATAAAGGTTTCCTTTTTGAAAAGCAGATGAGATAATATGCCTCTAGTATCAGGATGATGTCCCCTGTCAGCAGAGGAAGAAGGGAGAGAAGAGATAAAAGAAACCCCTTTAATGTGAATTACTTTGTGACTGGAAATTCACAAGTATATCTCAGAAGGTCTGAGCAGCCACTGTGCTGCTGCTCACAAGGTGCTGATAAGCAGTGCAGTTTATTTCCATCATCGCAAGATAACTGTAGGAAGACCACCTGCAGACATGGGTGGAAGGAAAGGCAGCAAGCCTCAGAGAATATCTCCTCGGATGGTCTGGTATTGCCATCCTTTATTACTCTGTCCTTGTTTCCCCTACCATCGCCCCATCCTCTTACCCACCTCAATGCGCAAGTGCAAGAGTTAGTAGTATAGCTGACTGAGAAAAAGAGATGATGCACTTAATAGGAGCACATGAGATGAATTCTAAACCTGCCCATGGATCCATGTCCAGTGTCTAGCTCAGCTTTAAGCACATAGTTGGCACACGCCATACTAGTTTTCTTCCTTTCTTATCACACATGCTCTTCCTAATCTCCACCTTCTTAGGCTGGTTTATTTGGAGTTGGCATCTGGGAGGAGGTTGACTAGGTTTCTATGTGGTCTTTTGACTCAACAGAGCAGGCTAAAGACAGCCTCAAAAGTTCTCAAAAGTTTGAGAACCACAATTCCATGAAATGTGCAATAACTTCTCAAGTCCAAGATTAGTCATTTGGTCCTCTGTTCTTCCTCTTAACATATGAAAGAATGAGAATAAAGAACTCTTTCCCATTTCCTAACTCATTTCTAGTAACAATATTGTGTTACTGACATATTTCATAAAGTTGTTGCCTTATATTTTTCTAGAAATAAATAGACAATAGTAACAAAAACAGTGACTTTCATACATTGAGAAATTACAGTCATTGACTAGTAACTGAAGTAATTTTTCATATATGATCTTATTTTATACTTATAACAACTTTTGTAAGGATTATTATTATTCCTAAATTATGACTTTCAGATTATAATTAGATAAACTGAATAAGAACATTGGTAAATTATCAGAAAAAAAATTTAATACATTCCCAAACCCTACCAGAATTTCCATTAATCTTTACTGAAAAGCAAGTTCAAGATTTCAGTGTTGCTTTAATAAGCATGAGCTAGCCATAATATGGCTGAGCTGGAGAATGTAGATGACTCATTTTATGATCACCCCCCCCCCCTTTGCCTGCCTGTAGCTAACACTATCAAGCACTTCCTTATGTTACCATTTAAATTCATCCAAATAAATTAATTGATGAAAAGATATTGGAGATTATGTAATTACTTCCTCTGGCTCTGGTGGTGTTGCCATCTGACATCCAGGCAGCAAGACGAGATCTAAATTAAATGCAAATAATTGTTCACAATTAGGAAATGAAATGCCTGAAGAACCCCATGATATTTTAAACAAGCTGATGTACTTGCCATCGATCAACAGTTGAGGCTTTCTAGCATGTACTTGGCTTGAGTCCCAATGATGACATTGTGCATAGCGACAAGTTCCCCTGCTACATCAGATACAGTAATTCCCAAGGAAGCATCCTTCAGTAAGAAGTTAACTTTTGTAGGAGTGTGCGGATAAAAAAATATTCCTAGTTCAAGTTTGTCAGGGGTACTGAGTGGTTTATTTCAGATCATACAGTAACTTGTAATATAAAAATTTACCTTGACAATCTTTTAATCATCTTATAGGTCTTGGGGACTGATCAAAAGTATTCTCAAGGGAAAACATGTCTAGCCTTCTCTCAGTGCAGTTAAGCCGGTGGGTTTTGTGTTGCTTTGTTTTAGTTCTCAGGCAAAGAGGCTATTCATTTTTAAGATGTTTCTCGGGATCCTTGAAGACCTTGATGTCATGGGTTCCATCCATGCATATAATGAGCAAAACTGACCAATAAAAAGACTTCACTGCCTTTGAACATGCTGAAAAAGATGCTACATTTTCAAAAGAGACAAGGACAGAATGGTGAGGAGAAAACATAAGCCTGAAAAAAATAAAATGTTTCCAAAGAATATGACCTTAATAGGCTAACAGCCTAGATGGGTACAAAGGTTTTTATAAACACTATTAGTATTCATTTAGTATAGGTAGCAGACAGCAACAAGAATTGGAAAATAACTTGGATGTGATCACTGAAGGGACAGAGGGAGGCAAAAAACATAAGCTTCTTCCTGAGCACAAATCTTAGTGTCACTGGAGAGCACAGTTGGAATGTCCTCCTTTCCTGATTAGCAACCATCTAATCAAGGACACAGAGTGCCTGCCAGGTCTATAGACAAGATCATGCCAAAAAACAGAAGTGTTCAGGCTATGATGTTTTCAACCTCTTGTAAGCACCAGGTTAAGAACAATTTAAAAAGTAATTATTTGGGGTAAATTTCAGGGGGTGGTGAATAGAGTAGTAGTTCTTTTTAAATGAAGAGAAAATCTTCAGAAGTCATTAAATCCAAAACCTTGGAATTTATCTATAGGTAGCTAAGGTAGGAGGGCATAGAGATAAAGCAGGGAAAGTCCCAAATACATATATACAAGTATAATGACAGATTTAAATAGAACAGCTGTTCAAAGAAACACTCCTGTTTTTTTTTCTTCCTCATGATTTTTCTTTTTTTTAATATGAAATTTATTGTCTTATTGGTTTCCATACAATACCCAGTGCTCATCCCAACAGGTGCCCTCCTCAATTTCCATCACCCACCCCCCTCCCTCCCACCCCCCCATCAACCCTCAGTTTATTCTCAGTTTTTAAGAGTCTCTTATGGTTTGCCTCCCTCCCTCTCTAACCTCTTTTTTTTTCCTTCCCCTCCCCATGGTTTTCTGTTAAGTTTCTCAGGATCCACATAAGAGTGAAACCATATGGTATCTGTCTTTCTCTGTATGGCTTATTTCGCTTAGCACAACACACTCCAGTTCCATCCACGTTGCTACAAAAGGCCATATTTCATTCTTTCTCATTGCCATGTAGTATTCCATTGTGTATATAAACCACAATTTCTTTATCCATTCATCAGTTGATGGACATTTAGGCTCTTTCCATAATTTGGCTATTATTGAAAGTGCTGCTCTAAACATTGGGGTACAGGTGCCCCTATGCTTCAGCACTCCTGTATCCCTTGGGTAAATTCCTAGCAGTGCTATTGCTGGGTCGTAGGGTAGATCTATTTTTAATTTTCTGAGGAACCTTCACACTGTTTTCCAGAGTGGCTGCACCAGTTTGCATTCCCACCAACAGTGTAAGAGCGTTCCCGTTTCTCCACATCCCCTCCAGCATCTATAGTCTCCTGATTTGTTCATTTTAGCCACTCTGACTGGTGTGAGGTGGTATCTGAGTGTGGTTTTGATCTGTATTTCCCTGATTAGGAGCGACATTGAGCATCTTCTCATGTGCCTGTTGGCCATCCGGATGTCTTCTTTAGAGAAGTGTCTAAACATGAACACTCTTGTTTTTTAATGTTAGGGACATGTGTTTCTCTTCCTAACGAATAACCATCTATTGTTGAAGGGTTCTAGAGGAAGAAAAAAGAAAATTGGTTGGTTTGGGTCAGTAGGGTGTGAAAAAAATGATCAAACACAGTATTGGGAAGGGGTTGGGTTTGCATTTTGAGTAGTGATGACATTACAAATAAAGCTGTGCTCTTACTATTCAAATAAGGGTGAGAGGGAACAGAATTAAAATGATCTCTCTGAAATGAGGATCTGATGATGTTCCTCTCTGAGATAAAATTGACGAATGTCCAAACTCCTTACCAATTTACCTCAAAACTTTATTCTCAGTTTCATCAGCCTTTCCCTGCATTTTGCGACATTTCTGTCCCAACCCCTACACAAATTAATATATGTGCTGCCAAAGCGAGCACAGCCCCTACACAAATTCATTCTAGATTTCAGCTTCATGGAAACAACATCTTGTCTCAGCACACTGCTGTCCTATGCCCCTATGTTTTGTACACATGGTTCCAAGTGATTTGGAACTCTACCCTCCCGTCATCCAGTTTCTATGTGAACATTTCTACTGCTTTTTAAAGCTTTGCTGGAACTTCCACATACAAAGCTATTCATTCTTTGTGAGGGCAATTGTGTAAACTCTAATACTCATCACACATGTGTTCATTGTTTATGTGCATTTCTGCATCCAAAAGTAGACTTCTTCTCCATGATAAGGATGGTGTCTTACTGATCTTTGGATCTCAGAGGCCCAGTAAAGAAGGCAGTATAGTATAGTAGACAAGAGCAAAGACTCTGGAGTCAGAGAGTTGGCTTCACATCTCTTCTATCCTACTCAGCAATTGTATGACCATTGTCAGGTCCCTTTGAATTCCATTTTTATCGTCTATAGTGATTATCATAATACTCACTTAACTATTATGAATTTCATAATATTTACCAGGTAGGATGAGATAAAATAACATATGTAAAATGCTTAGCACATTGCCATGCACACAGAAGTACTTAGTGAATTGTTGCTATTTTTATTACTACAGTCAATGTTAAGGAAAGAATGTTGCACTATTGTATATTCCTCAGGATTAAGGAGTAAAAAATAAAACATTTATAAGAAAGTCAATGTTCTAGGCTCACTTCTATTGAAGTGAGAATATTGGATTTAAATCAAAAAAGAATTAAAAAGCAAGGTGTGTGAGCTACAGCCCAAACATTTGAAGTGTACAGGAGAAAAATACAAAATAATTTTGTTAGTTACTAATTAAGTGAATTTAAAAATAAGTTTCTTTGCATTTCAACACATGTATTAAAAGGGAATAAGAAGGAGGGGTGCCTGGGTGGCTGGGTCAGTTAAGCGTCCAACTTTTGATTTCAGCTCAGGTTATAATCTCACGGTTAGTGAGATTGAGCCCTATGATGGGTTCTGCACTCACAGTGTGGAGCTTGCTTGGGGTTTTCTCTTTCCCTCTTTCTCTGCCCCTACTCATTCTCCTCTCTCTCTTAAAAAATAATAAATAAGTAAACATTTTTAAAAAGGGAATAGGAAGGAAAATAATATTTATTGATGAATACCTGGTTATAAACATTTTCACACATATCATCTCAGTTAATCCTCTCTGAAAAATATCATACCCATTTAACAGATGGTGCAACAGGCTCAGGAAAGTTATTTCCTCAAGTAGCTTACTTCATGATGTTAGATAGAATCCTGGCCTAAATCTATGAATCATGATCATTTTTTTCATTCATTTGTTCATAGAAACCAATATTTGTAAAGCTCCTGTGTTGCTCTAGATCTTGTAGAGTGAGTGGTCATCAAATCAGACAAGGTCCCTGCCTCCACAGAGCTTACATCTTAGTGGGAGGAGACCAAAAAAAGTGCATAAGAAATAAACAAGATTAATGTCATGAAGAGTGATGACAGAGATGTAACTACCTTAGATTGGATGGTCTGGGAAGGCCTTGCTAATAGGTGGCACTTTGGGTTGAGACCTGAGTAATAAGTAGTCACCTAGAACATTCTAGGAAAAGTAATAAATGCTATGACTCTGAGGCAGAAATAAGCATGTTTAGTTAGAATAGCAGACAGGAAAAAAAAGATGGTGGAAAACCCATGTTCTTCCATTATTTTGTGCCAAAAAGAAACAAGGATCAAGATGGGCAAGAAACCTAGAAAAGAGCTAGCATTGTGACAGAAATGTAAATGGAAGGCATGAATCAAGATGTTATTAAGGGGCACCTGGCTGGCTCAGTTGATTAAGCGAGACTGCACTTACAGTGTGGATTCTCTCTCTCCCTCTCTCTCTGCCCCTCCCCTGCTCATGCTCTCTCTCTCTCTCTCAAAACAAACAAACAAACAAACTTAAAAAAATGTTATTAAAACAGCTCCACCTGGAGGTTGTGGTCCTTAGCCTTGAGGATACAGAAATTATGTTATATAAAGACCTTTAAGGAGACAATTTGGTGACACTTGCTCACAGTAATACTACATAAAGGCTGAAGTCTATAAGCCATCCTATTATATTGCAATGTGAAATATAACTTCCCAGTCCTCCCCCAGTAGATACTTGACTGTAATCATAGAGCTACTATGTTGCTCCTTATTGTCATATTACATGGGATAGCAAATTACTATTATCAGCCTTCTTTGTAAGTAAGGAATCAGAACTAGGAGAGAAAAAGTGATTTGAAGATTTCCTATATCTGTCTCAGATGGTCCATAATAGATACCTGCCATATGGGCAAGAGTGTAACATTTGCTTCCCCCGGCACTCTTTGCTTGTTCAGCATTTAGAAAGTCTTGATTAGTGCTGACTTCTCAAACACTCCTTTTTCTCCTTGTGTTCCCATTGCAAGCCTAGCATTCCTGGAGGCTCAAAGACAACTCTATAATAATTGAAGAGAGAATGAATTAATGTATGACTCCTTCTGATCGATACCCTATTTTCTGTATGTTTTTTCTTTCCTTTGAAATAGTCTTTTTCTGATGAAGAAACTACATCTGTAGTAGCCGTAAAGTGCTTTTGCATTCCTCTGTTCCAGTCCTGTATGTGTTTGTATGTATGATACTCAAGGTGAATACTGAACTAAGAAATTCATACTTGAGAGGAAAACAGAATAGGGAGTCTGGTAAGCATTATGGCCCAGGAAAATTACTGTGCAAAAATAAAGGAAAGACCATTTAAGAAGGATATCATGCTTCTCAGAAGCTCTTTGGGTTTATTTATATATTTTTTCATCTTTACAAGTTGACCTTTTTTATAGATCCTGCTTAAGTTCCCATAAATTTTTCAAAGTAACAGTAGTCTTGAGATGATCTTGGACTTTCAAGTGTCACAGGATGGTCTTTGTGTAATAGAATTACTCATTATTTCCTCAAGTCACCACTCAACTTCTAAATATGTTAAGGCCTATATTCAACTGGAAAGAAATTTAGACTTCTATTCAGCCTAAAAAGACTACATAATAGAAGTAATAATTGGTTTGCAGAAGAATGCTGCCTGGGTTCACCTACTGGAACTTAACCAACTGCATGATGATCAAATACTCCAGGAGTAGTTTCAGTTCTTTATGTATTTTAGATATTAACCCCTTCTTGGATATGCCTTTTGTAAGCATCTTCTCCCATTCAGTAGGATGTCTTTTTGTTTTGTTGATGGTTCTCTTCACTATGAAAAAGCTTTTTATTTTGGTGTAATCCCAGTAGTTCATTTTTGCTTTTATTTCTCCTGCCTGAGGAGACATTTCTAGAAAAAGTTGCTACAACCAATGCCAGAAAAGTTATTGCTTATGTTTTCTAATAGGAGCTTTATGGCTTCATGTCTCACAGTTAGGTCTTTAATCCATTTTGAGTTTTTTTTTTTCTGTGTTATGGTATAAAAAAGTCATCCAGTGTCATTCTCTCACATGTAGCTGTCCAACATTCCCAGCACCATTTATTGAAGGCTGCCTTTTCCTCATTGTGTACTCTTGCCTCCTTTGTTGTAGATCAATAAGCAAGCATTTATTTCTGGGCTCTCTATTCTCTTCCATTGATCTATGTATCTGCTTTTGTGCCAGTACCATACTGTTTTGATTATTATAGCTTAGTAGAAGATCTTGAAATTTGTGATGGTGATACTTCCAGCTTTGTTCTTCTTTCTCAAGATTTCTTTGGCTATTTGTGGTCTTTTGTCATTCCATACAAATTTTAGTATTATTTGTTCTAATCCTCTGAAAAATGCTGTTGGTATTTTGATAGGGATTGCATTGAATCTAGATTGCTTTGGGTGGTATGAGCATTTTAACAATATTAGTTCTTTTCCATAAGCATGGAATATATTCCCATTTGTTGTGTCATTGTCAATTTCTTTCATCAATGTCTTATGGTTTTCAGAGTCTAAATCATTCACCTATTTGGTTAAGTTTATTCCTATCTATTTCATTCTTTCTGGTGCAATTGCAAATGGAACTGTTAGTTTTTCTTTATACAACTCAAAACAAAAAAAAAATCCAATTAAAAATGGGCAGAGGGCCTGAATAGACATTTTTCCAAAAAATACATGCAGATGGCCAACAGACACATGAAAAGATCCTCAACATCATACATTATCAGAGAAATGCAAATCAAAACCACAATGAGATATCACTTTACACCTGTAAGAATGGCTAGAATGAAAAATTTAAGAAATAACAAGTGTTGGTGAGGATGTGGAAAAAAGAAACCCTTGTGTCCTGTGGATAGGAATGTAAATTGGTGCAAAAACCGTGGAAAACCATATGGAGGTTCCACAAAAAATTAAAATAAGAGATGCTATGTGACCCAGTAATCACACTACTGGCTCTTTGCCCAGAGAAAATGAAAGCACTAATTTTAAAAGATAAATGCACTCCTATGTTTTATTGCAGCATTGTTTATAATGACCAAGACATAGAGGTACTCTAAGTGTCCATGAGTGGATGAATGGATAAAGAAGATGTTATACACACACACGCACATGTACACACACACACACACACACACACACACACACACAATGGAATATTACCCAACCATGAAAACAATAGAATCTTGCCATTTGTGATAACATCAATGGACCCAAATGGTATTACGTTAAGGTAAATAAGTCAGAGAAAGATAAAACCCATATGATTTAATTTATGGGTGGAGTCTAAAAAACAAAACAAACATAAAGCAGAATCATATCCATGAATACGGAGAACAAACTGATGGTTTCTAGAAAGGAGATAGGTGGAAGGATGGACAAAGTGGATGAAGAGGAATGGGAGATACAGGCTTCCAGTGATGTGATGAATAAGTCACAGGGGTAAAAGGTATAGCATAGAGAATATAGTCAATGTTATTGTAATAACATTGTATGGTGACACGTAGCAACTACATTTGTGGTGAGCATAGCATAATGTATAGACTTGTCCAGTCACTATGTTGTACACCTGAAACTAATGTAACATTGTGTGTAAACTATACTTCAATTTTAAAAAGTAAGATCGGATGGATGGATGGGTGGATGGATGGATAGATAGATAGATAGATAGATAGATATCTCAGCCATAATAAGGAAGGGAAGCCTGCCATTTGTGACAAGGATGACTTTGAGGACATCATGCTAGGTGAAAGAAATCAGAGAAAGATAAATACTGTATAACCTCACTTATATGTGCAATCTAAAAAAGCCAAACCCATAGAAAAAGAGAGTATAATGGTTGTTTCCAGGGCCTGGGTGGTGGGGGAAATGAAATACTGGCCAAAGTATCCAAACTTTGAGCTATAGGGTGAATAATTTTTAGGGAATCTAATGTACAGCCTGATGACTATAGTTATCAACACTGTATTATATAGTTGAAAGTCGCTATGATAGTAGATCTAAAATGTTCATCACACAAAAATATGGTAATTATGTGAAGTAATGGTGGTGTTAACTAACCTTATTGCGGTAATCTTTCACTATAATACACATATATATGTATCACAGCATCATGTTGTAGTGCAGCATTGGGGAACATAGCTGCCTTCCAAATCGTTTTGTACACCTTAAATTTACACAATGCTATATGTCAAATACATCTCAATAAAGTTGGGAAATAAAGAATTTCAAGATGGCAACAACCAAACATGAAAAAGAAAACCCAAATCCTGTAGGAGTAGACAGTTAGATGAAGCTCCCCCTCAAAACCCTTAAGTCCATTCTCTGATGGAGGATCTGTGCTTTCATCTTACATCTAGACAGAAAACATTTCAGGGAATGTGATGCCTTTTGAGTTCATACTGTGGTCTTGGAAACACAACTGTATTGTGAATGAAACCATGTTGTTCAGGCACTTTAATTCCTAAATTCTCTGTTTCTTAATGGTCACTCCATTTACTGATTTTTTTTAGACTTTGTGGTGGTTACTCACACCCTACAGGGAAATTACTTGGGCCTTTTTATTTTCTCCTTTAATTCAAAATACTTATTTAAAAGAAAACGGACACATATGGTAGCTAAAAATGCCCTGAGACACACTTGTTTTAATGTTATTTTCTTATATTTTGTGAGATTCCTGAATACACTTCAGAGTCCTTACAAGTATATACTTAACATAGTGATTATTTTAATCATTTGGAGATGAAATACTAATTACTCTAGTGAGTTGTGGGTCCTGAGCTGGTGATGGATTATTTCCATGTGTCTCTAATGTCCCATCAAACTAATACCTCAAGATTTCTTGTGCTTTAGAGATTCATGCATTATTTCTATCATTCTGTTCTACAAGTTTCTGTTCATTTTAAAGAATTTTAGTTTCCTCTTTCATATTCTTCAACACATTTTTATCTTCTGACTTCATTCTTTATTAAAATATGATATAGCTATACCTTGTTTTCTAGTCATATTCTTATACAAGTGTGTACGACGTGTTTTTTGAGGTATAAGAAGCAACAGACAACACACACAAACAAAAACACACCCAAAATTCTTTGGTCATCTGGCATTAAATGTCATCCTGACAAATATCTCCTTTAACGGTCCTCTTTGTACGTTTTGAAAAGAGAGACAAAACAATTTCAAGCAGCTATGTAAATATGTCAAGTAAGAATGAAGCTAATATTTATTTGTAGGAACGTTTACCATATTTAGATGCACAAACATTTGACCATTTTTAGTCTGCCTTCAAATTGAATGACAAATTTCTTGCAAAGACCACAGAATAATTATTAAGGGGGAATGTTTTCAGTGGATATGTCTCAAAATGAAAAAGGATATTTGAAGGGCAGTTTAACTCTTGAACAAATATTGAGAATCTTTCAAATAATCTAAGGAAAAAAAATCATCCCTAAACGTAAATCTGTTGGGGAAAAAAAATCCTTTTTTTTTATCATCGTGTAATACTTTAATGTATCTGGGAGAAAGGCAAAATACAATAATTAAATAAAAAAGGGGCAAATTAAAGAATTCCAGTAATATTAGTGTAGAAATGGCTACTTTGGCGGAAGCCAGACAGAACTCTAAGTGGGGTTTTTTTACCATTTTATTTTTTTAATTTACATCCAAACTTGTTATCATATACTGCAACAACGATTTCAGGAGTAGATTCCTTAATGCCCCTTACCCATTTAGCCCATCCCCCCTCCCATAACCCCTCCAGTAATCCTCTGTTTGTTCTCAATATTTAAGAGTCTCTTATGTTTTGTCCCCCTCCCTGTTTTTATGTTATTTTTGCTTCCCTTCCCTTATGTTCATATATAAATGTTTTTGTAATAGACCCATCTGACTGCTTAGCAAAGCACCCTCTAATCTGGCACAAATTTTTGTATCTTGGGCTAACAAGAACCTAAGGAGCTGGAATTTCTCTTGAGCCTGTAAGTAAACACTCTTTGTTCTCATTTGTCTTGAATTATAACTGTTCATGATGGCTTGAGCAATCATAGTGAATAATTTTCCAAGTCCAGGAGGCCCAGTTTCAAAGGACAATACTTAAAATGCATCCATTCATTTGTTTCCTTTTTTTCCTCTTTTGCAAAGCTAAGTTAGTAGCCTTTGGTTGTTTATCTTCATGAAATGAGAATCTCAAATTCAGTCACGTTTACAGATGATGTATTTAGTCTTACGAACATAAGAAACTTGCTTGGTGCCAATAAACCCACCTATTCTTGTATATTTAGGTTTATAAGACTTCCTTCTGAGTTTTTCCAGTGTTCCTCCTTACTATCATTTCGTCAGCCATAGCCATAGAGCATCTATGTGCAAGTATTACCTAAGTTTCCTCAGAGTATATGCACCTTGTTTTATGCTAGGCACTAGTGCCACAAAGATGAGAGACAGCTTTGTCACCCCCAAGGAGCTGCCTGTATAGTGAGAAAGAAAGACGTACAAACATAATGTATAACAAAGTATTAATTGGCAGTAAAATGAAGTTAGATATGAGGTCCTATGAGCACATGGAGGAATTCCAAAGGAATGTCTAAAAGAGAAATGATGTACTAAATTCATTTTAAGTTTGTAATATAAGAACAACAATAGCTGCAATTTATTGAATGCTTACTACATTTCAGACACAGTGATAAGCACCTAATATGATTCATTTTATTTAATCCTGTTAATGACCCAGGAGATTGATATTATCATTTCCTCCATTTACAGATGAGAAAACTTGAACATGAAGAATTTAGGTAAGATTCTCACTGTCGCACAGCTAATTAATCAGTGAAGGCAAAGCTTGGGTCAAAATCTGCCCATTGTCAAGGTCCATTGTCCATTGTCAAGGTGTTGTTTTGTTCTTAATTTTTTGACCTTTTATTTTGAAATAATTTTACTCTTAAAAGAAACATTGGAAGGATAGTGTTCCCATCTATCCTTCTATAGGTTCCCAGTTGTTAATCTTTTATCATATTTGCTTTACCATTCTTTCTAGTCTCTTGATTGATAGATAGATAGATACTTTTATAATTTTTCTTCTGCATCAATCTATAGCAAGTTTTAGGCATAATGCCCTATTATCTCTGCTATAGACTGAATGTGTTTCCCCAAAATTCATATATTAAATAATAACTTCCCGATTGTGTTGGCATTAGGAGCTACCTTTGTAGCTGAATAGGTCATATGAGTAGAGTCCTCAGTAATGGGATTAGTGCCATTATGAAAGAGACCCCAGAAAGCTCTGTGTCCCCTTCTTCCATGTGAGAACACAGCAAGAAGATGGCTGTCTGTGAACCAAGAATCCAGCTTTCACCAGACACCAAAATGTCTGGTACCTTGACTTTGGACTTCCCAGCCTCTAGAACTATGAGAAATACATATTGTTATAGCCACCCACTTTATGGCATTTTTATTATAATAGTTGAGACTAAGGCAATCCCTAGATACTTCAGGGTTTGTTTTCAAGATGACACAGATACTCTCCTATATAATCATATTATAGCTACCAAAATAAGGAAATTAACATTGATATCATACTACCATCTAATCAACAGACCCTATTAAAATTATGCTAATTGTTCCAATAATGTGCTATTTTCTAGTAAAAAAATATTTTCCTCAATCAGTCCAGAATTATGTGTTTCATTTAGTTACCATGTCTTTTTGGTCTCCTTTAATCTGGAACAGTTCCTCAGCCTTTCTTTGTCCTTCATGACTGACATTTTTGAAAAGCACAGGCCAGTTATTTTGAGGACTGTCTTTCAGTTTGGGTTTGTCTGATGTTTCCTCATGATTAAATTCAGGTTGTACATTTTGGGCTAGAATCCCACAAAAGGGATGTTGTGTCCTTCTCAAGTGCATTATATCAGGAGGCCATGATGTCAGGTTGCTTTGTTACTGGTGATGGTAACTTTAATCATTTGGTGAAGGTGATGTCCACCAGTTTTTTCCATTATAAAGTTATTATTTTTCCCTTTATATTTACTAAGTATTTTGTGGGAAGATATAAATATCTTGTTCATGGACACATATTCACCTACTAGTTTTAGTGTGATGGTTCTTGCATGAATTATTACCATTGTGTTACCAAATGGTTATTTTCTGTTTCCATCATTTTGTTTACATTCCTTAGTTGGCATTCTGTAGTAAAGAGCTTTCCCTTTTTCCCTACTCATTTTTATATCTTTTTTATTTTTTAATTTTTAGTTGAAGTATGGTTAACACATAATATATTAGCTTTAGGTGTACAACATAGTATTTGACAATTATAAACATTACAAAATGTTCACCATGATAAATGTAGTCACCAACTGTCACCATACAAAGTTATTACAATATTACTGGCTATATACCCTGTGCTGTACTTTTCATCCCCGTGATGTATTTATCTTATTTGTATTTGTGTGGAATAATGAATTTATATTTTATCAGTTATAATTTGTTGCTATCGTAATTTACTTTGCTGCTCCTTTTGTGCCAGATTTTGGTATCCCCTTCAAGCTTGTTCCCTTGTCCTGTGAACATGTTTCAGTCATTCGCTGAAGATCTCTTTACTTTCTGGCATCACAAAATATCCTACTTTATATTTGGTCACTCACCAGTTCTTATTCTTATGTTTATATAAATCTGGGTAATACAAGTATGTTATTAACCAGAAATCTCTATGAAACTGCCATTTTTACAATGAATACAGTGATAATAGAAACTCAGTAAACTAGCTTCAAGTCACTGTATAATTTCCTAAAATGCCTTCTAAATCCCCCCAAAAGGGATAATTTGGTTCCTAGGGAAGATAAAAGATGAAGAAAAGGAAAAGAACAAAAAATAATCCAAGAAAAGCAATAGAAACAGATTTTTTTTTAGTACCTTCTCTCTATTAGGCACCACGATAAATACTTTCACATGTAACTTCTCATATCCCTGCAACAACTTCTCAGAAAATACAGGTTCAGTGTTTCAGTGACTTTCTCTAACCTACACAGTAAGGCAGAGAACTGGAAATTGAACCCATCTCTATCATATTTTAAGCGAATCTTCCTCTACCCAGTGCTACCTCTGTACAATTTTAATGCTAATTCATATCCTATATTCTATTTTTGCAATTGGCCATCCCTCTACAACTTACATAGTAGCTCTTTATTTACCGATTTCCCAAATACCGGAACACCTTATGCTCAGACAGATGATAGAGACTTTCCTTAGCTCTAAGAACAACCTGTTACAACAAACATCTTTTCTTGAATTAGGATTCACCACCTGCTTTTTAAGTTAGCTTTATTTTCTGAACTATGAGGCACAGTAGTCTAGAACCACTTGACATAGACAGCCTTTATTCAGCAGGCTGTTATTAATGCCTCTTGTAATAGACACTATACTTGGTGTCTCCATTTTTTTAACACTAAAAAATTTGTCGGTGGCGGGGGGGATGCAGTTCACTCATCAGTAGAAAATTTAAGAGCATAAGGAATTTTTATTTCTCTAACAGGGCAGAACTAAAATGTCTGGTTATCTAGCAAAGCACAGTGATAGTTATGGTGTTTATTCTGGGCATGAATTACTTACAGACCAAAACCAAGGCACATCTGCAGATATGTCCTAGCAAGTCAAAACAGTCAGGATTCATTCAGGCAGGGTTAGGTGGAACATTTGGTGAAATGTGAAGAAATACTTCCTAATAGAGCAGTTAGGAATAGAGAGCAGCTAATGTTTACACATTTTAAGCAGAGCCTTCACATGGATTTCCATCTCAAAATAACCGTGTGAAGGAGAGTGGACACATGACCTCATCCTCATTTTACACGTGAGGAATATTGAGGTTCAGAGAGATGAAGTGACTAACTTAAGATCTCACAGCTCATGAACTGGCAATTGATACTCAAATCCTGCCTTATACCACACCACGATTAAAGTCCTACAAATTAGATTTTTTGCTAGAATCCCTCTGGGCTTAATCAAATCAAAGTGAGCAGATGGAAAAGTAAAGGAAATCCATTTCACTTTACTGCTTGAAGCCTCTTAATAAGAGATGGAAGAAGTGATGTGGGATCCTTTATTCTATCGTTTTAGTAAAAATTGTGCCTTGTTTTTTAGTAGACCATAATAGGATGTACAAAATATATTTTTGGCCAAATTAATAGCATTATACCACAGAATTTATTTTGCCTGTGATGATATATAATCAATTTTTCCCCAAGCAGTCTTCTACTATGTGGGTAGCGATAAATATAAACCCCAAAATAAGTAGGAGAGAACTGAAGGGGCATCATGGAATTGGAGAGTTTGCCCACACACACATAAACACACACACACCACCACCATCACCACCACACTAGAGTAAGGTTACTAATTGGCACTTGTGACATAAGAGAATTTATATGAGAATCACTTTATCATATTATGGGAAATATATGCAGGTATTATGGCAATTATATGCAGAACTTATGACCAAAGTCTTAAACTAGATATAATAATCATTATCATGTATTGAATACCTTATTGCATCAAATAGAACACAAGATGTTTTATTGCCATTTTATCATTTATTAAAACTAATCTGTTGGGATGTACTTTTTTATTTCTATTTTTTTAGATGAGTGTGTTGAAGCTCAGATCACACAGCTGATAATTGGGGAAACCAGGGCTAGAATCTCATGATGTTGAATGCCAAAGCCCAGTCCCTTAACAGCTTGGCTGTACCACATGATTAGAATGCTGTAGATCTTATGGTAGACATGAGTCTACTATTAACTTCCAGTCTTTCTTCACACAGGAAGTTAGTGAATTATCTTCAACCAGGCGTGCTTGAGTCTGTCTTTTGGTTACCGTTCATCTTTATGTGTTCCCATTTTCCCTCTCTTTTACTTTCCACAGCATTATTCTGGATATGGCAAAGACCTTCCTTTCACAGTAATCTAGTGTTTAGTTATTCCTTTTCTAATTATTTGGACTTTGCTGCCAACTCCCTCTCTCCTGCTCCTCCACACATGGTTTTCTATTCTCTAGTTTCTCTCTCCTGATGACTTATCTTCATTTTCTGGTCATATTGTTGTGGGTCCTTGGTATACTGTGCTTTCTTTCTATCATTTGTTGTTTAGCACATTATCTGTTTTTTTTTTTTAATGTCATGTTTCATGCAATTGTCTTGTGACATTCTGGCCCATGAAAATTTGTCTTTTCTTCTATGGGCCAGTTCTTAGAACTTATCCACAATTAATCTTCTAGAAAGTTAAGGACTTAGTTATCTTCATCTACTCCATCTATTTTATTTGAGGAGCAATAAAATGGCCACCATACACAGTGGCCACAGGAAGACAATTTCTTTGGATAGGTAGTTCTTTACCCTCTGTAAGAATCACCTGGAAGACTGGTAAAAATGACAAAATGTTGAGCCCACCTCCAGATTTTCTGCTTTCATGGGTCTTGGGTGTGGGGAGGGTAGAATAGGCCTTGAGACTTTGCTTTTCTAACACATTCCCAGATGATGTTATACTATAGGTCCGGAGATCCCACTTTGAAAACCACTCCTTTCAGCAGAAAGGAAAGAAAGAAAACTCATCTACCATGTTCTCCTCTCATTATACTCTTGTTGAGAACGCGCTTGTTTGACAGTTTTTAAAATCATCTACCATATGTCAGCATACTTATAGGTAGTGTTTATAAAAAGATAAAGAAGACTTTACCCATGATTTCAAGGAATTCATGACTTACTAGGAGATATGTATGCACATATGTAAATGAATAAATGCAATAGAGTATGGTAAGGCCTATGATATGGGTAAAACAAGATAAAGTCAGAGGAAAAAGAGATGGTGGTGACTTTTTTCGTTAGAGTTTACATCAGGCTTTATTAAGTGGAAGTAACAGTTAAAAAGCCTTTGGAGGAAATACAAGAGGTACCTTCTAGGCAAATAGAAGTGTGTTCAAAGCCACAGAAATAAAAGGTTTGGGAGCTGGAAGGGATTAGTCGGTTTTGGTATGATTCATTTTTCATGTAGTTATCATTCCAAGTACTCTTATTTTTATTTTTATTTTTTAATATGAAATTTATTGTCAAATTGGTTTCCATACAATACCCAGTGCTCATCCCAACAGGTGCCCTCCTCAATACCCCTCACCCACCCTCCCCTCCCTGCCACCCCCCATCAACCCTCAGTTTGTTCTCAGTTTTTAAGAGTCTCTTATGCTTTGGCTCTCTCCCACTCTAACCTTTTTTTTTTCCTTCCCCTCCCCCATGGGTTTCTGTTAAGTTTCTCAGGATCCACATAAGAGTCAAACCATATGGTATCTGTCTTTCTCTGTATGGCTTATTTCATTTAGCATCACACTCTCCAGTTCCATCCACGTTGCTACACAAGGCCATGTTTCATTCTTTCTCATTGCCACGTAGTATATAAACCACATTTAAACCATTGCCATTGTATATATAAACCACAATTTCTTTACCCATTCATCAGTTGATGGATACTTAGGCTCTTTCCCTAATTTGGCTATTGTTGAAAGTGCTGCTCTAAACATTGGGGTACAGGTGCTCCTATGCCTCAGCACTCCTGTATCCCTTGGGTAAATTGCTAGCGGTGCTATTGCTGGGTCATAGAGTAGATCTATTTTTAATTTTTTGAGGAACCTCCATACTGTTTTCCAGAGCGGCTGCACCAGTTTGCATTCCCACCAACAGTACAAGAGGGTTCCCGTTTCTCCACATCTTCTCCAGTGTCTATAGTCTCCTGATTTGTTCATTTTAGCCACTCTGGTGTGAGGTGGTATCTCATATGATCCTGTCAATTGATGCAGAAAAAGCATTTGACAAAGTTCAGCATTCTTTCTTAATAAAAACTTTCAAGAAAGTCGGGATAGAAGGAACATACTTAAACATCATAAAAGCCATATATGAAAAGCCCACAGCTAATATCGTCCTCAATGGGGAAAAACTGAGACCTTTCCCCCTGAGATCAGGAACATGACAGGTATGTCCACTCTTACTGCTTTTGTTTAACATAGTGTTGGCAGTGCTAGCATCAGCAATCAGACAACAAAAGGAAATCAGAGGCGTCAAAATTGGCAAAGATGAAGTCAAGCTTTCACTTTTTGCAGATAACTCCACCAAAAGTCTGCTAGAACTGATACATGAATTCAGCAAATTCGCAGGATATAAAATCAATGTACAGAAATCAGTTGCACTCTTATACACTAATAAGGAAGCAACAGAAAGACAAATAAAGAAACTGATCCCATTCACAATTGCACCAAGAAGCATAAAATACCTAGGAATAAATCTAACCAAAGATGTAAAAGATCTGTATGCTGAAAACTATAGAAAGCTTATGAAGGAAATTGAAGAAGATACAAAGAAACGGAAAAACATTCTGTGCTCAGGGATTGGTTTTGGTATGATTTAAATGTTTAATGAGGTGGAGACATTAAAAGACATACTGAGGGATATGACAATACATACTAAGATTGGGTCTTGTGTGTGCTCTCACATGCCCTTTTCTTAGGGCTGGGAAGGTAATTTGAGTGTTTCTATCAATCAAGAGCATTATTAGACTTAAGCTTTAGAAGTATCACTGAAGAAGGGATGCCTGGGTGGTTCAGTTGGTAAAGCATCCGACTCTTGGGTTTCAATCCAGGTCATGATATCACAGTTCATGGTTTATGAGTTCAAACTCCACATTGGGCTCTGTGCTGACGGTGTGGAGCCTGCTTGGGATTCTCTCTCTCTCTCTCTCTCTCTCTCTCTCTCTCCCCATCTCTCTATGCCCCTCCCCTGCTTGCACTCTCTCTTTTGCAAAATAAATGCATAAACTTAAAAAAAAAAAGAAGTATCACTGAAGAAGATGGTTGGGACAAAGTAAGAACATGGAGACAAAAAGAAAGCATGGAGACCCTTGAACCAAAAGAGAGACTTACAGACTGGGATACCAAAGATTTTTATACTAAGGAAATTTCCATTTCATTTGGAAATAGTCTACAATCATTTTATTGTAACAATATCATACCTATCTTACACAGTGCACTGAAAAATCCTTGGTCATCTTTGTATTATCAGTAGCTATAGTAGTGCCTGGCTTTTGTAAGAGCTCAAGAGATGTTGACTGAGTGAGTAAACAAATTAATGCAAACCGGTGGATTATTTATTTTCTTTTGAACATGAGTCTCATTCTCTATAAATGGGAAAGAAAAGGATTTATTTCATCCTCCCCAAAATGTGACAAATGAATGGATGAATATTAATAAAGTGATAGGTGCTTATTAAGAAGCAAGTAGAAATGTGGTGGCATTCTGGTGATGAGTTTTATCACACAAGTGATAACCAGTTGAACCTTCCTTTATTTGAAATACAATTTCTGAAATTATCTCCAAATTGCTTTGGTAAAGATAGCTGGACTGAATTAAAAGTGTTATTACAGAAGTCTTTAAATGTCCGTTAATGCTTTTGCGCAAGTAGGCTAATTTGCTGATTTACCCATTCTTATATGAAACCAAGGCACTGCTGGTTCTGTCAGATAATTTTCTCAATTATATCTCTAGGCAATTAAATAAATTGCAAAAAATAGTCCATTGCTTTTGGAAACCCCCATTCTGAGAGGAGTGAAATTCTTACCCAGGAGAGACTAAGTATCGCTCATCCAAAAAGAAAGTTAAAAACTAACTGTTTTTAATCTTACCTACTTACTTTCCTGATCAGTTCTTTCCCTGATACTCTAACATTGGCAAGGCCAAGACATTCTCATACTTCTGTGATTTTACTTCTTCTTTCTAACAGCAATACGAGAATTCAAGGATACAGATTCTAAATACCAAAAAGAAATAATAAAATAAGAAGTACCTTTAGACACATACTAGGGATATTCCTGAACCCAAAAGATCACATCCTAGAACAAGAGGGAAAAAAGTGATTACATAATAAGAAGAATTAGACTTTTATTTTTTTTCCAATAGGGGATGCTATTTGGCAAAGATGAAATAAATGTCTTCAAAAGTGTGAGGGTAAATGATTCTGTACCTTGAATTCTGGACCCATTTAATCATGGGAAATAGATTCTTAAACATGAAAGGATTTGGAAAATATACTAGATGTAATCTTTTCCAGAAAAACAATATGACTGAAAGATATGGTCTAGAAAAACTTTTTTAAAAATCCAAAAAAGAAGAAGACATCACACACAAGAAACAGTGTGAGCAAAGAAACCAACAAAGTCCATCCTTAAGCTGAAACTTATTTTTCTTAGTGGGGGTGCTGTGGGTATTTTGGGTGAGCAACTCCTTGTTTTGTAGACTATCCTGCCGATTATAAAATGCCTAGCATCTGTGGTCCCCAATTTTAAAGAAAGAATTCTGCGAACAGTAGGGACATAATATTTTATAAATGATAAAAAACTGGATCAATAATTTCAGCTTAGGGGGTGGAGGAGTTACACATAATGTTTATTGTGGTACTTTGTTATTGTGAAATTAATATCTCAGTGGAAAAGATGCACTCATTCTCTATTCACAGACTATTTTCAATTTTTTGTACATGCTGTCAGAACATATTTATGAATGTGAGCATATTACATACATATATTCATCTACAGCTTCCTTTTTCCATTTAGTTTATCTAGAGTATATGTCCAAATCAACACAAAAATATGCCTTAAACTTCTTTGTTTTTCTTTTCTGTTTGCTTATGTTTTGTTAAATTTGTATTATAAAAGATGTGCATGTATGTTGAAGGGACGATATTCAAGAGAGCAAAGAACACAAAATGACATGTATCTTTTTCCCCTCCTTCCATTCTTAGTCCCGCTTCTGAAGAAACTGGTAACAAAAGGGGGGATGGGCCAAATTGGTGATGGGCATTAAGGAGGCACTTGTTGGGATGAGCCCTGGGGGTCATATTTAAGATATGAATCACTGGGTTTTACTCCCCAAACCAATGCTACACTGTACGTTAACCTACCTGAACTTAATTTTTTTTTTAAAAAGTACTGCTTTTATCCCTTCAGAGTTTTATCACTTTATTGTAATAGTCCCTGTGTCCCAATTTATCCTCTTTGGAGAACCTCAATCTCCCTCCCTCCCTTTCATAACACATAAGCAGTGTGGCCCTTTTCACCATATCCCCCACCTATATTTCTCTTAAGTTTTTGGTACATTATGGTACCATGTTTTGGTACCTTATGGTACTATATGTTTTTTTTTCATCTTCTGTTAATATAATTATATAAATTAATATTCTAGTATTACATCAACCTTGCAAACCTTGAATAAGTCAGAATTAGTCATACGAAGCCCTTCTTGTCCCCTAGTAGATGGTACCATGAAACTCCATTCCTTTGAATTCACTGGACTTCTGAAATCTGTCTTTAATTTCTGGGAAGTTACTAAGTGTCTTTCCAAATGTTCTCTCCCACAAACCCCTCTCTTCTCCGAGAACTCCAAGTAGAAATATGATAGATCCTTTCATCTGTGCTCCATGCCTTTTAACATATTTTCTTTCAGTTTCCTCTCCTTCAATCATTTCTTCTGATTTATCTTCTTGTTGCCTAATTCTGAATTGAAATTGACTACTACATGAACTTTTTAAAGTTAAAGTTGTATTTTTGTTTTCATTCTTTTCATGTTGAGAAATTCATTTGGTCCTTTTTTCTAAGGCTCTTTGTCATTTTTAATAGTTTCTATATCCTAACTCATACTTTCAGTCTCCTAATTTATTACTCTAAGCATACCAAATACACTTATTTCATCATGCAGGTCCAAAAACTTCAATATCTAAAGTCATGTTTGTTCTGATTCTACTATTTGTTGTTTCTTCTAGCTCTTGCTTGTGATTTCTTATTTCTTTGTGGGATTTTTTTTTATGTTTATTTTTTCTTCTGAGTTAATATTTTCTAGAACTTTAAGGCACGTATTGAAGTTGTGGTCTCCCAGCAACAAATCGTATTTGCTTCTGCCCGGGACCCTCCCCCGGGCCCACTACAGAACATTCACTTTAAAGTGAATATAAGTTTGAGATTTGTTTGGACCAACTGAGTATGGATTTAGGCTCTGTGAAAGATAGCTTGGAATTGTCATTCTCAGGAGGAACATTCTCCATCTTGCAACCTCTGCCCTGCTCACCAGCAAGCTTTGAGTATTACCCCAAATCTCCTGGATTGCTCAATTGGTCTTAGGGAAAGAGGCAAGTAAGCACCCTGCTTACCTCTTGAAGTTCTACTTTCTTTTAATTCTTAAAACCTAGGCAGTATTTTTCATCTTTCCAGCTTATAAATGCGTATAACTTATTTTTTGCTTAGTCAACATTTTATTTGTTGACAGTGTGCGAATTGGTCAAGGCTTCTAGCCTTCCTTGTTCCAGAAAAAAACTGTCTTTTTTGTCAGATAGGGTGGATGGTTATCAAAATTTCTGAGTTCTTACCAGTTTCTTAGTTTTCTGTTTGATACATAATTTTCTAGCTACAAAATTGTATGTTTATTTTCTTTCTCAATGTTGAGGGCCTCGTTGCATGACATGCTAGCTTGTGTCTGTAAAATCTTATTCTTACCTGGTTCCTCTGAATGTCAGCTAACTCTCTCTGTATCTTTCTGTCTCTCTCTCTCACACACACTGTATGACTCTTCACTCTGTCTTAGCAAACATTTATGCTCTTATTTTTCATTGTCCAAGCATCCCAAGAACAAGTCAGATGTAAATTATTTGCATTATTCCTACAATCAGAAAATGCTTTAAAATTTTTTGTTTATTTATTTTTTATAAAGTTTTTTTTATCTTTGTTTATTTTTGAGAGAGAGAGAGAGTGCGAGCAGGGGAGGGGCAGAGAGAGAGAGTGAGACACAGATCTGAAGCAGGCCCCAGGCTCTGAGCTGGTAGCACAGAGCCCGACATGGGGCTCGAACTCACAAACTATGAGATCATGACCTGAGCTGAAGTCATATGCTTAACCGTCTCAGCCACCCAGGTGCCCATAATGTTTATTTATTTTTGAGAGAGAAAGTGTGAGCAGGGAAGAGGCAGAGAGGGAGGGAGACACAGAATCTGAAGCAGGCTTCAGGCTCTGAGCTGTCAGCACAGAGCCCGACACGGGGCTCGAACTCATGAACCACGAGATCATGACCAGAGCTGAAGTCAGACACTCAACCATCTGAGCCACCCAGGTGCCCCCAGAGGGCATTTTTGATTGAGAATATATATTGAGATTAGGGAAACTTCTACTATTTCTCCATTTATTTCTTCTACTCTATAATATTAATTATCAGTGTCTAAAATGCTTATTAGGAGACTATTGGACTTACTGGATTGATCCTTTTGTCTTTTCCTTTGTGTCATATTTTCTTTTTCTGTCCATTGTTTATTCTGAAATATATCCTTATATATGTCAAGGGGCACTTTAAATGGAATAAAATGGATCATCTTTGTGAGTACTTTCATCCACCCCACAGGATTCAAAGTGAGCCTCTTTACTAGGTCCAATATTTGTAATTGATTAAAACACACACATTAAAAAAAGAAGAGGGATCCTTGGAAACCTAGAGATACACCCTAGCTCAACCAGCTGTAAGCGATAGCTTAGGCAAGTGCTATTTTAAATTATAAATTCCTTGAAAAATAAATGCATTTTAGTATCACCATGTTAAAGTCTCCCACTCAATGCAATAATTTAAAAAATAATAGATCTAACTCTTACATAATGAGCACAGGGATAAAAAAAAATTAAGACAATATTATGCAGAGCCAGAGGGTACATCGTAAGATGGAAGTTGAGGAAAGCAAAGAATCATTAGCAGTAGGTGCAGTGAACACTAGTGGAACTAATTGTTTAAGATTATTATATGGAAATTGAGTATTGTAGACTCTTGGCACCCATATGTGACATGACCGTTACTATGGACTACAACATTAAAAATGTATTTTCTGTTGAATACTTTATATATGCTCCAAGCTTGTAAACTCACAGGGCACATAGGCTTCAAATTCTGCTCCTTGGCTTTCTGCTGAGTCCAAATTGTCTTATAACAATTGAGGAAATATAGAGAAGAGTATGTGGTTATATATAATATGAGAGAGGGGTCATTATACTTCCTTTTTTCTTCTATATTTTGGGATATTTGCCTGATTTCTATCTTCTCAGCCACATAATCATATGCCAGAGTCCAAATTATTAAAATTAAATTTAGAATGATTTTTATCATGAGATGCCTGGGTGGCTCAGTTGGTTAGGCGTCCGACTTCTACTCAGGTCATGATCTCACAGTTCGTGAGTTCGAGCTCTGCATTGGGCTCTGTACTGACAGCTCAGAGCCTGGAGCCTGCTTCAGATTCTGTGTCTCCCTCTCTCTCTGCTCCTCCCCTGTTCACACTCTCTCTCAAAAATAAATAAACATTAAAAAAAAAAGAATGATTTTTATCATACTGGAAAAAATCTATTAACTGATATTCCATTGAATTTATACTAATTTATAGAGAATTAAAATTGGTACAGTATCAAAACCAGCCTTTTCTAGCATTACTGTTTTATTTTTTTGCAGTTTTATATGATTTTTTATTTTTTAAATATAATTTATTGCCAAATTGGCTTACATACAACACCCAATACTCATTCCAACACGTGCCCTCCTCAATGCCCATCACCCATTTTCCCCTCTCCCCCACCCCCACATCCACCCTCAGTTTGTTCTCTGTATTTAAGAGTCTCTTGTGGTTTGCCTTCCTCCCTCTGTGTTTGTAACTATTTTTTCCCCTTCCCTTCTGCCATGGACTTCTGTTAAGTTTCTCAAGATCCACATATGAGTGAAAACATATGATATCTGTCCTCTGACTGACTTATTTCACTCAGCATAATACATTGCAGTTCCATCCATGTTGTTGCAAATGGTGGGATTTCATTATTTCTCATTGCCAAGTTGTATTCTATTGTATATATATAAACCACATCTTTAGCCATTCATCCGTTGATAGACATGTAGGCTCTTTCCATAATTTGCCTGCTGTTGAAAGCGCTGCTGTAACATTGGGGTACATGTGCCCCTGTGCATCAGCACTCCTGTATCCCTTGGGTGAATTCCTAGCAGTGCTCTTTCTGGGTCATAGGGTAGTTCTATTTTTAATTTTTTGAGGAACCTCCACACTTCTCCAGAGTGGCTGCATCAGTTTGAATACCCACCAAAAGTGCAAGAGGGTTCCCGTTTCTCCATATCCTCACCAGCATCTATAGTTTCCTGATTTGTTCATTTTAGCCACTCTGACCGGTGTGAGGTGGTATCTCAGCGTGGCTTTGATTCGTATTTCCCTGATGAGGAGTGACGTTGAGCATCTTTTCATGTGTCTGTTGGCCATCTGGATGTCTTCTTTGGAAAAGTATCTATTCATGTCTTCTGCCCATTTCTTCACTGGCTTATTTGTTTTTTGGGTGTTGAATTTGGTAAGTTCTTTATAGATTTTGGATACTAGCCCTTTATCTGATATGTCATTTGCAAATATCTTTTCCCATTCTGTCAGTTGCCTTTTAGTTTTCATTGTTTCCTTTGCAGTGCAGAAGCTTTTTATCTTAATGAGGTCCAAATAGTTCATTTTTGGTTTTAATTTCCTTACCTTTGCAGATGCGTCGAGCAAGAAATTGCTGTGGCTGAGGTCAAAGAGGTTGTTGCCTGCTTTCTCCTCTAGGGTTTTGATGGTTTCCTGTCTCACATTTAGGTCTTGCATCCATTTTGAGTTTATTTTTGCATATGGTGTAAGAAAGTGGTCTAGTTTCATTCTTCTCCATGTTACTGTCCAGTTTTCCCAGCACCATTTGCTAAAGAGACTGTCTTCCATTGGATACTTTTTCCTGCTTTTTCAAAGATTCATTGGCCATACATTTGTGGGTCCAATTCTGGGTTCTGTATTCCATTGGTCTCTGTGTCTGTTTTTGAGCCAGTACCATAATGTCTTGATGATTACAGCTTTGTAGTAGAGGCTAAAGTCTGGGATTGTGATGCCTCCTGCTTTGGTTTTCTTCTTCAATATTACTTTGGCTATTCAGGGTCTTTTGTGGTTCCATACAAATTTTAGGATTGTTTGTTCTAGCTTTGAGAAGAGTGCCAATGCAATTTTGATTGGGACTGCATTGAATGTGTAGATTTCTTTGGGTAGTATTGACATTTTAACAATATTTATTCTTCCAATCCATGAGCATGGAATGTTTTTCCATTTCTTTTTTCTTCTTCAGTTTCCTTCATAAGCTTACTATAGTTTTCAGCATACAGATCTTTTACATCTTTGATTAGATTTATTCCTAGGTATTTTATGGTTCTTGGTGCAATTATAAATGGGATCGATTTCTTGATTTTTCGTTCTGTTGCTTCATTACTGGTGTATAAAAATGCAACTGATTTCTGTACATTGATTTTGTACCCTGCAACTTTGCTGAATTCATGTATCAGTTCTAGGAGTCTTTTGGTGGAGTCTTTTAGGTTTTCTAGGTAGAGTATCATGACGTCTGCGAAGAAAGTTTGACTTCTTTGCCAATTTTGATGCCTTTTATTTCATTTTGTTGTCTGCTGATGCTCAGATTTCCAACACTATGTTAAACAACAGTGGTGAGAGTGGACATCCCTTTCATGTTCCTGGTCTCAGGGGGAAAGCTTTCAGTTTTCCCCATTGAGGATGATATTAGCTGTGGGCTTTTCATATATGGCTTTTATGATGTTTAAGTATGTTCCTTCTATGCCGACTTTCTTGAGCGTTTTTATTAAGAAAGCATGTTGTATTTTCTCCAATGCTTTTTCTGCATCTATTGACACGATCACATAGTTCTTATTGTTTCTTTTATTAATGTGATGTATCACATTGATTGATTTGTGAATATTGAACCAGTCTGCAGTCCAGGAATGAATCCCACTTGATCATGGTGAATAATTCTTTTTATATGTGGTTAAATTCAATTTGCTAGTATCTTGTTGAGAAATTTTACATCCATGTTCATCAGGGATATTGGCCTGTAGTTCTCCTTTTTTATGGGGTCTCTGTCTGGTTTGGAAATCAAGGTAAGAATGATTCTGGGTTTTCCTTCCCTTTCTATTTTTTGGAACAGCTTGAGAAGGATAGGTATTAACTCTGCTTTAAATGTCTGGTAGAGTTCACCTGGGAAGCCATTTGGTCTCGGACTCTTATTTGTTGGGAGATTTTGATAACTGATTCAATTTCTTCACTATTTGTTGGTCTGTTCAAATTTTCTGTTTCTTCCCGTTTGAGTTTTGATTGTGTGGGTGTCTAGGAATTTGTCCATTTCTTCCAGGTTGTCCAGTTTGTTGGCATGTAATTTTTCATAGTATTCTCTGATAATTGCTTGTATTTCTCAGGGATTGGTTATGATTAATCCATTTTCATTCGTGAATTTATCCATTTGGATCCTCTCTGTTTTCTTTTTGAGAAATCTGGCTAGGGGTTTATCAGTTTTGTTTATTTTTTCAAAAAACCAACGCTTAGTTTCATTTATATGTTCTACTGGTTTTTTGGATTCTATATTGTTTATTTCTGCTCTGATCTTTATTATTTCTCTTCTTCTGCTGGCTTTGGGGTTTCTTTGTTGTTCTGCTTCTAGTTCCTTTAGGTGTGTTGTTAGGTTTTCTTTTTGGGATTTTTCTTGTTTCTTGAGATGAGCCTGGATTGCAATCTATTTTCCTCTTAGGACTGCCTTTGCTGCATCCCAAAGGGTTTGGGCTGTTGTGTTTTCATTTTCATTTGTTTCCATATATTTTTAAATTTCTTCTTTAACTGCCTGATTGGCCCCTTTGTTCTTTAGTAGGATGTTCTTAACGTGCATGCAATTGGAGGTTTTCCAAACTTTTTCCTGTGATTGATTTCAAGTTTCATAGCATTGTGATCTGAAAGTGTGTATGGTATTATCTCAATTCTTTTCTATTTATTGAGGGCTGTTTTGTGACCATTATGTGATCTATCTTGGAGAATGTTCCATGTGCACTCGAGAAGAATGTATATTATGTTGCTTTAGGATGAAAAGTTCTAAATATATCTGTCAAGTCCATCTGGTCCAGTGTATCATTCAGGGCCATTGTTTCTTTATTGATTTTCTGCCTAGATGATCTGTCCATTGTTGTAAGTGGAGTGTTAAAGTCCCCTGTAATTACCACATTCTTACCAATAAGATTGCTTATGTTTGTGATTAATTGTTTTATATATTTGGGTGCTTGTGAATTTGGTGCATAGACATTTATAATTGTTAGTACTTTTTTATTTTTAAGATTTCCACCTCTCGTCATACATTACCCATCTCTTCTTATATGTTGTCTAATACTTCCATTAGAGCCCCTAGCATATGATAGAAATCAAAAACACCATACCAGAAATGAAGAATGGTGTTCATGGCCTCACTAGTAGAATAGGCACAGCTTAGGAAAGTACTTTGAGCTTGAGGATATGTGAACAGAAACTTCCAAAACTGAAAAACCAAGAGAAAAAAGGTTGAAAAATGTTAAACCTAATATCCAAAGATCTTTTGGGCAATTGCCAAAGGTGTAACATACAAATGGGCATACCAGAAGAAGAAGGTAGAAAGGAACAGGAGAAATATTTAAAGGAATAATGATGGGGAATTTTCCCAAATTAATGTCAGATGTCAAACCACAGGTCAGGGAAGCTGAGAGAACAAGAAGCATAATCCCCCTCCCCAGAAAAGAAAACAAAAGAGAACAACAAGAAAAACTACATTTAGACATGCTATATTCAAACTACAGAAAAAGCTCTAAAGAAAAAATCCTGAAAGAAACCAGAAGGAAAAAACACTTTACTACAGAGGAACAATGAACTGCATTGGACTTCTTGGAAACCATGGAAGCAAGAAGAGAATGGAATGAAATATGCATTGTGTTGATTTAAAAAAAAAGCCAACACCTACCTAGAATTTGAGCCCTGTAAATTATCTTTCAAAAGAGAAGTAGATAAAGACTTTTTCAGACACACAGGAATTGAGAGAATTGTTGGCAGTGGACCTGCCTTGGAAGAAATGTTTTAAAAAGTTCTTCAGTGAAAAAATAAACGATATAGGTCAGAAACTTGGAACTATACAAATAAAGGAAGAACATTAGGGAAGGAATCAGTGACAGTAAAATATAAACTTTTGTTTTTCTTATTCTTAATTGACTTAACAGATAATAATTTGTTCAGAATTATAATAACAACATGTATTCATCATTTATAGTTTATGGATAAGGAAGATGAATGACAGTAGTAATACAAGATGTAGGAGGGAGGAATTAGGCATACTTTGTTATTGTAAGTTGCTTGCATCATGTATTTATATAATGTTGTTTGAAAGTGGATTTAGAGTAGTTGTAAACGTATATTGCAAACTCACAAACAACCACTAAATAAGTAAAAAAAAAAAACAGAAAAAGTACAGTTGATATGCTAAGACAGGAGAGAAAAGAGAATCCTATAAAATGTGCAATGAAATATAACAGGCAGGAGAAAACAGTTGAAAAAGTATGGGAGCTATTAACCCAACAATATAGCTAATCACATTCAACATCAGTGGCCTAAATTCACCAATTAAAACAGATTTTCAGGATGGATTTTCATAAACAAGACTCAACTATATGTAGTCTACAAGCAACCCACTTTCAAAATAAAGACATATATAGATTAAAAATAAAGGAATGGAGAAAGATGTACTATATTAACACTATTCCAAAGAAAGCCGCAATTACTATATTAGTTTCAGACAGCAACCTTCAATCCAAGAAAAGTTATCAGGGTTAAAGAGGGGCATTATATGATGGTAAAGGGATTGATTCTCTAAAAATACATAATGATCCTTAATCTGCGTGCACCTAACAAAAGAGTATTAATATACCTAAGGCAAAAACTGGTAGAACTGCAAGGAGAAATAGATGGATGCACTATTGTAGATGGAGACTTCAGCATCCCGCTGCCAGTAATGAACAGATTTGGCATGCAGAAGGTCTGTAAGAACATAATTGAACTCAACAGCATTGTCATTCAACTGGATCTAATTGACATCTACAGAATATTTCATCTAATAGCAGAATACGTGTTCTAAAGCTCACATAGAACATCCCTCCTTTCATATTGCTTTCCAGGTGAACACAACCACATCTTTATTAATTAGCTAAGTAAATGCATGTTTTAATAAAGGTCTGTATTTTATTCTCAGAGCACAACTTACAGTGTTTATGGTTTCTGCTATAGTTCTAAAAGCAAAACAAGCTCTTTAAAATAAGATTTCATTAGTTCCCAAAAAGTCTAAGGCTGTTGTTACAGTTTTAATTATCACTTTATTAATTATTTCATTCACCTATTAATACCACTTTATTCCTCCATTCAATTATTCAAAAATTGCTTATAGCATCTACTATATTGCTCCTATTGTGCATTGCCTTCAGTGAATTCTCTACCATTTTATTTTCTTTATTCTGTGACTCAGAGAGCAAGGCACCCAATGACCACCTTGGAAAAGGGAGAATCTTGTGCCTTATTTGCTCCCATCTGGATATCTGATTGTATCTTTCTATTCTTCATTGTATGGCATGTTCAGATTATATTATTATATGTATTTTCTTCAGTGTGGCACATTTTGGTGAAGTAAAGATGAATATAGGACAAAATCACTATTGCTGGCTCTGAGGGAAATATTAAAAATATTTTTCTTGCTAAGGCTTAAGTAATAAAATAGTAGATTTAGGAATGAAAGATATAAAAATCGTAATTCATGCTGTTTTTAGACTGCCACGTCAATGAGGTGTTGCAAACACACATACCTTTCCTTTCCACGTTTACACAATGTGACTGTAGGTGGATGGTGTCTTGGGAAGTCTGAACCCTCTTTTCTGACAGTTGTCACCATGTTCTCAACCCAAGTTACACTTTTCATTGTAGTCCCAGATTTTATTATTACTTTACCCTATTGATTATGAGACAAAAAATGATAGAAGAACTTAGAGAAGTTAAAAACAGAATGAAGTAAGGTTCTCTTATAGGTTTTCTCATTCTTGTGCTTGGAACCAGAAGATTCCGCTTTTCGATATAATTTATCACATCATATATATTCACACCTGACTAGAATGTGTGAAATTGAATGTTAAACGTGGTTGATGTGACCTTGAATATTGCTATTTTCCTTTCTCTCTCACTGTGATTTTTTTTCATATCTCACTTGTTGAATTTTATTGACCTAATTTCCCAATATAGGATATGTCTCACGAAGGGTGAGAAAAACAATCTGAGAGAAATAAAAATAAAGGTAATGTCCAGAGTTACAAGAAGTGCAAACGTAAAGGGCACTGGCAACAAATAACTGCTCGCCATATTGAGCCCCTGCGGGAGATTCCCAGGATGCCCAGAGATGCTATTAGATTCACACTGCCTGACTTTATACCATTCTCTTAGGATTTACAGCAACTGCCAGAAGTCAATTGAAGTTTTTCTGAGCTATTCTCCACCTCCTCCTCTTCCATATTCTTAATGTTCCTAAAATACATTAGAAGTGGTTAATAATAGAATGCAGAATATTTTTCCTTTTAAACCTTGAATGAAATCATCATGTCTGAGCGACTCTTTAGCTTCTATGTGAAGGCAGAGAGACTTTAGTAATCTCTTAAGGACCTTTTGTTCCATTGATTTTACAAAGATTTTTGTTGTTGTTGTTTCAATTTTTTATTTAAATTCTAGTTAACATATAAGCTAATATTAGTTTCAGGAGTAGAATTTAGTGATTCATCATTAACATATGCCACACCCAGCACTCATCACAAGTGCCCTCCTTACCCATGACCCGTATTTTTATCTAAAATGTTACATCCGAGGGCCACCTGGGTGGCTCACTCAGTTGAGCATCTGACTCTTGATTTTTGCTCAGATTATGATCTCACGGTTTGTGAGTTTGAGCCCCATATCAGGCTCTAGCTGACAGCATGGAGCTTGCTTGGGATTCTTTCTCCCTCTGTCTCTGCCCCTCCCCTGCTTGCTCTCTACCTCACTCTCTCAAAATAAATAAATAAACACTTGAAAAAGAAAAAAATCTTTAAAATGTTACATTAGAAAAAAAATAAATTTAGTGAATGAAAGACAGAGCCTAAATTTTTTAAGTATGCAAATCAAAGCAAACCATCATACCAACTATACTGTCAAGAGATGTTCTTGGCTAAAAGAAATGGAAGATTCACACAGGAAGATTATCACAGGTGATAATGGCAGGTAGTGTTGGTGCAGCCACCCCTTGGTTTCATTAAGGACTCGGATTCTTTCTCTTTTTGTGTTTCATCATCTTTGCTGTGTTGGCCTTTGGTCTTCATATGTTGACATCATGATGGCAGTGGAATTTCTACAACTGCAGTGTGAAGTTCGTTATCAATGCAGAAAGAGGGGAAATGGCTTATAATGCCACACGTGTTCCTTTTTATCAGAGAAGTAAATTTTTCCTAGGACAGTCGTGTACAACTCCTTACATCTCATTGATTGAATATGTGTCATGTGATCACTTCTAGCTTCATGAAGGTTGGTAGAGCTGATTCCCCACTAGTTTTTAAATGTTTATTTATTTTTGAGAGGGAGAGAGAGAGAGAGCCAGTGAGTGGGTTGGGACAGAGAGAAAGGGAGACAGAGCATATGAAGCAGGCTCTGTGCTGACAGCAGCGAGCCTGATACAGGGCTCAAACCCACGAACCATGTGACCATGACCTGAGCCAAAGTCAGACACTCAACTGACTGAGCCACCCAGGTGCCCCTGATTCTCTGCTATTTTTTTTATCACTTATGGTCAGAAAAAGAAAGAGGTCAAATGTCAAGATGGCTATTAGGTTAGACAACCGAGTGTCTGCCACACAAACTAAATTTTGGTTTTATGAATCCTGCCTCATGCACCATTATGTGACTGTAGAGGGTAAATTCATGAAAATAGGCATTTGTTGGAGAAAACTTTCTTCAGTGCTTTATCATGATAAAGTATTCTTTCAGTATATAAGTCCTTTAATTGGTTAATAGGGGAAAAATTTACCATGATTTATAAGTGACTTATTACAAATACCAGTTATTGTATTAAAGATAAAAAATAACTTAAATACTGGAAAGATATTTGGAGAAAAATTTTGGAACTGTGTCTTTTTTTAACTTAAAAATCAGTTGCATAAGCTTTAGACCAAATTTCTCACAATACAAAAGACTAATATCATTGGTAAACAGTGTGGTAAATTAAATAGAGATTTGAAAAATTAAATGGATGTCATTGGAATCTCTAATCATTAGATTTCTAATGAGGATGCCTCTGACAAACAATTAATCAAGATTCAACAGTTTAGATGAGTCATTCTCATTCTTTGACTTTGTTACTTCCAGGGCATTTTCTTTTTTAATTGCAGACTGAATATATTTCAAATGATTTTGCTAATAATTACTGATGAGTGAATTGCACAGAATTGTGTAATTTTGTTTCACTTGAATAAGAAAAGTCAAATAGTTGAGCAATTAAATTCATTCCAATCAACTGAGCTTCTAGAAAATTGGCTTGAAATGTCATTGAGGAATCTAATTTAATTTCTACATATTGTATGCTAATATAACTATGGGCCAAGTATTTAGCATCATGGACTATTATTTGAAGTTAGATAAGAGTTTAGAGAACATGTTCTGTCACCCCAAATTGTATGATAGAAGTGAGGTTTAAATCAACTCCCCTAATTCTTCAGATAAAGAATCTTACTTGAGAAAACATTAAGTGACATGATCAAGATAGTTTAACGAGTTAGTTAAATCAGGAGCTAGAACCAAATTGCCTTAACATTTGTGTCAATATGCAATCCTCTAGTTTTATATTTTTCTTTAAAATGATGGTCACAGCATTTTACTTGATACCTGCTTCTTCAGAAAACTGATAGGAATAAAACTCATGGACAAGCCAAAATTTGCAAGTAATATTAATATATGAGAGGCATGGGGTTAAGGGGCCTTCATATTAATGTAGTCCAACAAAGAGTCATTAATCCATGTAGCTAGAAACAAACAAAATATTGGACTTAAAAGAAAAAAAAGCCAAGGCATCTTATCAAAATTAGATAACAGAATAATGCCTCTCCATTGTATTCCTTCTATATCATGTTCTCCAAGAAATCAATTTGAGGAGAAGACAGTGAAAATATTTGTTGCAGCCAAGTGATTGAGTTCTCATGTGGAGAATTGTAAAAGTAGAGAAAGAAAGGAGATTTTCTGTTAATCCCATCTATCTTCTCTTTTATTTGCTGGGGTCAAAGTTTCCTGGCAAAGCTAAAAATAGTTTGCCATTTCCAAATTCAGACACATTGGGAGTTAGGGTTTCAGCATATGAATTTTAGGGAGAGAAAAACATTCAGTCCATAACAAATCCCCTAGGAGCCCCGAGCAACTTAAGAAAGCTTCAGTAACAATGACTCACCTTCATCTGAGTGTTTCCAGATGAAGACTGTATATGGGACTGGAGATAAATTCCAATGAGACTATTTCATCCTTTCATTTATTCATTTCTTTAACACATTAACTGAGCATCTATTGTGTGCCAGATTATTCTAGGCACTAAGAAACAGTGATGAACAAAACCAGTTTTTTTTTTCCTTCATGAAATGTATGATCCAATAGAGGGAAACAGAAAGATAAATAAATATATCCCATATCATGCCAGAGTAATATATTCTATTAATAAACAGAAAGCAGAGTAAAAGTATAGAGAATGATAGAGCCCAGAATTGCTACTTGTCAACGGTAGTCAAATAAATCCTCTCAGGTGACTTTTTATATAGAGGCCTAATAGCTATAGCTTTAGCACCTTCAAATATTAAAACTGAAAAGATAATGATTCCTCCCTCAGATACCTTCATGACACAGAAGGATAAACTGGGATCTAAAACAGGCTGGCAAACATTTTTTGTTAAATAGCCAGGTAGTAAATATTTTCAATTTGCAAGCTGAACAATCTCTGTCATAACTACTCAAGTGTACCGTTGTAGCACAAAAACAGCCATAGATAATAAATAAACAGAGTGTGGCTGTGTTCTAATTTGTCCCTCAGGCTGCAATTTGTCTATCCATAATCTAGAGCCATGAAATGACCCCCATGGTCACACATTTGACAGCTGATGACAGAGGATAGAACAAACATGTTTCTTCTGACATTGAAAAGAACAAAGACATCTTTAGAAGAAATTATTACAGAGAGAGTTAAATAAATAATGATATGTCATGGATGAAAAAAATTTTCCACTTAACTACTGGCACTTGAATTTATTACAGGGCAGGAACTGTCTTCATTTAGGAAAACATGTTGATAAGTAATTTCTGGGAGAAGGTGACATTCTGAGGGTGGAGTTTAGCAGGAAGCAACGAAACAAAAGGGATGGCTCAGTATTCTGCATTAGAAATGAACTAGAAACTAGAGGAAAAGGAGAGGTAGAGAAAGGGAAAGACGGAAGAGCCATTCAACAGAATGAGGTGGTATTCAACTCAGGAAACAACAGATGTTGGAGAGGACGCAGAAAAAGGCAAACACTCTTAACACTGTTGGTGGGAATGGAAACTGGTGCAGCCACTCTGGAAAACAGCATGGAAGTTCCTCAGAAAGTCAAAAATAGAACTACCCTCCAATCCAGCAATTGCGCTACTAGGTATTTATCCAAAGGATACAAAAATGCAGATTCGAAGAGGCACATGCACCCCAATGTTTATAGTAGCACTATCCACAAGAGCCGATTTATGGAAGGAGTCCAAATGTCCATCGACTGATGAATGGGTAAAGAAGATGTGGTATATATATACCATGGGATATTATTTGGCAATCAGAAAGAATGACATCTTGCCATTTGCAACAAGGTGGATGGAACTACAGTGTATTATGCTAAGCAAAATAAGTCAGTCAGAGAAAGACAAATATATAATTTCACTCATGGAATTTAAGAAACACAACAGATGAACATAGGGGAAGGGAAGGAAAAATAAGATAAAAACAGAAAGGGAGGCAAACCATAAGAAATTCTTAAACACAGAAAACAAACTGAGGATTGCTGGAGAAAGGTGGGTAGTGGGATGGGCTAAATAGATGATGGGCATTAAAGAGGGCACCTGTTGGAATGAGCACTGGGTGTTCTGTGTAAGTGACGAATCACTGAGTTCTCCTGAAACCAATACTACACTGTATGTTAGCTAACTTGAAATTAAATAAATTATAAAGAAAGAAAAAGATGTCTGTTCAGTTGTTAATGGGCTGCATTGCTACAATACAAACCTCTTTTGTCCTCAAAAATCAAGTAAACTGAGGCACAAATCAAAGACGTTTTATGAATGGGTTTTTGAGGATGTGTATGGTAGTAGGAGGAATTAAGAAAGGAAGCTAAGTTTTTTGTCTGGGCCAATTCTTTGTGTGTGTGTGTGTGTGTGTGTGTGTGTGTGTGTGGCATTTAATTAAAACCCAATCTTCTATAGCTCACCCATCTGTTTCCTCTATTCCTGTAGTTAAACACCACCAGGGAAAGTCCTGTTAACAGGCCACACTGGTCCAGTTGTAAATGAAGAGCTCTAACCTCCAAGGGGTCCTCAACAGTGTCCACAGACTCTTTGCAACAGCTCTTTCAAACTTTCTCCACACTAACCAAAGCATCAAGCTTTCTCCTCCATCTCTCATTAATCAAGCAATAGCATGGTATTTTAGATGGAAAGAGGAAGTATTACATGGTAACTCCTTTATCTCCCGCCACCCTACCTGACATACTAATCAAGGAGCCTTTAACTTGGGAGTATCCTTCTTCCCCTCTGTGAAAAGGCAGCGCTACCTCTCCCGCTATATAAGCTGCATCCTTCTGCCTCATAAACTGTACAGTATTTTTTTTTATCCTTTATGACTCTTATATTCCAAATTCACTGTGGAAGCGAATCCTTCCCATCATCGCTTAAGTCATTATGATTCAAAAAAAAAAAAAAAAAAAAGCCTTTCACTGCTCCCATGCCACTACCATCCACTGCCCTCTCTCTCTTCTCTTCTTATTACTTAGCTTCTCGGAAAAGTAGTTGGCAAAATTGTCCTCTTTTTTGTCCCCCCTCCACTTCTCAACCTACTCTAATCCAGACTCTTCCCATCACTGTCATCTCACTAAACCCCACTGGAAAATGTAAATTCTTAACTTATTCATGTGCTCCACAGCACTTGATATTGGTAACCACTCTTTTCTTGAAAAACTTTAATCCTTTGACTTCAAAGTCATTACTCTCCCTTTTGGTTTGTTTGTTTTTGTTTTATTTGTTGTTGTGTTGTTTTTTCCCTCTGCTCTCTCATCTCACTGACTGCCTTGTTTGCAGTCTTATATTCTCCTGCTCCCTGGACACCAAATGTTGCAGTTCCTCAAAACTAAAACTGAAGTTCTCTTTCTTCTTCTTCTGTGTTCTCTTACTAAGTGATCTTATTTTCATTCAGGGTTTTAATTAGCACTTATCATCTGGTAACTGCAAATTTTATTTCTACAGAACAGAACTCTTCCTTGGAATTCTAGACGATAACTCCAAATGCTTATTTGACATTTCTTTTTAGATATGTCAGATCCATGTGAAAAATGAAATGTATGATCTCCCTACTTAGTCCACTTATATTGAAGAGTAAATGGTATCACCATTCAACTACTTATTGAAGGAAGAAACTTAGGAATAATCTTTCACTCTTAAACATCAGCCCTCATAGCCAGTTAATCGAAAAGCTGTCAACTTCATCTCCTAAGTATATGTCACATTTCCCTGTCTTTCCACATCTACAGCCACCACTCCAGCCTAAGCTGTCTTCAACCCTCAAGTGAACTACTACAATATCCCACTTTAATTCTTGGCCTCTCCACTCACTAATACTCCAAATTGGGGTAACCATGGGGTTCTTTTGAAATGCAAACCTCATTAGAACACTTATCAGTGACTTTTCATTGTTGTTTGGAAAATGACCACAACCCATAACATGACCTAAAATTTTTATATGATATTGTCACATTTCCCAATATCTTTCACATGACAGCCCCTCCTGATTTGTGTACTTCAGCCACAAGTACCGTCCTTTATGATTTCCTTCCCATCACAGGGCCTTTCCATATGGAACTCCCCATTTGCATCAGATGGTAACTTCCTTATCTCACCATTACACACACACACACACACACACACACACACACACACACCTACCTAAAACACCAATCAAAGAACCTCTAACTTTGGGGTATCCTTCTTTACTTCTGTGAAAAGACAGGGCTGCCTTTCTTCCTGTTGTAGGGTGAATCCTTCCACCTCATGATGTAAACATTTTCTGTTGCTTTTTAAAAATCATTTTTCTATTCCACGCTCTCTTATGGAACTGAATCTTTTACTTTAGGACTTAAGTCATTACTATTAAATCAAACATGAAACTTTCTGACCCTCTCCTTTAGCTTCGTTAACTCCTCCCGTTCTTTTGGATCACATATTAATGGCCTTTTTTTTTTTTCAGGGACACTGTCTCTAACCTCCTATACTAGAAAAAATCTACTTATTATGTGTTTTTGTAAACATACCCTTCTTCATCATAGCACTTATCATTTATAATGTTCTGTTTATTTGTGTGATTATTTAACAAATGTCTCCTTCCCACACCAGCTTATTGGTTCCCCTAAAACCAGCCTAGTGCCTCACATTTAATGTGATATAACACATAATAGGTGCCCAGTAAATTTTTGGTGAATGAATAAGTGGATAAGTGATGCTATGCAGAATACACTAAATAGTAACACACTTTATATAATGCACTGATTCAAAAGAAACAGGACAGTAAAGCCACAGGTGACCCTAAGAGTATAAGCTCACTGAAAATATACAGAAGTTCAGATAATGGCATTGAACTTTCTACAAGACATGAATTTGACAGGTAAACGAACTTCTCTAGGCTATAACTGACATCTGGATTGCTGCAAAATTTATGCAATATGTCACAAGTGTAATTCCAATGGGGAATTGAGAAATTCTGAAACCATTCTTAACTTGGTGAGGATACATAGGACTAGTTTTGGGGAATAAAATGGGATTTAGACTCATCTCCACAGTTGTAAAACAAGGTTTCACCTGCCAAATGATTCTACAATTTTGTGAATTTTTAACAATGTTCACCTCATTTCTGATATTGCATAAGAGTAGCTTCAATAAGAGTTTTAAGTATGTCTTATTAAAAAATAAAAAGTTAATTAGTCTGTATCCTGAAGTAAAGTCCAAATACAATTTTCACTGGAGTTATCTCACAAAGGCACATTACACCTGCTACATTAAGAGCCAGCCATGCTGATTGTAGCCTACTTAAACAGGTTTCAATACCTTTTTTGGCTGGGAGGGATCATTGTAGTCGTGAAGTATGTCATATTTTACATATTTTACATATTTCATGCCTTGGGTTTTATAAGTATTAAAGCTATGATTCCCAGGTATTAACCCAAGTCCTTCATCAATTCTCTGGCAGGCATTCAGTGCTCCATGACTTGGTTCCCCCACTTCATAATCTTCTTTTTTGACTCAAATTGTTCACAGCTGTGATCAAATATTGGCCTAGCTCCTAAGAAGGAGGGGCATACAAGAGTTATTATTGGGCAAATAATAGAAGCTGTCACACAACCAGTGTTTAGTTAGAAAAAGTTTGCAAACGTAGAAAATGCTGGTTGTTGGGCTAGTGAAAGAGTCTCACTGGGAAGGGAGTTCTATTATTTAGATTTGTATAGCGTTTGTGCTCAAGAATATGGTGTTGGGAATCATACCACTTGAGATGTGAATCACTTTTAGAAGGTATACAACTACCTCATGAATGAATCCTTCAGGGAAATTTCTAAGTAGACAAAGTTGAGGAGGGGTGACAAGCAAAACAATTCTTCCATAAAACTAATGTTCCAATTTATAAGAGCCTTTGAAACAATATATATATATATATATATATATATATATATATATATATATATATATATATTTGTCTATCTTGGTTTTTGATAATTAATCTTTAGATACAAAGGTAAACATTGTTCTGCCTCCTGCTAACTTTATTTCCTCAGTATGAAGAAAAGTATCAAGGTAGAATAATCTGTTAATAGATTAGATTCAAGATAACTTAGAACTTATTCCTAAACTGCATTTTATTTGAAACTTGATGGCATAATAAATTAATGAACATTTCAGATCTCTGAGTCCCAGGTAATTTTCCCTTGTTCATATAGCTAATATTGGCAAATCTAGGGTTCAAACTCAAGTCAGTGGACTCTGGAACTCAAGGTTTTTTTTATTGAAGTATAGTTGACATACAGAGAACTAAAGTTTTTAAACAGCTTCTCTGTCACCCTCTTATTTTGTTTTATATATTGGCAGGAGTTAAATATTATTTCAGCAAAAATAAAACACAAATCATCAGTAAGGTTGCAAACACCACAATAAAGTATCTCCTTACTCTACATAAGGCCAACTATTTATGAAATTATTTAGTTACTAAAGGAGAACTTTATACAATCCCAGAGTCACTTTTCAGAACTTCATTTTTTTAATATGAAATTTATTGTCAAATTGGTTTCCATACAACACCCAGTGCTCATCCCAACAGGTGCCCTCCTTAAATTCCACTGATTGTCATTTTGCGTCAAAGGCCCATTAGTTTCATCTAGTAGGAGGATACAAGTCCTATGTTTGCAAGGATGTGGAGAAGCAGGCATTTTCATCCAGATTTGGAGAGAGTATCCTAACATTCTCAATAGGCATTTAAGAATAAAATCAATTCTGTCTTATTATACACAAAATTGGCTTTTTTTCATTAAGAAATATTTATAGAATACATTCTTAAAGTTTTTGCATTCAACATAATCTCTAAGATTGCGTTGGTTTTATAAGTGATGTTGTTCAGCCTGGGTAGTTAACATGAACCAACACGTTTTTACTCAAAGAAGCTTCTACACTCACTAAGGCTAGGTGTTGGTACAGAAATCTCTTGAGAGCAGAATGGTTTTATTAATGCCATTGGAAAAACTGACTTTGGGAATTTTAAGTGGATTTCTGAAATTATTTTCCCAGAAACTGGAAGCTTACAAAGAAGGGGCTAATGTTATGCAATCTGTCTTAAAGCACGGGTCCAGATCACATGATTTCTTTGAAATTCTTTTTCTGGAAAAAAAAAAAGAAAAAATCTTTTTCTGAAATATAGACTGGGGTCACACTAAATACTCAGAAAAAAATTCCTAGCTGTAAGATAACAACAAAATTGGATAAGTTATATATTTTTAAATGTTTGAAAGTTTGTGAATGAGTCTAAAAGAAAGAAAGGGGAATCGTTGGTAGTCAAAATAAAATAGTAACTCCAGAGATGTAAGCAAGCTCTCAAACCAGTGCTTACCTTAAAACTTCAGGCATATGGGGGGGAGAGGATGGTGGCGTAGTGGGTTGCTGGGTTCACCTTGTCCTGCTGATCACTTAGATTCCACCCACATCTGCCTAAATAACCCAGAAAACCACCAGAAGACTAGCAGAACAGACTCTCTGGAGCCAGCCGTAGACAAAAGGCCCACGGAAGAGGATAGGAAGGCTCAGAGGCAGTACTTGCTACACGGACTGGCAGGAGGGAGCTGTGGCAGTGGAGGGGCAGCCCGTTTGGCAAGACAGAACCCGGAGTCTGACTTGCACAAGCAGAAGGGCCGGACTGCGTGAGTTCTGGAAGCCAGCGGGACTTAACATCTGGAATGTTGTAAGTCAACAGCTCTGCTCAGAGAGCAGGAGGGCTAGAGGACACCAGGAGGGAGAATGTTGAGCCTCAGAAGACAGAGCTCAGCTCGGTGGGGGAACAAAGGCTCTGACAAGCGCCATCTTCCTCTCCCATCCCCCAGCCAAAATTCCAAAGGGAAGCAGTTCCCTTCACCGAACCTGCTCGCACCACGCAAACGCCCAATGCTGTGCTTCTGTGGATCCATCCCTCCCACGGGCCTGCCTCCTCCCATGCGGCAGGGCCCCTCCCACAGGGGACCACCAACTGCAAAGCAAGCTAAGCCTACCCCTCCCGCCCCTGTGCACCTTGCGGATCCACCCCGGCTTGGCCAGATGCCATGGAAGCAGCACCACAAGCCTGGCATTGTGCAAGCAGCCCAGACAGGGGCCACACCACTCCAAAGTGAGTCCTGCCCCTGGGAGAGGGGAAGAAAAGGTACACACCAGTCTGACTGTGGGCCCAGCGGTGGGCTGGGGGCAGACATCCAGTCTGACTGCGGCCCTCCCACCAACGCAAGTTACTCCAGACAGCACAGGAGAAGTGCCCTGCAGTTTGGAGCTACCGCAGGGACTACCCAAAATGACAAAACGGAAGAATTCTCCTCAAAAGAAACTCCAGGAAGTAGCGACAGCTAACGAATTGATCAAAAATGAGTTAAGCAATATAACAGAACAAGAATTGAGAATAGTAGTCATAAAATTAATTGCTGGGCTTGAAAAAAGCACAGAGGACAGCGGAGAATCTATTGCTACAGAGATGAAAGGACTAAGAAATAGTCATGAGGAACTAAAAAATGCTATAAATGAGGTGAAAAATAAAATGGAGGTGGCCATACAATGGACTGAAGAGGCAGAGGGGAGAATAGGTGAATTAGAAGATAAAATTATGGAAAAAGAGGAAGCTGAGAAAAAGAGAGAAAAATCCAGGAGTATGAGGGGAGAATTAGAGAACTAAGTGATGTAATCAAACAACACAATATCCATATCATAGAAATTCCAGAAGAAGGAGAGAGAAAAGGGCTGAAGGTGTACTTGAAAAAAGCATAGCTGAGAACTTCCCTGATCTGGGGAAGGAAACAGGCATAAGAGGCACAGAGAACTCCCTTCAGATGTAACTTAAATCGATCTTCTGCACGACATATCATAGTGAAACTGGCAAAATACAAGGATAAAGAGAGAGTTCTGAAAGCAGCTAGGGATAAACAGGCTCTAACTTACAAAGGTAGACACATAAGAAAGAATAGTGGCAGACCTATCTACTGAAACTTGGCAGGCCAGAAAGGAATGGCAGGAAATCTTCAATGTGATGAACAGAAAAAAATATGCAGCCGAGAATCCTTTATCCAGCAAGTCTGTCATTCAGAATAGAAGGAGAGATAAAGGTCTTCCCAAACAAACAAAAACTGAAGGAATACATCACCACTAAACCAGCCCTACAAGAGATCCTAAGGGGGATTCTGTGAGTGAAATGTTGCAAGGACCACAAAGTACCAGAGACATCACTGCAAGCATGAAACCTACAGACATCACAATGACTCTAAACCCATATCTTTTCATAATAACACTGAATGTAAATGTATTAAATGCACCAACTAAAAGACATAGGGTATCAGAATGGATAAAAAAACAAGACCCATCTATTTGCTGTCTACAAGAGACTCATTTTAGACCTGAAGACACCTTCAGATTGAAAGTGAGGGGATGGAGAACTATCTATCATGCTACTGGAAGTCAAAAGAAAGCTGGAGTAGCCATACTTATTTCAGACAAACTAGACTTTAAATTAAAGGCTGTAACAAGAGATGAAGAAGGGCATTATATAATAATTACAGGGTCTATCCATCAGGAAGAGCTAACAATTATAAATGTCTATGCTCCGAATACGAGAGCCCCCAAATATACAAAACAATTCATCACAAACATAAGCAACCTTATTGATAAGAATGTGGTAATTTCAGGGAACCTTAATACCCCACTTACAACAATGGATAGAACATCTAGACATAGAATCAATAAAGAAACAAGGGCCCTGAATGATACATTGGATCAGATAGACTTGATAGATGTATTTAGAACTCTGTATCCCAAAGCAACAGAATATACTTTCTTCTCAAGTGCACATGGAACATTCTCCAAGATAGATCATATACTGGGTCACAAAACAGCCCTTCATAAGTATAAAAGAATTGAGATGATACCATGCACACTTTCAGACCACAGTGCTATGAAGCTTGAAATCAACCACAGGAAAAAGTCTGGAAAACCTCCAAAAGCATGGATGTTGAAGAACACCCCACTAAAGAAAGAATGGGTCAACCAGGCAATTAGAGAAGAAATTTAAAAATATATGGAAACAAATGAAAATGAAAATACAACAATCGAAATGCTTTGGGAGGCAGCGAAGGCAGTCCTGAGAAGAAAATACATCGCAATCCAGGCCTATCTCAAGAAACAAGAAAAATCCAAAATACAAAATCTAGCAGCACACCTAAAGGAACTAGAAGCAGAACAGCAAAGACACCCCAAACCTAGCAGAAGAAAAGAAATAATAAAGATCAGAGGAGAAATAAACAATATACAATCTTAAAAAATTGTAGAGCAAGGGCGTCTGGGTCGCTCAGTCGGTTAAGCGTCCGACTTCAGCTCAGGTCACGATCTCACAGTCTGTGAGTTCGAGCCCCACATCAGGCTCTGTGCTGACAGCTCAGAGCCTGGAGCCTGCTTCGGATTCGGTGTCTCCCTCTCTCTCTGCCCCTCCCCTGCTCATGCTCTGTCTCTGTCTGTCTCAAAAATAAATAAACATTAAAAAAATTAAAAAAAATTGTAGAGCAGATCAATGAAACTAAGAGTTGGTTTTTTGAAAAAATAAACAAAATTGATAAATCTCTAGCCAGGCTTCTCAAAAAGTAAAGGGAGATGACACAAATAGATAAAATCATGAATGAAAATGGAATTATTACAACCCATCCCTCAGAAATACAACCAATTATCAGGGAATACTATAAAAAATTATATGCCAACAAACTGGACAACCTGGAAGGAATGGACAAATTCCTAAGCACCCACACACGTCCAAAACTCAAACAGGAAGAAATAGAAAACTTGAACAGACCCATAACCAGCAAAGAAATTGAATCAGTTATCAAAAATCTCCCAACAAATAAGAGTCCAGGACCAGATGGCTTCCCTGGGGAATTCTACCAGACATTTAAAGCAGAGATAATACCTATCCTTCTCAAGCTGTTCCAAAAAACAGAAAGGGAAGGAAAACTTCCAGACTCATTCTATGAAGCCAGCATTATTTTGATTCCCAAACCAGACAGAGACCCAACAAAAAAAACAGAACTACAGGCCAATATCTCTGATGAATATGGATGCAAAATTCTCGACAAGATACCAGCAAATCGAATTCAACAGCATATATAAAGAATTATTCACCATGATCAAGTGGGATTCATTCCTGGGCTGCAGGGCTGGTTCAACATTTGCAAATCAATCAATGTGATACATCACATTAATGAAAGAAAAGATAAGAACCATATGATCCTGTCAATCGATGCAGAAAAAGCATTTCGCAAAATTCAGCACCCTTTCTTAATAAAAACCCTTGAGAAAGTCGTGATAGAAGGAACATACTTAAACATCATCAAAGCCATTTATGAAAAGCCCACAGCTAATATCATCCTCAATGGGGAAAAGCTGAGAGCTTTCCCCCTGAGATCAGGAACACAACAGGGATGTCCACTCTCACCTCTGTTGTTTGATGTAGTGTTGAAAGTTCTGGTATCAGCAAGAAGACAACAAAAGGAAATCAAAGGCATCAAAATTGCCAATGATGAAGTCAAGCTTTCACTTTTTGCAGATGACATGATATTATACATGGAAAACCCGATAGACTCCACCAAAAGTCTGCTAGAACTGATACATGAATTCAGCAAGGTCACATGATACAAAATCAATGTACAGAAATCAGTTGCATTCTTATACACTAATAGTGAAGCAACAGAAAGACAAATAAAGAAACGGATCCCATTCACAATTGCACCAAGAAGCATAAAATACCTAGGAATAAACCTAATCAAAGATGTAAAAGATCTGTATGCTGAAAACTATAGAAAGCTTATGAAGGAAATTGAAGAAGATATAAAGAAATGGAAATACATTCCATGCTCATGGATTGGAAGAATAAATATTGTTAAAACGTCAATACTACCCAAAGCAATTTACACATCCAATGCAATCTCAATCAAATGGCACCAGCATTCTTCTCAAAGCTAGAACAAGCAATCCTAAAGTTTGTATGGAACCACAAAAGACTCCAAATATCCAAAGTAGTATTGAAGAAGACCAAAGCAGGAGGCATCACAATCCCATACTTTAGCCTCTAGTACAAAGCTGTAATCATCAAGACAGCATGGTTTTGGCACAAAAACAGACACATAGACCAATGGAATAGAATAGAGACTCCAGAATTGGACCCACCATTGTATGGCCAACTAATCTTTGACAAAGCAGGAAAGAATATCCAATGGAAAAAAGTCTCTTTAACAAATGGTGCTGGGAGAACTGGACAGCAAATTGCAGAAGAATTAAACTAGACCACTTTCTTACACCATTCACAAAAATATACTCAAAATGGATAAAGGACCTGAATGTGAGACACGAAACCATCAAAACCCTAGAGGAGAAAGTAGGCAACAACCTCTCTGACCTCAGCCACAGCAATTTCTTATATGACACATCTCCAAAGGCAAGGGAATTGAAAGCAAAAATTAACTATTGGGACCTCATGAAGGTAAAAAGCTTCTGCACTGCAAAGAAAACAGTCAACAAAACTAAAAGGCAACCGATGGAATGGGAAAAGATATTTGCAAATGACATATCAGACAAAGGACTAGTATCCAAAATCTATAAAGAGCTCACCAAACTCCACACCCAAAAAACAAATAATCCAGTGAAGAAATGGGCAGAAAACATGAAAAGACACTTCTCTAAAGAAGACATCCAAATGGCCAACAGGCACATGAAAAGGTGCTCAACGTCACTCCTAATCAGGGAAATGCAAATCAAATCCACACTGAGATACCACCTCACGCCAGTCAGAGTGGCTAAAATGAACAAATCAGGAGACTATAGTTGCTGGCAAGTCTGTGGAGAAACGGGAACCCTCTTGCACTGTTGGTGGGAATGCAAACTGGTGCAGACTCTCTGGAAAACAGTGTGGAGGTTCCTCCAAAACTTAAAAATAGATCTACCCTATGACCCAGCAATAGCACTGCTAGGAATTTACCCAAGGGATACAGGAGTGCTGATGCATAGGGGCACTTGTACCCCAATGTTTATAGCAGCACTTTCAACAATAGCCAAATTATGGAAAGAGCCTAAATGCCCATCAACTGATGAATGGATCAAGAAATTGTGGTTTATATACACAATGGAATACTACTTGACAATGAGAAAGAATGAAATCTGGCCTTTTGTAGCAACGTGGATAGAACTGGAGAGTGTTATGCTAAGTGAAATAAGTCACACAGAGAAAGATACCGTATGTTTTCACTCTTATGTGGATTCTGACAGACGTAACAGAAGACCATGGGGGAGGGGAAGGAAAAAAAAAGGGAGGGAGGCAAACCATAAGAGACTCTTAAAAACAGAACAAACTGAGGGTTGATGGGGGGTGAGAGGGAGGGGTTAGTGGGTGATGGGCATTGAGGAGGGCACCTGTTGGGATGAGCCCTGGGTGTTGTATGAAAACTAATTGGACAATAAATTTCATATTAAAAAAATGAAAAAAAGAAAAAAGAAATGCTATGCCATTGTTATTTATTATTATTATTTTCTGTGTACTTTGATTTTAATTTTTATTTTGACTTTGATCCAAGATTTAATAAAAAGTGTTTTCTTCTTTAAAAAAAAATCTTCAAGCATATGAGAAGCAGGAGGTAAAGCTGAAGATCCATGGAATGTTTGGAATCAGATTGGAAGTTGTTGAATATATTTAGGATCCCAGTGTTATACCCTTACCAAAAAGATTTTTAAAATATGCATCATAAGATAAAACAGCAAGGAAATTTTCCTGTCTCTAAACCTTGGATCTGGGTGGTGGGTGGGGCAGGCAGGGTGGTAGAGAATTTCCTCTAAGGTGTGTTCAGGGCCTTAATTTCTGTTTTCTAGATTGTACAAAAATCCTTAAGCCAAGGAATTATATTAGTGTTGTCATCAGTGGTGATTTTTGCAGATGCCTGGCATAAAAAAATAGAAATTATCCATTGAAGAATACAACTTCTACTCAGTTCTTCAAGTATTCCCATAGAAAATGTGGTGTAGTAAGCATTCTGTGTTTGGGCCCTTCTAATAGGTATATCGTGGAATCTCGTTTTCATTTGCATTTTCCTCATGACATATGCTTATTTGCCACCTGTACATCTTTGGTGAGGTATTTATTAAAGTCTTTGATCCATTTTGTAATTGGGTTGTTTGCTTTCTTATTGTTGAGCTTTAAGAATTCTTTGTATATTTTGGATAACAGTTCTTTAATCACCTACGTTTTCTGCAAATATTTTCTCCCAGTCTGTGGCCTTGTTATTCTCATGCCACTGTCTTCTGCAGAGATGAAAATTTTAATTTTAGTGACATCCAGTTTATCATTTCCTTCTTTCATGGATTGTGCCTTTGGTGTTTTATCTAAAAAGCGATCACCAAACCTAGGGTCATCTTACTTTGTTGTCTTCTTGGAGTTTTATAGTTTTGCATTTTATTTAGGTCTATATCTATTTTGAGTTCATTTTTATGAAGGTTGACATATGTTAATAGTCTAGCTTCTTTTTTTCATGCAGATGTCCAGTTGTTTCAGCACCATTGTTTGAAAAGACTATCTTTGCTCTATTGTATTGCCTTTACTCATTTTTCTGGGTCTGTTTATGAGCTCTCAATTCTGTTCCATTAATCCATTTGTTCTTCAGTCCCAGTCTTGAAGTTGAGTAGTGTCAATCCTCCAACTTTGTTTTTATTCAATGATGTATTATTTATTCTGATTTTTTACCTCTCCATATAAAATTTAGAATTAGTTTGTCAGTATACACAAAATAACTTGTTGGGATTTTTATAGGGATAACATTGAACATGTGGATGAAATTGATAAAAACTGGCATCTTGACAATACTGAGTCTTCCTATTAATGAACATAGACTGTCTCTCTGCTTATTTAGTTTTATTTCTGTCACTGAAGTGTTGTATTTTTTCTTATATGGATTTTTGACATATTTTGTCATATTTAAAACTGTTTCATTTTTGAGTGTTAATATAAATGATAGTGTGTTTTTAATTTCAAACTCTACCTATTCATTGTTGATGTATCGGAAAGGGACTGACTTTTGTATATTAACCTGCATCCTTGCTATAATCACTTATTAGTTCCAGGTTTCTTTTAATTTGGTCCTTTCAGATTTTCTACATAGACAATTATGTCATCTATGAACAAAGACAGTTTTACTTTTTCCTTCCCAATAAGTGTACAGTTTTATTTCCTCTTCTTGTCTTATTTCAAGGCAAGAAATACTTAGCTAGCATTTCCATTATATTGTTAAAAATGAATGGTAAGAGGGAACATCTCTGTCTTCTTCCTGATCTTATAGGGAAAATTTCTAATTTCTCACCAATCATTATGATATTAACTGTAGATTTTTTTGTATATATGCTTTATCAAATTGAGGAAGTTCCTGTTGTTAACGTACTGAGAATTTTTATCATGAATGGGTGTTGGATATTTTCAAATGATTTATCTCCATTTTTTTATATGATTGTGTGATTTTTCTTCTGTAGTCTATTCATGCAATGGATTACATTCATTAATTTTCAAATGTTGAACCAGCTTTACATACCGGGGATAAATCTCATTTGGTCATTCCATATAATTCTTTTTATACATTGTTGGATTCAAGTTGGTAATATTTAGTTGAAGACATTTTCATTTATGTTCATGAGACATATTTGTCTTTAGTTTTCCTTTTTTAATGTTTAGTTTATTTTTGAGAGAGAGAGAGAGAGAGAGAGCGTGCACAGGCACAGGCACACGCACACATGACCTGGGGAGGGGCAGAGAGAGGAGGACAAAGAATCTGAAGGGACTCCATGCTGACAGCAGAGCCCCATGCAGGGCTCGAACTCAGGAACTGTGAGATCATGACCTGAGCCGAAGTCAGAGGCTTAACGGACTGAACCACCCAGGCAACCCAGTTTTCTTATAACGCCTTTGTCTATTTGGGGTATTAGGGCAATACTGGCCTCATAGAATGAGTTAGAAGTATTCCTTCTGCTTCTACCGTCTGAAAGAAAACTGGTATAATTTCTTCCTTAATTTGGTAGAACTCACCAGTGAACTCATCTGGACCTTCTGCTTTCTGTATGGGAAGGTTATTAATTATTGATTCAATTTCTTTAATAAATACAGGCCTATTCAGATTGTCTGTTTCTTCATGTGTGAGTTTTGGCACATTGTGTCTTTCAAGGAGTCGTCTTTTATTTCATCTAGGTAATCAGATTTGTGGGCATAGAGTTCTTCATAATTTTCCTTTATTGTTCTTTTACTGTCTATGGAATCTTTAGCGGTGTCCTGTATTTTCGGTATTAGTAATTTGTTCCCTCTCTTTTTCTTAGTTAGCCTGCCTTAAGGTTTATCATTTCTATTAATCTTTTCAAGGAACCAACTTTTGGTTTGTTAATTTTTTCCTATTGATTTCCTATTTTCACTTTCATTGGTTTCAGCTCTAATTATTTTTTTTCTTTTCTTCTGCTTACTTTGGATTTAATTTGCTCATCTTTTTCTAGTTTCCTAAGATGATTGATTTTAGATGTTTCTTCTTTTCTGATATTTGCATCAAAGCTAAAAATTTCCTTCTAAGCACTGCTTTCACTACATCTCACAAATATTGATAAGTTGTGTTTTTATTTTCATTTAGTTCAAAATATTTTTAAATTTCTCCTGAGATTTCTTCTTTGACCCTGTATTATTTAGAAGTGTGTTGCTTAATCTCCAAGTATTTGGGGATTTTCCAGTTATCTTTCTGTTATTGATTTCTATTTTAATCCTTTGGTGATCTGAGAGCATATATTGTGTGCAGTGTGCCATTGTTGGATGAAGTCAGCTGTAGTTCTCATTTAGATCCAGTTCCTTGGTAGTGCTGTTGAGTTTAACTATATCCTCACTGATTTTCTGCCTGTTGAGTCTGTCCAATTTCCGATAGAAGGGTGTTGAACTCCCTAACTATAATAGTGGATTCACCTATTTCTCATTACAGTTCTCTCAGTTTTTGACTCACATATTCTGATGTTCTGTTCTTAGACGCACGCAAATTGAGGATTATTGTGTCTTCTTGGAAAAATGAACTCTTTATCATTATGTAGTGGCTCTATTTATCTCTTCTATCTTTCCTTGCTTTGAAGTCTGCTCTGTCTGAAATTAATAAAGCTACCCCAGCTTTTTTTTTTTTTTTTTTTTTGGTGTTGACATGGTACGTTTTTATTTATCCCTTTACTTTTATTCTATATATGTCTTTATATTTAAAGTGGGTTTCTTATGGGCAAAATAGAGGTAGGTCTTCTTTTTTTTATTTTTGAGCCACCATGAAAATCTCTGTCTTTGTTTATTTTTTAAATATAATTTATTATCACGTTGACTAACATGCAGTGTATACAGTGTGCTCTTAGTTTTGGGGATAGATTCCCATGATTCATCACTTATATACAACACCCAGTGTTCATCCCAACAAGTGCCCTCCTCACTGCCCATCACCCATTTTCCCCGCTCCCCTGACTCCCCCCTGCCCCACCAATCAATCCTCAATTTGTTCTCTGTATTTAAGAGTCCCTTATGGTTTGCCTCCCTCCCTCTCTGTTTATAACTATTTGAAAATCTCTGTCTTTAGATTGAAGCATTTAGACTATTGACATTCAAAGTGATTATTAATATAATTAGATTAATATCTACCACATGTGTTTCTTTTTTAAGTCAGTATAGGGACTTTAATTTCAACTTTATTGAAGCGTGATTGAAATATAAAATTCTGAGATATTTAAAGTATACATTATGGTGATTTGATATACATACACATTGTGAAATGATTCTTTCAATCTAGTTAATTAATATAGCCATCACTTCACATATTTCTCTCCCTCTCGGTCAGAATATTTAAATTCTGCTCTCTTGGCAGATTTCCATTTTACAATACAGTGTTAGCAACTGTAGTTACCATGGTTTTCATTAGATCCTCAGACCTTATTCATCAATAACTGAAAGCCTGTACCCTTTTACCAACCTCTCCCTATTTTCCCTACCTTTCATCCCCTGGCAACCACTTTTCTATTTTCTATTTCTTTGAGTTTGACATTTTTGTTTAGATTCCACATATAAGTGAAACCATGCAGCATTTATCTTTCTTTGTTGATTTTGTACACTCAGTGTAATGTTTTCAAGGCCCATCCAAGTTGTTACAAATGGCCAGATTTTCTTCTTTCTGATAACTGAATACTATTTCCATTGTATGTACATATATCACCTTTAAAATTTTAATTGATAGTTAACATGCAGTGTTGTATTAGTTTGGGGTGTACGATATAGTGATTCAACAATTCTATACATTACTCAGTGCTCATTGCGACCCTCCCCTCTGGTAACCATCAGTTTGTTTCTATAGCTCAGAATCTGTTTTTGGTTTGTGTCTTTTTTCCTTTGTTTTGTTTCTTAAATTCTAAATATGAGGGAGATCATTCAGTATTTATCTCTCTCTGACTGTCTTATTTTACTTAGCATTATACTCTCTGGATCCATCCATGCTATTACAAATGGCAAGATTTTATTCTTTTTTGTGGCTAAGTAATATTCCGTTGTACATATATAACATACCTTTATCCATTCATCAGTCAATGGATGCTTGAGCTACTTCCATAATTTGGCTATTGTAAATAATGTTGCAATAAACATAAGGGTACATATATCTTTTCAAATTACTATTTTCGTTTTCTTTGGGTAAATACCCAGTAGTGCGATTACTGGATTGTAGGGTAGTTCTGTTTTTAACTTTTAGAGGAACCTCCATACTGTTTTCCACAGTGACTGAATCAGTTTGCTTCCCACCAACAGTGGTTGAGGGTTCCTTTTTCTCCACATTCTCACTAACACTTGTTGCTTCTTGTGTTTTTTATTTTAACCATTCTGACAGGTGCAAAGTAGTACTTCATTATGGTTTTTATTTGTGTTTCCCTGATGATAAGTGATGTTGAGCATCTTTTCATGTCTGTTAACCATCTTGTGTATTCTTTGGAGAAACGTCTGTTCGTGTTTTCTGCCCATTTTTTTCGATTGGATGATTTGTTTTTTTGGTGTTGAGTTGTATAAGTTCTTTATATTTTAGATTCTAACCCTTTATAGCATATGTCATTTGTATATCACATATTTTTATCCATTCATCTGTTGATGGACACTTACATTATTTACATCCTCTGGATATTATGAATATTGCTGCAATGAACATGGAAGTGCAAATATCTCTTTGAGATCCTGTTTTCATTTCCTTTGTTTATATACCCAGAAATGGAATTGCTGGATCATAGTATAGTTCTATTTTTAATTTTTTGATAAAACTTTATATTGTTTTCCGTAGTAGCCGTACCAGTTTACATTCCCACCTATATATAGTACATAAGGATTCTGTTTTCTCCACATCCTCACCAACACTTACCTTTTATGTTTTTGATGATAACTTCTAATGGGTCTGAAGTGATATCACATTGTGGTTTTGACTTGCATTTCTCTGATGATGAGTCATATTCAACACCTTTTCTTGTATCTCTTGGCCATCTATATGTCATCTTTGGGAAAATGTGTATTCAGTTTCTCTGCCCATTTTTTAAGTCAGTTTTTTTTTTTTTGCTATTGAGTTTTTTGAGTCCTTTATTTAGGATATAACTCCATATCAGATATATGAACTATAATATTTGTTCCCATTCTGTAGGTTGCCTTTTTGTTTTATTGATGGTTTCCTTTGCTGTGAAGAAGCTTTATAGTTTGATGTAGTACCACTTGTTTATTTTTGCTTTTGTTGTCTTTATTTTTGATGTCAAATCCAAAAAGTCCATGATCAATGTCAGGGAGCTTACCTCTTATATTTTCTTCTAGATGTTTTATTGTTTTAGGACTTACATTCAAGTCTAATCCATTTTGAGTTGATTTTTATGTATGTTATAAGACGAGTGTCCAGTTTCACTCTTTTGCATGTGGCTGTCCACTGTTACCAGCACCAATTATTGAAGTGACTATCCTGTTTTCAGTGTATATTCTTGGCTCCTTTTTTGTAAATTAATTGACTATATATGCATGGGTTTATCACTTGGCTCTCTTTTCTGTTCCATTGATCTTTGGGTTGAGGCATTTAGACCATTGACATTCAAAGTGATCATTAATATAATTAGATAATATCCACCATATTTGTTGCAATTTTCTATTTGTTGCCCTTGTTCTTTGTTCCTTTTTTTCTCTTTCTCTCTTTTCTTGACTCTGTGGTTTTAATTGGGCATTTGAATGATTCCATTTTTTCTCCTTTCTCAGCATATCAGTTATGTTTCTTTTTTTAATTTTCAATTTTAATTTTGATTTTTCTTAGTTATTGCCCTAGAGTTTGCAATATAAATTTACAACTAATCTAAGTTCACTTTCAAATAACACTGTACCATTTCATGGTTAGTTTTAGTAACTTGTAATAATCCTAATAGGAATTTATTAGTAAGCCCTTGTATCAATGCTGCCATCCATTTCACTTACACATAACATATACATATACACACACATAAGATACATACAAACATACATAATTGAATAAATTGTTGCTATTATTATTTTGAATACAGTTATCTGTTAAATCAATTAAGAATAAATAAAATAAAAGTTTTGTATTTTACCTTCACTTACCCTTTTTTCAGTTCTCCTTTGTTTGCATATATCTGAATTTCTGGCCTATATTATTTTCCTTATCTCTAAAAAACTTCTTTTAATCTTTTTTGCAAGACAGGTTTGCTGGTGAGAAATTTCTTCAGTTCTTGTTTGGCTGAGAAAGTCTTAAGTTCTCCTTCACTTTTGAAGCATAATTTCACAAGTACAGAAATCTACGTTGGTGGGCTTTTTCTTTCAACACTGTAAATATTTTGTCCGGCTCTCTCCTTTCTTGCCTGTTTTTTGAGAAGCTGGATGTAATTTTTATTTTTGTTCCTATCTAAGTAAGATTTTTTCATCTGGCTTTTTTCAAGATTTATTTCTTTATCTTTGATTTTCTGTAGTGTGGGTATGATACGCCTAGGTGTAGTTTTTAAAATTTTTTTGTCATTTATCCTTTTGTCAGAGCTTCTTTGATCTGTGGTTTGGTGTCTTACTTTAATTGGGGGAAATTATCAAGCATTATCATCTCATGTATTATATAAAATATTTTATATCAAATATTTGTTATATAAAATATTAATATTAAATATTGCATCAAATTCTTATTCCTTTCCTTTCTCCCTTCAATTTCTGCCATTCCCATTAGGCATATGTTTCACTTTTTGTAGTTCTCACAGTTCTTAGATATTCTGGGTTTTTTTAGTCTTCTTTTCTGTTTGCTTTTCAGTTTTGGAGGTTTTTGTTGATATATTCTTAAGCTCAGAGAGAGAGAGAGAGAGAGAGAGAGAGAGAGAAAGAGAGCATGACCAGGGGAGGGGCAGAGAGAGAGGGAGACACAGAATCTGAAGCAGGCTCCAGGCTCTGAGCTGTCAGCACAATGCCCACGCGGGGCTCAAACCCACGAACTGGGAGATCATGACCTGAGCCAAAGTTGTATGCTTAACCAACTGAGCCACCCAGGCACCCCTAATCATAGTTGCTTTAAATTCCCACTCTGATAGTTCCAACATTCCTGCCATGTCTGGTTTTGATGCTTATGCTGTCTGTTTAGCTGTGTTGGTTTCTGTTTTTGTTTTTATTTTTGCATCTTTGTATGTCTTAACATTTTTTCTTGATAGCCAAACATGATATACTTGGTAAAATGAAGTGCACTACGTAAGCCTTTAGTAATGTTGTGGTAAGGTATAGGGGAGGAGCAGTTTTCTAGTCTTAGTCTTTTAGTGAGCCTATGCCTATGGACTGTGAACTTCACAAGTGCTTCTCAGGTTCCCCCCTCCCCTGACTCCCCCACCCCGCCGACTTAGATGGGACAGGATGGCCAGATGGGGTCTACTTGGGTATTTCTCTTCTCCCATGTGGAAGGCTAGAGTGGGCTGGAGTTGGATATTTCCCTTTCCCTAGGTCATTTAGGCAATGGTAAAACCCCAGCAGGTTAGGCTCTGGTTAATTAGTATGTCCCGAGGACAGACCTTGTTAAGAAGAACAGAGGTATATTTCAAACGGGTTCATTTGGCATCTTTCAGATGGCATATTTCAAAATCTTTTCTTTTGCTCATCCTCTGCCAGAAGCATGAAGGGATTTTTCTCTGATATTTGCTATTGAACTCCTGGAGGTAAAACTCATGAAAGTATGGGAGGCCCCCAGTGACTGGGTACCCCTGGAGTTTTTAACCTCTTAAACTTGATCACTCTTCTAGTTCTAATGATTTTCTAGCAATTCATCATTTACATTTCTGGTCTCTTTACCCAGACACTAGTTCCCAAGGAGGTTTCAACTCATATGTTTCTACTCTAGTCAGTTGTGATTCTCTATATTTGCCTGTTAGACTCTCCAATGTGAAGATCAGCAGCTTGCCCTGTGACCTAACTTCTCTTACAAGTTTGAGAAGGAATGTTGACATTTAAGTTTGTTCGCCTTATTACTTGTTGTTAGGACAGAGCAGTAACTTCCAAGTTCCTTCTGTGAAGAACCAGAAATCGGAAGTCTAAAAATGTTTTTTTATTCTAATATAAAAGTAGAAACAGGATTCTAGATTGTACATATTTTACCTAAAATTAATTAATTAATTTAGCTAGCGAGACAGAGAAAGTCTAAGTGGGGAGAGGTGCAGAGGAAGAGAGAGAGAGAATCTCAAGCAGGTTCCACATGTAAGCATGGAGCCTGATGCAGGGCTCAATCCCACAACCCTGGAATCATGACCAGAGCTGAAATCAAGAGTTGGACATCCAACCAAGTGACCAACCCATGCACCCCTAAACCTTACATCTTATACACATATTAACTCAAAATGGATCACAATCTTAACTGTAAATCCTAAAACTATAAAACTTTTTGAAAAAAAAAATAGGAGAAATCTCCAGGGTCTAGGGCTAAGCCCAGAGTTCTCAGTCTTGACATAAAAATCATGAGATAGAAAGAAAGAAACAAACAAACAAACAAACTGATAGGACTTCATCAAGCTTGAAAGTATTGCTCCACAGAATACCCTGTTGAGAGGGTGAAAAGTTAAACCACAGAATGAAGAAAATATTTTTAAACAATATTCTAATAAAGTACTAGTATCCAGAATATGTAAAGAATTCTCAAAACTCAACATTAAAAACAATCTGCTCACAAAATGGGTAGAAAACAAAAACAGAGATTTCAATAACAAGGATATCCAGGTGACAGGTCAGTGTATGAAAAGATGTCTACCTTCATCAGCCATTAGAAGAGTGCAAACTGAAACCAAATGGGAACTATCCACTTACCAGAATAGCTGAAGTGTTAAAAATGCCAACACCAAATGCTGGTGAGGATTTGGAAAAACTGGATTTATTATACACAGCTAGTGGGAAAATAAAATGCCACCAGCCACTCTGGAAAACAATTGGGCAGGATTTTTTTTTTATATAACACTAAACATGTACTTCCTATATGACCCAGCAATTGCACTCTTGGACATTTACTTCAGAGAAAAGGGAGTTATGCTCAGACAAAACCTGTATACATAAATATTCACAGGAGCTTCATTATTAACATCCCAAACTGTGTATGGCCCAGATGTCCTTCAACAAGTGAATGGTTAAACAAACTGGTACATTAATACCATAAAATACTACTCAGAAGTTTTTTTTTTTAATAGGCTGTTTTTACACATAACAACTTAAATGGATCTTCAGAGAATTACACTGAATGAAGTCAATCCAGAAATATCACATGCAGTAAGATTCCATTTATACGTAACATCCTCAAAATGAGAAAATTAAATGGAGAACAGATTAGTGATTGTCAGGGGTTAGGGACTGAGGGAAGGGTGGGAGGGAGGTGAGTGTGAGTATAAAAAGGCAACATGACAGATCCTTGTGGTGATGAAAATGTATCTTGACTCTGGTGGTGAATACACAAATCCACACGTGATAAATTTGAATAGAGGTACATAAAGGCACACATAGACACATTCACACAAATGAATCCAAATAGTCATTTGAACAAGATTGGTAAATCACATTGATGTCAATGTCCTGGTTATGATATGGCACTATAGCATGACATGATGTTATCATGTGGGCAAACTGGGTAAATGCTATATAGGATTTCTCTGTATTATTTCTCACAACTGCTTATAAATCTACAGTCATCTAAAACTAAGAAATTGAATTAAAACAAATGAAAGCCATTGTTTGCCTGTATTCAACCTTCCAACCTTATATGTAAAAAGCCAAATGCCATTCTGATACCCAATTCTTCTCTATCTCAAAGGTCATGAGATCTTCCCTATATTACTGTTGCTAAATTTTATGATTGTGTGTCTTCTGAGGACTCAGTTGGTCCTTGCAATCTGGAAAGTTGTGTTCTTCTATTCTGAAGAAATCTCTTCATCACTTTTGAATGATCTTTCTTCCTTCTGTTTTCCTGATGATTTTCTTAATTATTTTTCTGAAATTGAAATTATTCCAATGTTGATTCTATTTACCTAGTTATCTCCTTTCTGTTTTTCTTCTATTTTCTGTTTCTCTTTTTGCTCAAATTTATGAGAGCCTTTATCTACACTTTTGCCTCAACTGTGTTTTTATTTCTCTTATATTTTTAATTTGCAAAAGGTCATTGTTATTGTCTAAATGTTCTTTTACTTTTAAAATAGCATCCTGATTTTATTTTATATATACAAAATATGGTACCTATTTCATTTTTCGTCAACTTGCAAATTCTCCATTTCCTTTAAGCCATTTTCTTCTTTATTCGTTTTGTCTCTCTTTTCCATGATACTTTCCTCTAATACCTTGTAGTCCTTGTCTGTGCGTCTCAGTCATCTGAGCTAACAAAAGTTATGATGGGAGGGGGGGCAGTTATTGACTGTGGACCTCAGGGTATGCAAGTCTAAGTTGGGCCACTTGCATAGGAAACCCCTGATATGACTTTGTGTCTTTTCTTCTTTTCTTGCTGCATAACCTCAGAAAATAATCTTTTAATCTATTGCACTGAGGATATAGCCCTTGATACCAGATTTTGGAGAAATGACCAGGGGGGCTCCTTTTCAGCATGTAGACATTCACTTAATCCACCTGTGTTACTTGTGGTTGTTTTATATTACATCTTTGCCCTCAGTTGTGCCTAGTGTTTTCCAGGTTTTATATTCTAGGTTTTTTTTTTTCCAATTCTACATAATTATCCCTTTAATTTTCTCCCAGGATTCCAAAGGAGTTCTTGATCAGCTTTAATGACTAGGGAGGATATCTAGGGACTGTAAGTGTTTTATATTTCAACACGTCCTTCTGTTATCAGTCTCAACTACACTCCTAGTTCCAGAAATCCCAGCATTACTGATTACTCAGTATAAATCTGTTGCTTCTTGGCTTTCTCCACAACCAGCCTAGGACTCAGCTTTCCTCTATCTGCTGAGAAAGATTCGATTCACCTACCACATTTCCAAAATTTTGTTTCTCTAGTTTTTTCTATTATTTTCTTTTTCTCTGTGGGTTTACGTCTTTAAAAATTCCTCACTGCTGTTTAAGTTGGTTTTGCAGAAAAGTAGATATAAAGGCATATGTTCAATCTGCCATTTTACCAGGACATCTGGAGATAGAATTTTCCACTCTCCAAACTGGAGGAAAAAAATCAAATTTTTTTTATGCCAAGTTTTGGTGAAAATGTGAAACAACTGGAACATTGATGCACTGGTCATGGAAGTATAAATTTGTATTACTACTTCAGGAAACAGTTTGGTATTACCTATTCAATTGAACAATGTCTATAAAGAGTAGCCCAGAAACTTTAACATAAAAATATTTTGAATATAGAAAATTACATGAATATATAATAGAAAAAATATAATAAGAAACAGCATGCACCCATGACCCAGACTAATAGAATGAATATTACCAAGTGAGTGATGCTTCCTGCATGTCTGTTCTGTTTCACTCTAGAAGTACCAACTTGAAAGAGGTATTATTTGTGAAAGCAGTTGAACTAAATATAAACAACTTTAGAATATAATTCCCATACAGCAGTGTTTTTGTACTTGAATGAAGAATGTTAAGTTCTAATATTTTTAAAAAGAAGTTTTTATATGTCATATAATAGTTAAGTTTTCTTTATTTTTTAATAAGTTATTTATTTAAATTCAACTTAGTTAACATACAGTGTAGTATTGGTTTCAGTAGAAACCAGTGATTGATCACCTACATATACCACCCAGTGCTCATCCCGACAAGTGCCCTCCATAATGCCCATCACCCATTTAACCCATCCTCTCAACCACCTCCCCTCCAGCCTCCCTCAGTTTGTTCCCTGTATTTAAGAGTCTCTTATGGTTTGCTTCCCTCTCTGTTTTATTTTACTTCCCTTCCCCTATGTTCTTCTGTTTTGTTTCTTAAATTCCATATATGTGTGAAATCACATGATACTTGTCTTTCTCTGACTGACTCATTTTGCTTAGCATAATATACTCTAGCTCCATCCACATCATTGCAAATGGCAAGACTTCATTGTTTTTGATCACCAAGTAATATTCCATTGTATATATATACCACTTCTTTATCCTTCATCCGTCAGTGGACATTTGAGTGACTTTAAGACACAGAACAGATGAACGCAAGGGAAGGGAAGCAAAAATAATATAAAAACGGAGAGGGGGACACAACATAAGAGACTCTTAAATATGGAGATCAAACAGAGGGTTACTGGAGGGGTAGTGGGAGGGGGATGGGCTCAATGGGTAAGGGGCATTAAGGAGTCTACTCCCGAAATCATTGTTGCACTATATGCTAACTAACTTGGATATAAATTTTAAAAAAATAAAAAATAAACAGTTAAAAAATTTTTAACACATTTTGTATCACCTTTTATTTTTATAGTATGTTAAATAGAGATATTTTTCAAGATGGAAAAGTAACATCAAAGGATCTCGTTGGCCAGCCTATAGAATAATCTTTAAGACTGTCTTGATACAGTTGGAGTGGTACGAATATTGAAGTTTTTTAATCCCAGAAGACTGACGAAATCTCTAGTTGTTTTCCATCCATTAAAGACAGGGAACATTTCTGTAGGAGACTGCCTTAAGGAAAAACATCACTATGCTTTCAATTACTGAAGTGGAAGAGTTTCTTGTAACTTCCAAACTGTCATTTATTTTATTTTATGGTTGCTTTGAATACGTAAAAAAAATAACAAGGTGATTCAGAAGAGCAGAACTAGCAACACCATATTGACCATTCTGGTCAGATTCCTCAAACCAAATGTCAGATCATGCCCTCGTTAGCACTAAGAAAGAACAATTCTGGTACAAAGCTCGATTACTTGAATACGTTTAAATTATGTGCAAAGTATGCACTGAGGCATTCTGAAAGCTCCAGTTAAATCCACAGTTGATGTTTACCTCATATTAATGGACAGATAGAAAATATATTCCCAAACACAGAAAGTGTCCACATGCAGATAAATGACCTATTCATTCATTAGGGTATCTTCTCCTTTACAACTGAAAAGTAACATTTGTTTGTGTTTCTTTAATTTTATTGCCCCAGCTTAAGTAAATAAAATATCTTTAAAAAGTTTAAACACTATATTGAATACATATTTGCTAGTTTGAAAGAAATGCTAGAAAATATTTTCTGTCAGAAACAACGATGTTATAATTTTCCAATTATAATTTTCCAACTGTCTTTTTTGTAAACTTTGAAAGGTTTCCATATCTTTGAATTAATATGCAAAGTCCAAAGCTATATCAGCTTAGAGTTTTGAATGATGGTATTTTAATTTACTGTGAGAGTTACATTTAATTCATCTATATATGTACCTCAAAATCCTCTTCCAGAAAGAACCTCAGTCTGGGATAAAGGGAAAGGTACAATTCTAAGAGAGAAAGGATCTGGGGTTTTGGCCAAAATTTCTACTTCTGAATAAATATATCAGAACATAACAGGATCATATCAATCTTCCTCCTCAGGCATACAGTTGCTGATGGTAATATACTAATACTAATAATAGATAACATTTATTCCAGTTAAATGCTCTTCCATCATTTTATATGCATCATTTCATTTAATCACCACAAAGGCTGTATAAAACAAGTGGGCTGGATCGTCTGTTGTCAACTTGTCTTCATCACCACCTCCATCTAACTTCTAGTGTATTGCTGAGGAGAAAATGAGAACTACATTTTTCAGAAGGTCCTGTGTTTGGTTCCAAGGTTGAGTCTGAGAAGAGGGAGACTGGGGAGATTTGGGGAGCTGCGTGAACAAACACAATGTTCACAGAGCTTCTGGGGGGCAGCCCTTGAAAACCAGTCACCTCACTGCTGCATATGAAGATGGTTAATCTAGCATCTTCCAGAGATTCTTTGAATTACAGCGCTTTCCAGGTTAGTTCTTGACAACCACCTGCTTGGATGCTTCATACTGAGATTTTTGCTGACTACTTCCCTGAACTTTGCCCCCACCCCCCAGATCCTACAAAGTTTATGTAAGCCTCTCATCTCCTGTATTAACGCTTTTCTTATTTGAAATACATAGAAAAACTTCTGTTTTCCTGGCTGTCGTGGAAAGAACAAAGTGTTACTGGGACTTGGTATCTTTCAATGTGCACATCTGTATCTAGAGAATGAGTCAAACCCTGTAAGAGTGGAGAAGACCACTGAGCAGGTGGAGGAAGCCCTGAATATTTACCAAAGTATAATTAGTAAATATAGTAGAGTACAAGTTTCCTCAAGAGCTCACCACAGCTACCTCTACCTAAATTCTCCTTATCCTCCCCTCCGAGGTCTGCCAGCTACATAAAAATGTAGAGATAGGAACTCGTAGTCATTATACTGTTGCTCTAAGTATGTGAAAACCAACCAATTGTCCTTACTCAAGTCAAGAAGAAATCCTCTACATTGTACTCAAACTAATAGATATTCTTGACTGGTGATTCTCAAAAGTGAGGTAAGCTTTACCACCTCTTAGGGTGCATTTGAGGAAACACTAGTGACTCCCTTGTAAGCTACACTGTTTTTTATGGCCTCACCTCAAAAAGAATGCACCTTCACTTCCATTTAATTCATTTAATTCTTTTGGTTACAAGCCAAAGAGACCAGCCCAGATTCAAGGGGATGGAATATATAGATTCTTCTTTCCATAGGGAATATGTCAAAGAATTTGCAGACATGTTTTTCAAATTCTGTCTAGAATTATTTCCACCCTCAGTATTCCTTGTCTCTCTTCTCTGACTTACTTGTTTCAAAGCACTAAGTATTATCTAAAATATAAATTAGATATATTTAGTGTCTATAGTAAATACTATATAATATGTGTGTATATATATATATATATGCCTTCACTCATCAGGAGGTAAGCTCCGTAAGGATTGGGATTGTTCCGTTTTGTTTACTAGTGTATACTCAGCACCTAAAACAGTGCCTGCCACACAGAAAGCACTCAAGTATATTTGTAGCATGAATGAATGAATTTCCCCACGTTACTTGTACCATCTCAGTGCTAGTTTTATAGCTCTCCCAAGTTTTCTATTGATAGCTGCTCCTATAATGCTGCTGGCAAAATAGAGGACATGCGGTGAATTTGATTAAAACAACAGTCATGTATTTGGATAAGTAAAGCCAAAGGTTTTTTTCCTATTAAACTGGAGATTATTTGCTTATTGCTCTAGCGGGGTCCTCAGCCCTCATTGATTCATATTTGTATCACGCATTTAGCTCTAAATGTAATGGAGCCGGCCTCCAGTAAAAAATGCCTCGCCCCTTTCTCTTTGTAATCCACGGCAATAAATTCAAAGTCATTCCAAGGAAGGGAACTAAGAGAAGACAAGTCAGGGTTGTGCTCATTATTTGGGGGAAGCAAATGTAAACCACATTCTGGATGAAATCAGTGAGTAAAAGGTTAATGCAAAATGATCTTCTAAAACGAGACCATGGTATCACAAAAGACATTTGAGTGACTCTGCCAGAGGTTATGGCCTTCGCTTCAGTCAGTATTGGTGGATATTGTTCCTCCCAACATCAAGCTCTACTAACTTCTGTCGAGGCCTGAATGTTTGGACTCGACCAGGCAGGCTAGAGCACGTGCATTTTCACTTTTGCACAGATGCACATCTTCTTGGCGAAACGCAAAGAACTTCGGCAACTCGGTAAATCCGTACAAGGAAGACTGTTTGGTGCAGGCAGAGACACACACACACCTGGGATTTAGGGAGACCCTCCCACTTCTGACTATAAAACATGTGACAACAAATGTTTACCTCTGTGAGCTTCTGCTCAGTCATCTGTAAAATGCCCATCAGGACACCTTCGTGTTAGAGTTTTGTCGGGGTTAGATGAATAATGTACCTAAGGCCTGTAACACACAGCCTGGCACATAGGAGCACTCAGTACACAAGAACTGTTCTTGCTAGTGGTGAGAAGTTTAAAAAAAAAGAGAGAGATAATACTTTTTTCTCAAAATATCCAGATGAAATAAAACTGGTCGTATAAATTTAAATATTCTGATAATGGTCACCAACCTCTGCTCTCCTTCCACTGCAGAGACACAGCTGTGGTTAAGAAGTGTGGGTATAAGCCTACAACCCAGACCTCTCCAAGTCCTTTGTTTCGGTCACAACCTCACTGGGCCGTTTTCCATCAGGAACAAGCTGTAGATGCAGGAAGATAAAAGGGATGCCTGCGAGTACTTTCTGATCAAAGATATCAGCACCATTCTGCAGATATTTTCAAATTCATTTTGCCATCATTCTCGCCACAGGGATGATGTGGATTGTTTCACTGAAAGAAAGCTGTGGGGGTTGGCCCTGCTGTGAGTAGTTGTGTTCTTTAAACTTTATGGGAATATGTATAGTCATGGAGTTTAAATCTCCCTTGAGTCGTTTGTCTGCTTTGGCACGCTCTTTACTGGTGTTTCCAGCTGCATACTAATGAAATGAGAAATGAGAGAAGCAGCGTGCCCAGAAAAGGTACCATGGCTTGACTTCACAGCTGTATGACACTAATGCCTATATCGATTACCTCTGGTTAATAAAACCTCTCCTCCTTGGCTGACTAAGTTTTGACACTGAACATGTACCTACGTTTAGTCAGAGCCCTACCCCCTTTGTAAGTGGAGATAAAGAAGTTTAATTCCTCTTTTGCTGCAAGAAAGCGTTTCTAACCACTGCTCAAATGTAAATGAAACTCACAAAAGTTTTATTCAGTATTTTAATTCTCAAGTCCCTCCCCAAAATGTTTATGTCCTGGAATGATACAGTTCTGATTCATTTATAGCTAGCTGTTTTCTGGGAAGCAGGGTCAGGTTTCAGAGAAAACCGGTTTGCTTGATAGCTCTGGGTTCCGGGTGTTACAACAACAACAACAACAAAACCCACGGGCCCAAAAGGGTGTCACTTAGGCCAGGTCCCCAAACCGGAACTTAGTACATAATGTAATAGCACTTTCCACCCCCACCTCCAGAAGTGGGGTCTTAACCAGTCGGTCAGGAATTTTTCCATCACATTTATGAATGTGCCCTAAGGGCCCTCTTCATCCCCCAAAGGAATATGAGGTCATCTGTATGATTAGACTCCTTGCCTTTCCCCCAAGGCAAAGCAGCCTTGCCTGGAACAATCTTTTTCTTTTACCAGTCATTTCTTGCCCCACCCTCATTCTAGAAAAACCTTCCATTTTGTGCAGCTCCTCAGGAGTGCCCCTCCCACTCTTTGCTAGATGGGATGCTGCCCATTTTGTGAATCATTTCATAAAGCCAATTAGATCTTTAAAATTTGCTCAGTTGAATTTTTGTTATTTAACATGGGCACCACAGGGGTGCCTGGGTGGCTCAGTCCATTAAGCATCTGACTTCGGCTCAGGTCGTGATCTCTTGGTCTGTGAGTTCAAGCCCTCCATCCGGCTCTGTGCTGACAGCTCTGAGCCTGGAGCCTGCTTCGGATTCTGTGTCTCCTCCTCTCTCTGAGCCTCCCCTGCTCACACACTCTCTCTCTTTCTCTCTCAAAAATAAATAAACATTAAAAAAAATCAACCTGGGCACCACAGATTAATGATCAGTTAAGATCAGGGTCATCAACTTTATTTAACTCAAGTTACTTTCTCTTTGAAGTACTTTGATACTGAAAGAGCACGTATGAGAGCACGTATGAGAGATTTTAAGAGTGTAAAACAAGATTCTTTGTTTTTCTCTGAATGCGAGGAAAACACACCACAAATAGAGAACTAAAAGCTAGTCTTTTATTCCCAAAGCCCAAGAGCATAGTGCCTTTTTTCAAATTAGTTTTTATGTGTCCCTTTGTATTAATTAGGTTCTCTTTGTGGCCTTAAAACAGATTCAGATTTTCCGGGGCTCCCTTTAGTAAGGGCTGGCATTAACGTATGGCTAACTATCAGCTTAAAGGGAAACCTTAGCTATTTATAATTTCTTCATCATTTGTATCTGTTTGTCATAGAAGCCCACTACTCTTTTTATTTCTTCCAGCAGCAGTACTTTCTTGTGTGCTTTATGAGAACAATTAGTAGGAATAATCTGTTTCAGTGAGAAAAACTTGATAACTGCTCTGGCAAAGATAGGAGACCGCTGCTTTCCCTCTCATTTGCACCGTGTTTAATTAAAGAGTAATCCGGATTCTGATTAATGAATAGCCTAACACGCTGTTGCCACTTTTAATTCTTCACATACCTCTATCTGTGATTTTTGTGTTTTGGTTGACATATACACAACCAAATGGATAATCCATCATTCCTGTGGCTAGTGTGATGGAGATTGATTTGGCAGCTACAATACAAGTTTGGGAAAGAACTTCACTAAAGAAACATGTTTTAGAGTCTAATTATATCTATTTGCTGCTTCTAAATATGCTTTATTTTCTCTAAACCCACATTATACACGTAAGTCGTGTACACACTAAAACTACCTTTAGGTTATGAAACCTTTTGTGTGCGCCTGAGTTTCAGGCAGAAATTGAAGTGTGGACACATGATCACTGAACCCTTTGAAAGGGTGCATTTTACTCCTCCTCCTTGACAAACATGGATTACACTTTACCGGGGCCAAAAAAAATGCTAGCAAAATTCAGTGGAGGATACATTTACATAATGCATCTTTTAACAAGGGAATGACTGAGGGCATACGTGACAATGGTAGCATCATGTTCTCTCCCTCCTGTCAATTATCCTTGAGTCACCCTGCAGTTTAAGCTTCAGGTCAATAAAATGAATTTCAAAGCAAAAGCCTTCAGCACCATGAAGGAATTAACTCTGTGGGGTTGTTTCAAAAAAGCAATGAATTTTTTTTTCCATTTTTTGCCTTTTATCAGAAGAGCTCCTTATTCACATTTAATTCCATTTCTTGATAATTCATTTCTATAAACAAATACTTCTTTAAATATAATAAAAGTTGAGAATTTAGATTATAATTTTTAAAGTAAAGGATATACGTAAAGAATCCCTATCAAATATTTGCAAGTAAGTGTTTTGGGTTGCATATCACAATATTTTGTGTATTTCTTTCCAATTTCCTATGCCATGCAATATGCTGTCTTCCCACGCCAAAAGACAGTTAATTTTGCACAAAGAGGAATTAGGACCTAAACTGACTCTTAAATAGTTGTGATAATCTAAAACTATCTTGTTATATTCGTTTAACAAATTCACTTTTTTACCCTCCCACAAAGCATTCATTTCCATATTTCTTTCACTTAAAGTAGGGTCAGCACATCTTTATTTTTTTAACTTTTTATTTTAGAACAATTTTAGATTTACAGAAAAATTACAAAGAGAATACAGAGATTTCCCATATACCCCACACCCAGTTTCCACTGTTATCAATATGTTACATTATATGTACATTTGTTACAATTAATGGACCAATACTGATATATCCCTATTAATTAAAGGCTATAATTTGTTCAGATTTCTTTGGTTTGTATCTATGTTCTTTGTCTGTTCCAGGATCCAATCCAGGGTACCACGTTACAATTACTCATTATATCTCCTTAGGCTCCTTTAAGTTGTGACACTTCTTCAGATTCCTTTGTTTTTGATGGCCTTAATGACCTTGAGAATTAACCATCAATTTTTTTATAATGTTCTTCAGTTGGAATTTGTCTGATTTATTTATAATTAGGGTGGGGTTACAGGTCTTTAGAAGAAAGATCAGCAAAATGAAATGCAATTTTCATCACATAATATGACTACAATATATATCAATATAACTTATCACCGTTAATGTTGATCTTGATGACTTCACTGAAGTAGTGTTGGTCTCCACTCTAAAGTTCTTTTCTTTCCTTCTTTCTGTATTTTCTTTATTATGATTTTGGGAAGGAAGTCAGCATGCACCCTCCACGCTTAAGGAGTAGGGAGTATTGCTACATAAATTGATGCTGGAATATCTGCATAAATTATTTGGAATTCTTCTGCATAGGAAATTTATTTTGTCTCTTCCATTTAGTTATCTATTCAGTCATTCACTTAATGTGTGTGTGTGTGTGTGTGTGTGTGTGTTTTAAATCACTGTGGACATGTGGATATTTATATTGTATTTTGGGTTACAATCCAATATTAATTATCTCTCAAATTATTTCAGTTTTGGTTATTTAATAGTCTTTCAGTTGGCTCCTATGTCCCTTTGACATATCCAAATCATTGTGGGTTACATTTTTTTTTTTCTTGAGCACTTGCTTACTTTCTGGCACTAATAAGTTATTCCAGCCTTATCTTCTATTTTACCTGCCCAAGTTCTAGAATCAGCCATTTCTCTAAGGAGCCCTGAATCCTTTTATTGGAGAATGGTATTAGAAACCAAGAGCTGGGTGCTAGGTGTGCTCATTGCTACTGAGGTGCCATTGCTTCTATGCTTTCTCAACTGAGAGAGTAAGAGAATATATGTATGTGCCTCAATCTGAGTAGGTACACATACCTATAATTATTTCTATATGTAACCATCTGTATCTATATTAACCTGAACATGAGTTCATACTGATATCCCCAGCTCTAATCAAATAGCACAGAAATTATTCTAACCTCCTTCCATTGCTTATCTGCAAACCCCTACTGCAGCAGTGAGAAATCTGTCCCCCACCATCTCCCATCTATTTATTTGGTCCCAGTACACATGTATAGTGGTATCAGAATTCTTAACCCATTGCTCCACAGGAGAAAAACTTTCTCAGCTGGGGTGCAATGAGTATGTATAGTTTCTTTTGCCTTTAATCTTACTAATTCTGCTCGTTTCCAAAGTTACCTAGGTCACCAGCAACCTCCTCCTCCTTCCTTAAAGTTGTTTCACACATTTGTAACACAGATTATTTTGTCACATTATGCATTCTATCCTGGGATTCCTTGACCTACTAATGATTTTATTTTTAACTTGGATAAATAAGGTTCACTCTGTGCTGTAAATTTCCATGAATTTTATGAATTCATGTGTCAAATGTCACTATGATATCATATGGAATAGTTTCACTTTTCTAAAAAACTCCCCTGTGCTTCATCTATTCAACACTGGAAACCGCTGGAAAATTTAATGTCTCTTTAGTTTTGCCTTGTTTAGAAAGTCATATAATTGGGAATTGTATAGGATTGGAATAATGTATAATAATAATAATAATAAGTGGATAACTTTTCAGTTATTGATATTCATTTAAGATTCATCCTGTCTGAATGGCTGAATATCTTTTTAGCTTTGAGTAATATTCTATTATATGGATGTATCAAGACTTGTTTATCCATTCATCTATTGAAGAACATCCTGATTGTTTCCAGTTTTTTGGCAAGTATGAATGAAGCTGCTATAAACTTTCACATGCCCATTTTTGTGTAGACGTATTATAAGACCATGTTTTGCTTTGCAAGATGCTGTCTTTCAAAAGTGACTGTAACATTATTCAGCAATGATCGAGAGTTCCTGTTATTCCACATTCTTACCAGCTACTGGTATTGTCAGGTTTTTTTTTCTTGTCATTTTTTTCCAGCTTTATTGAGATATATTTGACATGTAACATTGTGTACATTTAACATATACACATGATAATTTATTATACATTTATATTGTGAAATAATCACCACAGTAAGACAATTTAACAAATCTCTTCATACAGTTACCTTTTTTTATTTTTTGGTGTAGTGAGAACATTTAAGATCTACTCTCTTAGTCACTTTCAAGTATACAATACAGTATTATTTACTAATTTAACCTTCCTGTCCAGTAGGTCCTCAGAACTTATTTATCTAGATATTCTGATAGGTGTGTAGTTGTATCACATTTTTGTTTTAATTTGCAATCCCTAATGAGAAATGATAATGAGCATCTTTTCATGTGCTTTGTTACCAACTGTGTATCTTCTTTGTTAAGGTGTGTCTTTTCAAATCTTTAGCCTAGCAGAAATTTTTAATTTCATTTAAGTCCAACGTATCAACTTTTCTCTTTTATAGATTATGCTTTTGATATTATATCTTAAAACTTATCACCAGATTGAAGATCAGCTAGATTTTCTCCTCTGTTTCCTTCTACAAATGTTACAGTTTTGTGTTTCATATCCAAGTTTGTGATCCAATTCGATTCAACTTTTGTGAAAGGTGTTGGGTCTGTGGCTAGATTGTTTATTGTTGTACTCGTTATTATTTTGCACACGGATGCCCAACTATTCCAGCACCATTTATTTTTAAAAAAACATTCTTTCTTCATTGAGTTGTCTTTAATCCTTTGTCAAAGATCAGTTGATGATGTTTGTGTCCGTATTTTTTCTAGGGTCTCTAATCTTTTCCATTCATTTCTGTGGCTGTTATTTTGCCAATACCATGCTGTCTTGAGTAGCTTTGTAGTAAGTCTTGAAATTGAGTAGTGTCAGTCCTCCAAGTTGTCCTTGTTCTTCAGTATTGTGTTAAACTATTCGAGGTCTTTTGCCTGGCTGTATAAACTTTGGAATCAAATTGTTAGTCTCTACCGAATGGCTTTTTGGGGATTTGATGGGGATTGTATTAAACCTATAGATCATTTCAAGAAGAATTAACATCTTAATAATAGTCTTCTAATTCATGAACATGAAATATCTGTACATTTGTTTAGATCATATTTGTTTCATTAGAATTTTACAGTTTTTTTGCATGTACAACATATACAATTCTTTTTAGATTTATGCCTAATGATTTCATTTTCTTCCTAGTGCTCTTGAAAATAGTAATTTTTAAAATTTCAAATTTTCATTTTTCACTGCTCACATACAGAAAAGTCGTTGACTTTTGTGTATTAAACATGTATCCTGCCACCTTGATATATACTCACTTTTAGATCCAGGAGGTTTTTGTATTATTCTTCTTCTTTGTAATTTTCCACACAGACAGCCATGTCATCTGCCAACAAAGGCAGTTTTATTTTTTTCTTCCAAATATGTATAACATTTATTTGGTTTTCTTGTCATTTTGCACTGATAGCACGTCCAGTATGATGTTGAATAGTTGATGTGAGAGAGGACATCCTTGCTTTGTTCCCAATCATGGGGGGATAGTATCCAGTATATCACCATTAAGTGTGATATTAGTTGTAGGTATTTTGTAGTTGTCCTTTATCAAGTTTAGGATGTTTCCTTTTATTTCCAGTGTGCTGAGAGATTTTATCATGAATGTGTGTTGGATTTTAGCCAATTATTTTTATCAGTTGATATACAGGTTTCCCCACTATCTGAAAGTAGAGCATTCCTATGTAACCTTTCATAAGCTCATATGGTATAAAGCCAAGAGTATATCCCCCACTTTCCAAGAGTTTGCATTACACCACCTCACTTTTACAAAAGACTTACATTAGTACAGTAACAACTTTTTTCATAAAACCTAATATCCTCTTCAGATTTATTTTGGTTAGTGGAAACATGTACTAATGTAGGTCTTTTGTAAAAACAAAGTGGCATGATGCAAACTTACAGAAAGTGGGGAATACTCTTAAGAAGATTTTTCTTATTTAGCTGTTGATGTGGTATATTACATTATTGTTTCTTTATATTAAACTACCTTCACACAGAATAAATCTCACTTGGTTGTGGTGTTCAATTCCTTTTATACACTGTACAATGTTAAGTTGATGATTTTTGTATCTACTCTCATGAGAGAAAGTCTTTTGTTTTCCTTTCTTCTAATGTTGTTATCTGGTTTGGGTATTAGAGTAATGCTGACCATATATAATGAATTGCAAAGTATTTCCTCTGCATCTATTTTCTGGAAGAGATTATGTAGAATTGGTATCATTTCTTCCTTAAATATTTGGTATAAATAAATATAAATATTTATTTTCTTAAATAAATGTACAAGTATTTCATGTTTCACAAGTGAAACCATCTGAGCCTGTTGTGTTTTATTCTGGGAAGGGGGAACAATAGTTACTATTGGTTGAGTTTCTTTAGAAGACATATACCTATTCTGATCATCTATTTCTCTTTGTGTGAATTTATGAAGTTTGCGTATTTCAAAAGAGTGGTTGGTTTGATCTAAGTTATCAAATTTGGGGGCATAAAGTTGTTTATAGTATTCCTTTATTATCCCTTTAACGTCCATGGTATTAGTAGTAAAGATTCCCCTTTCATTTCTGTGACTTTCACTTTTTTTCTTGGTCAGCCTGGAGAGGTTTATCAATATTTTTCATCTTTTCAAAGAACCAGCTCTCAGTTTCATTGATCTCTATCTTTTAGTTGTTTTCAATTTCATTGATTTCTGCTCTAATTTTTATTATTTCTTCTTGCTCTAGGCTTAAATTGCCCTTCTTTCTCAAGTTTTCTAAACTAGATGCTTACATAAATTACTGATTTTAGATTTTTATTTACTAACATGTGTTTTTAGTACTATAAATTTCCCTTCAGTATTGCTTTTGCTGTATCCCAGAAATTTTGATAAGTTGTGTTTTCATTTTCATTTAGTTCAAAATAGTTTTTAATTTCTCTTGAGTTTTCCCTGATATTTGTGGTATTAAGAAGTATGTTGTTTAATTTCCTAATATTTGACTATTTGTGAGCTATCTTTCTGTTACTGATTTCTAATTCAATTCTACTGTTGTCTGAGTAATACAACTCAAAGAATTCTGTCAATTCTTTTAAATTGTTAAAATGTGTTTTATTATTTTTCTTTTATTTATTTTATCTTATTTATTTTATTTTATTTTACTTTATTTTATTTATTTTATTTTATTTTATTTTATTTTATTTTATTTTATTTTATTTTATTTT